>NC_085930.1:82420000-82775000 GCF_028885625.2 Pongo pygmaeus
TTGAAATGCCACCCTGGCTGAATTTCTTACTTATTTATGTGTAAACGGTTATCTCCAGATGCCCTGCAGAACTTCTCCCTGGAAGGCTTTTCTTTGGGTGATAACAGTGTGTGCCACCTTATACGTAATGACAGCATTAAAGGGTGGGGATGGAAAGGGCAGGCCACCCCCTGGACTGCTATCTCCTGGGAGCTAGACCCGCTGCCTAGTTTATGCTTAAACATCCTGGTAACTTAAATTTTCCTTTTTGTTTCTCCATTTCACTTAATGATTTTCTATGTATTGTTGCAGACATCTCAACAGTGAGCATGCGCTGGACGATAGAAGTACAGCCCAATGTAGAGTACAAATGCAGGTTGTACAGCAGTTAGAGCTACAGGTAAAACCACATTTATTTTTAATATTACCTCAGTATGCCTCAAATTCCAAATTTCTGTAGTGTTCTGTAATGAGTTCCTGTGTACTCATTATTGAATGGAAGGTCCAAAACCTGTCATTGTCCTTTATTTTATTTTATTTTATTTTATTTTATTTTATTTTATTTTATTTTTTACCTCTTTGGGCAGGTTCAGCCTCAGTTCACTCTTTGGAACTGCTGCTCAGAGGTTTCCAAATTCTGGGCACCTGTGTGTATGCAGCCAACTCTCAGCCGCCACTTTGAATGTTTCCATCTCTCTCTCACTTTTCCTCTCTTCTCACTTCTCCTTTGCATTTTCTGGTTATCTGCTGTCAGTGTAAGTCCTCGACGTTGCTCATATGATTAAACTGGAGCTAGGAAGACAAGCTTGGGGAAAGAGAGTTTGAGAGAATGAATGTGAATGAAGAAAGAGCGAGCGAGACCAAGACGGCAAGGCAGTGCACACAAAACCGTGTTTTCCCAAGTCTCAATGGAAGTTATATGTGGGTTTATTTCTCATTTTGCATTGTCCTTTTTTCTCTCCACCACTAAGAGTAACTGAGAGTTCACCATGCACATCTTAAACACACATGCACATAATCAGATATATTAATGTAGAATGTATATATATATAAAATCTAGTATTTAGAAACCCACTGGGCTGTGTTGAATGTGCTTTATGACTAGGGAAAATAAAGTTTGCAGATTTTCCTGGGAATCACAGTGTGAGAGATGGGGCCTTTTTTTTTTTAATGTGAGTTCTACTTCCGGGTATAACTTGATAAACTACCATATTTTAACAATAATTCCATTTTTGGTATAATTAATAGAAAATTAGTTTCTAAAAGTAAAAATTAGGTCAGAAATGGAGATTATTAAAATGTACAGTTGCAAAAGCCTGACCCTGCAAACCCCATTTATGCAGCCGAGTTCCAAAATGCTTTTGAGTGCTTGATGACTCACAGTGGCTTCTTCCTCTGGCTGGTTTAGTGTAGGCAAGAGGTTAGCCGACTCGGGGAAATTAAAACAATGTTGTACATTATATTGTTACCAGCCATCGAAAAGCCTATTTTGTATGCAAGACAGCAATGCCGAGATATATGGAGAGCCCTAGGCTAAGTACAGAAGATAATTACATTTGGAATTTTACTGAGTTAAGTCATTTACAGCTTCAAATAGTTGCAGAGAAAAATCAGCCAAAACACACTTAAACTTTTTGTTGTGACTTTTCAGGATAGAAAGGATTTTTTTTAAATTGGTTATCATCTTATATGACAAATTACATTTTTTTAGTAGGATTTGTCTCAAAAGTTATTTTTGTTAGCCAGTTAATATTTTTCCATTCAAACTCTGGGTATAAACTTATTAGAACAGTAAGATATTTATACAGGAAAAAGGCACATCATAAAATCTCAACATTTTAAAACAAGTCTTTGGAAACATCTTTAAATTAACACATTTATTGAGAAGAAAAAAACAGTAGTAGATGTAACCCACCCGCACAGTTCTTTTCTAATTAAGACACAGCCCTTGACAAACTGGATTCAAAAGAATAAACTGGAAGATCTGGCCTATAATCACAGCCCTTTGGGAGGCCAAGGCGGGTGGATCACAAGGTCAGGAGTTCGAGACCAGCCTGGCCAATATGGTGAAACCCCGTCTCTACTAAAAATACAAAAATTAGCCAGGTGTGGTGGCGGGCACCTGTAATCCCAGCTCCTCGGGAGGCTGAGGCAAAAGAATTGCTTGAACCCAGGAGGTGGAGGTTGCAGTGAGCCAAGATCGTGCCACTGCACTCCAGCCTGGGCAACAGAGCGAGACTCCATCTCAAAAAAAAAAAAAAAAAAAGAATAAACTACCTTCCTACCTGAATTTGTACGTATTGGTGGTACTTATAAAGTGATAGGAGCTCCTGCATTTATTTATTTGATAACATTAAATTCTTAATGATGGGCTAAAATAAATCGTTGACTAGAATTGTCATGGTTTGTCAGGTAGCCGTTCTAGACTACAGATTAGAGTGTTCGGCCATTGTTAATTACTCAAGAAATGAGCATTTATTTTATGAATTATTCTTTGCTCTCCACAAAAAGAAGTCAGGAGAAAGAAAAGATTTAGACCATCATCAATAAATTAAGTGTTTATTTCCTGGCAGCTTTCATGTTGTTTTTTGGTGGGTGTGGCCTAGAAGTAGTACAAACATATAAGGATTCTTTGATTATTTGTAGATTTCATTTATTTCTAGATTTCCGTTTATCCTTCAGCTATAAATCAAACTGAAGGCAGATTTTTCAACTTGTGATAGACATCAAAGATAATCTGGCCAGAAGTTGGTACAATGTGGTCATTACCTGTGATGTTCCTCGTAATGTTTTTGTCGGGGAGTTTGCCGTAATGGAGGAAGGGACAGGCGAATTCTGACGTGTCCGTTTCTGCAAAGCTTGAGGGAATTATCAGGGTGATGACATAGACCTCGTTGAGAGCAGGGGTTAGCAACCCACAGACCTCAGGCCAAATCTCACAAGCTAAGGAATGTTTTTATATTTTAAATGGTTGAGGGAAAAATCTAAAGAACATTATTTCGTGACTGGTGAAAAGTCTAGGAAATTCCAATTTCAGTGTCCATACATAAAGGTATATGAGAACACAGCCATACTCATGCCCATTCATTTACTTATTACCTATTGCTGCTTTTGCACTACAGTAGGAGAGTCAAGTAATTGAAACTGAAATCTACATGGCCTGCAAAGCTGAAAATATTTATGATCTGGCTCTTACGGACGTTTGCCAGGTACCCCTGGTCAAGAGGATCAGAAAAACAATTTATATTACAATATTAGCAACTTGTCCCCTTAGGTTCTGGCTGCCTAAGCTCTGCTCACCCCCTTTTATCTCAGCCAGGGTGTATAAAACCAGTCTAGTCTCCACATGGGTCAATTTTCCCTACTAGCATCTTCACATGGCAAGTGCCTGCCAGTTTTGGAGGTCATGGAAAGCTGGACGAGGGATATTCATTCATTCTTGCATCCATCCATCCATCCATTCATCCACTCAGACATCCATTCATCCATCCACTTATTTAGCAAGCATTATTTCGAACCTATCAGATAGCAGGAATTTTGCTGGAGCTACTGCAAAGTACAATGATTAAAACAGATAAAGCTGCCCTCCAAGTTCTTACACTCTAGAAGGAAGAATAGACTACAAAATAATTTGCTAGTGAGACTGTCCATTCATTGGGCAGTGCTAGCTGACATTAACAGGTTCTTGAGAACACCAGAAATTTATTCAAAAGAGAGTTTCAATGCTAGAAAGGGGCCAAGCCAAAGCAGATTATATCCATTAGTTATCATTCAATCAGATGAAATAAATAAGAAAATGTTAGCAATTTTTAGCATTTAAAGAACCCTTGCCCTGAGACACAGTTAAGAGAAGCCTTAATCGAGGATTCGATTGAGAGTCTTTGAGTTGCAGACCTACCACATATGGGGGCATTTGGGACACAGTACAGTTATACTCAAAGGAATCTATTCTTTATAGGCTTCCTCTTTCTCTGCAGTTCAGCATTGCTAGGTTTGTGCTGTTCCATTTGCCACTTACCATACCAGTGTCTGGAAACATAGTTTTTAACTTACTTGACTACCAGTCATTGTGCCCATAGAACCTGAGTTATTGGGGCAATCAGGTCCCTCCAGCAGCAGGAACACTTAAAGAGATGTGCTTGTCGTCAAACAGCCTATTCTGTTTTCTGTTGGCATCGTCCCTCCCTTGTTCTCTCAGCCACAGACTGGCGCATCACCTCCTTTAGAGGGGATGACCTGCACATTACTGACCCAAGGCCTATTTCGTATTTCTAAAAGCATTTATCCAGGAAAAACTTGAACCTCCAAGTATCTCAGTGTGTTATAAAATTATCATTGATTAGCTTGAACTTGAAAAACTTCTGTACCACTTAGCACTACAGGAAAGAGCAGTTAAGTTTTCATCAATTCTCAAAGGGCGATGATCACTGTATTAGAGTAGGAGGAGAAATCTCCCCTGCCACTCAGACTCACAAGACCTCTCTCTTCAGCACGGTACACATGTGGTAGAGATAGGCTACACATGTGCCCCATCGTAAAAGCAAACCCAATAAGCTCAGATCGAATCTTACCATATACGTCGATGGAGGTTCAGGATGTCTAACCTAGAGGGTCATCATAAAAGGATTCCACAGGAGAATCCAGAGGGCATAGTAGCTGTAGAAGCAACCAAAGCTGGTGAAGGTCACTCAAGCCTCCTTGAATCTAAACCCCAGAAACCTTTTACCCAAAATGGAAGGCCCTTGTGTCTCTGATCTATCAGACAAACCTCCCTAAAGAAAAAGATGCAATTTTTTCAAAATAACTACTGTTAGCCATAGGGGATAGTGGCTAGAGATGTTCCCCTTCACAGAGCTATCTGTACAATACTACACTTGAATTAAACTGAAAAGCTTTCAAGGCTGTACTGGTGAGATTTCAGGAAGCTGGGCAGAAATAAAGACAATGGGCTGTGGAGACTGATTTAGACTATCTAATCAGCACTGTGCATGAGAGCTGTCCTGTCCCTGTGTATTTAAAATATGACTTGAGGCCGGGGAGGCGCGGTGGCTCACGCCTGTAATACCAGCACTTTGGAAGGCTGAGGCGGGCGGATCACCTAAAGTCGGGAGTTCGAGACCAGCCTGACCAACATGGAGAAACCCCATCTCTAAAAATACAAAATTAGCCAGGCACAGTGGTACGTGCCTGTAATCCCAGCTACACGGGCGGCTGAGGCAGGAGAATTGCTTGAACCTGGGAGGCGGAGGTTGCAATGACCCGAGATCGCGCCATTGCATTCCAGCCTGGGCAATAAGAGCGAAACTCCATCTCAAAAAAGATAATAATCATAAAATAAAATATGACTTGATTTACGAAACCACAGTTTTAGTAGAAATACCAATTACAAAAGGCAAGGTACATCTATATTTGTTAAATTTTTGTTGAAAGATGTAAAAATATATGGTGAATGTTTTCTTAGCAGTAGAAAGCATGTTTATGTAGAGCTTGTTAACAGAGAAGGGTTGATTAATTCCATTCTCTTGTTGTAATCTTCTACTGGTCTCATTTAGAGAAGAGTCAAGAAGACATCTCAGTGGGCCTTCTGAGCCTTTTCAAACATTTCCTACTGCATTTCATTATTGCAAAGACAGTTATAATTTTTAAACATTTTACCAGTGGACCCCAGCTATTAACTGGGATCTAAAAGTGTAAACCCTGAGAGGTGTGTGAGTTCCTTATACTATACACATAGACACCTAACAGTGAGACAGACACCATAAAAATCATTTGGGTCAATGACATACATGGCTTTTTGAAATCAGGGAATGCAGTAAGATTTCATCTGTTCTTTTTTGACAGATTCTTTTGGAATGATGTACAGATGAGATGAGTTAGAAATGGAATGGAGAAAAGTTCCCATAATCAGTATACGTAATCTTATATAGGTTATGAAATGTGCAGTCTTCCCTCCATCCCCACCATGACAGAGGGACAGAGACACAGGAACTAGAAAGTTGTTGAGGAGAAGAACTCCCCACTGAGAAATGCCATGGCCAGGATTGTAAGGAAACACTTGAAGCTTCCGCGATATTGGGCCCCCACTGTCCACTGGCCATGGGCCTAGGGATTTAAATTCATATGAATCCAGATTGCTTGGGTCCTCTTAGGTGGGACATTCATATGAACTCTTCCAGCCTCTAAGCTAAAGATGAGGTGTCACAAAAAGTTGCAGTGGTGGTTGGATTGTAATTCCGTTTGGGGGAAAGGGGAAACCATCCGATTTCACAGACAGAAAAAAAAATACAAAAAACATCTGACAGGATTGACTTCACTTAGGAAGCTGAGACAGTGGTGCAGATACATATTTCTGATCACATATATTGGTTTTAATTTGTTCTATGATCATGTGACATTGCTAAACTGCTGTATATTTTTTCTGATGGATGAAGATGTCCTGATGTTTTCATCATGTGTCATGGGGGCAGGTTCAGGACAGGCTCCCTACAACCCCTCAGCCTCTAGGCCCTGTAAAATGAATATTGAAAGCAGGCAAGGGAAAAAGGAATCAACCAAACCAAGGTTGATCTGCCTGGCAGGAGACGGGGTGGAGGTGTGTGTACCTTTTATTCTTTAATGATTTTATTCCATTCAGTCACTACTTATCAAGCACCTATTATATAGAGAGCACCAGATACAGATAAGTAAGGTGTTGTGGCCTCTTCCCGTAATACACAACCTAGTAGGGTAAGACCACGATGCCTTTAACTTCCCTGCCAGGCAGAGTTTCTAAAAGTAAGGGGTGAGGGATTGGGGAAGGTGACAGTGGAAAGGGTTGTTGGCAAGGACATTCCAGGCCAAGGGAGCCATGGAAGACGTTGCCTAGATTGTAGGATAAGGAAGAAAGGATAGTGGAAGGATATATTGCTCTTAAAATTAATCTGTCTGTTTAACACGAAATAGGGTGACCAACTGTCCCAGTTTACTTTCTTGGGCTGAAGGGATTCCTGGGAGTTGGGATTTTCAGTTTCAAAACTGGAAGAGTCCTGGGCAAGCTGGGAGGAGTTGGGTCACCCTACTCCACTAGCTGTGGGAGAGAGCTATTGAATGCCCCATCTTCTGCTTGTAATTATTTCATCTGGCTTGGAAACCATTTGACTGGCCAGCTATTGAGCTCCTGCTGTGTGCCAGGGCACTGTCCTAGGTGCCTTATGTCCCCAATTTCTTGGAATCCCCGCAGTCCCTGTGTGAGTAGACATCACCCTATCTCCTTGATTCTAAGAGTCACTTTTTTTTCTTTTTCTTTTTCTTCTTTTGAGATGGAGTTTTGCCCTGTCACCCAGGCTGGAGTATAGGTGGCAGGATCTCAGCTCACTGCAACTTCCACCTCCCGGGTTCAAGCGATTCTCCTGACTCGGCCTCCCAAGTAGCTGGGACTATAGCCATGTGCCACTATGCCCTGCTAATTTTTGTATTTTTAGTAGAGACAGGTTTCATCATGTTGGCCAGCATGATCTCAAATTCCTGAGCTCAAGGGATCCGCCTGCCTCGGCCTCACAAAGTGCTGGGATTATAGGCCAGTGTGCCCAGCTAGGAGTCACTTTTTAAAAGAAAAATATAACATTTAGAAATCATTATATGTCTTACATTTAATGAGTGTGTTTAATGTAATGTTTCTTCTCATTCTTTGAGAAGGTATTACTAAATCCACGGTTATTTTAACTATCACTGGCCTCTTAGAGTCAAAGAAATAATTTGCAGGGAACCCTCCCAGATGAGGAAACTGAAGTTTAGGAGGTCTGATTAACTTGTTTAACACCAATGGCGAATAAGGGCAGAGCCCAGGAGGTTAACCCAGCCTTTGTAGCCTGTGCTCCTTTTATTGTGGGATCCTGCCTTAACGCTTCCACCCAGAGGATCATTGTGGCCCAGCTAGGCTCTATGCAGGAACTGGTTTTAAAACCTGGCTTTGGGGGCCATGCCGCTCTGCCTTGTGGAGCTCTGTCCTGGGCGATCCATGGTAGCAAGGCAAGGCTGGAGTCCGGTGACGCTGGGATCACTCCAACATCTCCCAAATCATCTACACCAGGAATTGTAAACTCTAAGAAAATGTCAGCAGGGAGAAAAGTGCACAAGTTTCAGTAGCAGAGGGAGACATTAATCCTAACACAAATCAATTACCATACGAACTTTACATGTGATTACTGTACCATTAGTGGTGCTATTTGTAATCATACCAGCCTCCTAGACTTTAGCAAATTTATTGTCTGTAATGTATCCCCCTTTGGCCCTGTCTAACACTGTTTGAGGCAATACTCAGGACAGTTCCTATACCAGCTGCCTCACAGAGCCTCCTGATATTCCCTGCACAAGCCTTGAGCACGTCAGGGAAAGAGAGGTCCTAACAGCGCGGTAGTTCCTTATTGCCACTGCTTTGTAACTGGAGCCAAGAAAAAGGAGAGAGAGTCTCTGGGTTTCTCACTTCCATGTCCTTCTGTGAAAACCACGACACTTATTTTTCATAATTTAAAATCCTGCCTTACTCTGGGAGCATTAGGATTCCTAGACTATGACTGAGTATTAGTGTGCGTCTGCTTTAAATGTCAAGAGAGTCTTTAATAATAACATGTAAGGAATGTTAAGATGGTGACAGAGTACAATAAAAGGGAAATTCTTCGATTGGGGTGAAATGAGCCATATATTGCCCACCACCTGAATGCTGTAGTTGGTGTGAAAGAAATCATTTAAAAGTTTTTCGCTGGTACTAAGTTCTGAAGCCATAGTTTGACAAGGTGGGTCAGAAATAATTGGTAAATGCTCAGTTGGGTAGAGTAATTTGAGTTCTGCTCCTTCTAGTCACTGCTTTTTCTCCCCCTTGTTTTTCTTCTTTTCATCATTCTTACTTCAGAGACCTGTGTTATTGGATATACCCTGCCTAAGTAACTGGATATGCTTGGCCCAAATCGGGTTAATCTCTTTGGATCATCATTGTATACGAAACTACTGAGGAAATGTATACAGCCACTGTTTAAGGCCTTCTCAGTCCATGGCAGAAAGTAGTGTCTCTCACTTAACTTGATTAAACTTGGACACTTGGGGTCCTTATTTAAAAATACCTACTTCCAGTTCTCACTGTTGGAGTGTTGGCTCCAGCATGTTTAGATGAGACCCCAGTCGTTTCACTTGGAGATCATCATTGTATGGGATAATCTGAACTCATCCATTCATTTAGGTGCCTCTTAAAACTCCATGTGCCCCCCTTCCATGGAGGTTCTTTGAAAAGACACCTTCTTTTCATAATTTAAAATCCCGTCTAACTCTAGGAACAGTAGTTCAGCATGAGAGCAGGGAGGGAGACTAAGACCTATGATTTGAGTTACTGTCCCAGGTGATTCTTAGAATGACACTAGTGTGGGAAACTCAGACCAAGCATCACATAACTGGGACCCTAGTCTTTTTTCTGCCCCTTCCCAGTTCCCTGACCTCAGATCTGTTTACCTTGCAAACCTCAGTTTCCCCAGTTATAAAACAGAATAGGATTAATGGATTTGAAATAGCCGCAGTAGCCTTTACCTCTGTTAAATCAAAGGAGTGTCTTGGCCCTTTCTTCTCATCTGTCCTCAAGAAGTCTAGCATTTTTACACATACAAAGCCCTTCATTTATTTCAGCAGTTTTGTTTCTCATGAATGAGAACTGCCAGATTGGCCTTAAAATGATTAGTCCTCCTGACAACATAGAAAATGGTGATGTTAAATGAAACCCAAACCATGTTCCCTTTTCTCTGTTAAAATAATGAGTTTAATCTTAGTTTGTATCTTTGAGGATGTTGAATGGCACTCCTAGCCTTTGGCAGTTATCAGTGGCTCGGGTGCAATATACAAATTCTGATCTTTCACAGCCCAGACTATCTCAAACCTAATTTGAGGCTATGGCTAATAGAAGAGGAGATGACCTATTTCAGCCAAAGGGTAGAAAAATATTTGCCCAAGATGAGGGGAAGATACAGTAAGAACCTGAGACAAATTGATAGGAAGTGGGCTTCATCTTTCCTTCGCTTTCTGTTCCATTCTATAAACTATCAAAATTATTTCTCTTCCCAGTTAGCCCAACTGCAAACTCCATTGAACCCCTGTTAGGCAGATCCAGATTTCAAACATATACTCAGCCAGTAGTTTAGATACACTGGACCGATTTCACTTTTCTTAAAAAAAAAAAAAAAAAAAATTAGAAAGTTGTTGAGCATTCATGAAGCACTAGTCATTTTGCTACGCTTGTTATGTGCAAGAACTCATCTGATCTTCAGAACACCCCTTCAGAGTTCAGAGATGATCATTCCATATTTAGAAGGAGAAACTAGGTAATTAAAAAGGTTACATAATGTGCTGAGTCACTGAGCCAGGATTTGAACACAGCACAGTGTGATTGTTGTGTCCACATCCTTAACCGTTTTCACCCTGCCATCATTCTACAGAGTGGTTGAACAAATTCAGTGGATTAAAATGACCCCTGCACAAGCAGCTCCCTCTAATGTTTAGGCCATTGTCATTCCCTTTATGCTAGATACTCATTCCATACCCACTGGGAAAGTTTTTTAGAGAGTAATGCTCTTCTGATATTTCAACACAAATTTTCTTTTTAATTTGCCAACCAAATTTTAGTGGGCCTTTGGATTGAATGTCTCAACCTCCTTTTCTTTGCTTTTCATGGAATTCATAGTTTAAGAGGAAATGCTGGAATATACTTGCTAATATTAAATGTTTGTATCCTCATATTTTAATAATGAAAGGATGCCGTGAAAATTGATGGGGATGGTGAGCTCATGGAATGATGGCATAAAAAGTAATAAAGAATGTGAAAGCTTTTGGAAGGAGCAGTTAGTATTATAAATGCAAGACAGACATTGTAGACAGGATGTGGTTTCAATAGGTGTGAATGTTTAGCCTTTTTGCCTAAAAAAAAGAAAAACTGAATTTGGCAAGTTTCTTTCTGTAATTGTTAAAACAGTTTTGTGTTAGAGCTGTAATTGATTTAAAGTCTAAAACTCATTCAAGAGTACGATACTACACATTAGTTTGCAGTAACCAAACAAAACCAAAAAGTTAGGTTTTTGCCTTTTTGTGTAACCTTGTCCATCTTTTAGAAAAGCAGAACTAGGGTGGTACAATTGAGGTTCCTGGATAACTCTCAGAATTGATGATGAATTCTAAGCAATGTGCTCATGGAAAAATATGAAAATGTTTCCGATGGCAGTTACTTCCAGGGTTTATGAAAGTGGCTGTGTATACAAATTCTAGGTATGTGTTTGCAATGTAGTGTTGCTACCTTGGCTGACCAGTAAAAGATCAGCTTGGTTGGTAGACATTTGGATGGAAATATGGAGAAGATGTTTCCTTTAAATGCCCGGGATTTGGATTTTTCTTATACCACACTTAGTGGTACAAGGTATAATTGCTACATCAACAACGTTTACCCCCAAATTAAGTCACAATTAATATTCAGCAGACTTCAGTAAATATCACCTCTCACCCTTTAATTTGTATTGTTCAGCATGACAGACTACTGCTTGTTTTTAAGAAAAATACAACTGATTTCTTAATTCCTTCTGCCGTTTGATAACTTTAAAACAAAACATTTCTTAAAAAGTCTGAGTATTTGACATCAAAAAGCTTAGGATACTTACATTAAAAAAAATAATAATAATGGCAGAAAAATAGCATTCCCAACATTTTAATTGTTCTAAGCCTCTTTGGAAAACTAAATTCCTTTAGCATTATGTGTTCAGATATGTGTTCAGAGAATCTTTTAGTTTGGCTGTTCAATAACTTACTAAAGAACAGAGGAGGAATAACATCAAGTGGCTCCTAATATGGTATCATTTTCATTTCCTGTTTGTTGAAAGATAAATGCTAACACTGTACGGCTTTTTTTTTTCTTTCTTTCTTAATTTATTCCTCCCTGAACCACAAGGGAATAAAAAGAAAAAAAAAATCAAATGTGATATGGCTGGAGACTGAGTCATCCAGTAGGGATAAGCTGAAAGCTTTTTCCCTTCTCCCTTTTGTACTCTTTCCCTTTTCTCCATCTTTCCACAATCCCCGACCCCCGTCCCCCTTCTTCCTTAGAAAATAACTGTATTTAAATAGATAAAGTGTATTTGTTTTTTTATTTGGGAATAATTTGACTTTAAAAAACTGTTTATTTTTGAAGGATTTAAGGTTAATTATGTGACAGAACTAATGAGTCCCTCCTTAAATCTAAGGCATTATTTTGGACAAATGATGTACCAAAGGATTGAAATTAAACTGTATTCTCTCCCTCTCTCCCTCTCATATTAATTTCTTCTCCATTTTCCCTAAATGCCACAGCTGTTCTCTTAACTATCCCTTTATCTTTAGGGGATATATTTCCCACTTCTTTTACAGAAGTAATCGTTATGTGTCCCCTATGCCCAACTGTCTTGAACTATTGAAAATATCGAGTTAAAGCAGTCCAAGCGAAGCATAAAGGATGTAGCTTCCAATCAGTACTATTTGAGTGTCTACTGTGTATATCCAATTAGAAACTTGTGTGACTTCAGAAGATCGTTTTTTATAGAAATGATTAAGATGAGACTAGCACATAGCAGGTACTCAAATCTTGAGTAAATGAATGAGCAAGCTTGTTCTACACTCGTTTGAAAATGGGAACCTGTCATCCCTTGGAGCCTGCTCCTGGCCTGCTAATATCACTTGCCAGCACTGCCTTAATCTATGCCTACCTGTTAAGAAAGATGAAGCTAATTTTGCATAAATGTATCCATCTGTCTAGGAGTTTTTCCACAACCACAACAGATGAATTTATGGGTTTTAGCTACCTAGCTCATTTTCCCTTGGCTTTTCTCATGAATAAGGTTGGTTAATAGGCATGATTCACATTTGTCTTTTAGCTGTCTGTGTTCCATGGGACTGCATGGTGCCAGCAGGTCTAGAACTTCCCAGTTAAAGTGTAATGCATCTTGTGTTGAGAAATCTCACACCAACACCTCCGGTTACTTTGAGTTTGGCAATGGTCATGTAGATTTCAAAAACAAGCAATGAAAATGATTTTATCATGTGCTATGGTGCCATAGCGTAATTTGTAATATGTATCATTTTTGGTGTTGAGAGTCATGCATCTTTAGTCAGAGAAATAACAAAGCATTTTCTTCCTGCCAGCTTGCAAAAGACAAAGAGCGCCTGCAAGCCATGATGACCCACCTGCATGTGAAGTCTACAGAACCCAAAGCCGCCCCTCAGCCCGTAAGTATTGATCCCCACCAAGGGGAAAAAACAAAACTCACAGTATTCCTTTTCTACTTCCCCACCCCAAACGGAGGAAGGAGGACCAGCCTACTTTGGTAGAGCTTTGAGTTTTGAAGGCCTTGGATTCATGCGACTGTTTCTGGTTACGCTTTATGATGAAGGTCGTATGCTAGGCATTTGGGGAGATACAGGATGATTCAGACATGGTCCTTGCCCATAAGACTCAAGCACCCAGCTCTTCTTTAAGGGCAGAATGATTGCTGCCGAAGCAAGGTACTGAAATACATTATGAGAGCTCCTTGGAAAAAGAAAATCTTTCTGAATGGTAGGGACGCAGAGAAGACAGCTAAACCATGACAGCAAAAGAAAGAGGCATTTCAGCTCGGGTAAGCTGAGAGACAGTGGTGTGTAGGAAAAAGAGCAGGGAGTAGTCCAATCTAACTCTAACAGAGGAAAGACTTAGGAAACCTAGTGTTGGAATAGTCAGAGGCTAAATTATGGAGAGGCTCTAATGGTTACTAGGGAGTTTGAAATGAAAATTATTCCTTCACAGTTAGGAGACCAAACACAGTACACTGAAATTACATTTAATTTGTAAGAATCTTCTCTTTCTTGCCTTATTCCCTTTTACTGGACCTTGAAGGGTGTCATCCCAGCACAGGCTGTTAATATCGAAGCAGAAGGATTGTGTCTGAACCTAAAAGTTTGTCTTGGACCTCCTTCCTTGTAATAAATCGATCTCTTTAACGGTCATGTTCCTCTTACATTGCTAAAATTCTCCTAGTAGCTTTAACTGATTATTCAAAATGGAGACAGTGCTTTGCTTCTTGATTTTAAGATTTGTAAAATTTAAAGGTACACTGCCTTTATTTGATTTTGCTTTGAGTCACTGTGTGAAAATTAATTGAGCGTTGACAATCTATAGTTAGTACCAGGAATTTTAATCAATATGCAATGATGCAGCGTAATGGCAAAGTATTGGTTTATCTGTTTTGACTGATTTTTTTTCTATAAATAAAGCAAACATACACCCATATAT
Organism: Pongo pygmaeus; assembly: GCF_028885625.2. NCBI lineage: Eukaryota > Metazoa > Chordata > Mammalia > Primates > Hominidae > Pongo > Pongo pygmaeus. The sequence continues at coordinate 82,434,279 of NC_085930.1, forward strand.
GTATGATTTATGGTGATAGAAATAAAACGGAGTCAGACTATTAACCCAGCAAATATGGTAGCCTGCCAAGATGCAGTTGGCAGGCAAAATTAATGTCTGAAACAGAACACATTACTGAGATATAGGACTTAAAATCATTAAACACTTCGTGCATCCATTTTTACTAGGAAGGAGTCCTTAGTTTCCGTGTATTTTACAGTAAATGGCTGTAGGACTGGATGTGTAGGCTACCAAAAAGAAAGGAAAAAAAGAACCAGGTCATTCAGTGTTGTGGCATCAGTAGTCAGCTGTGCTATTTCTAGCAACCCCTCCTTCTAGAACCCAGCTAAGCAAAATGGTGAGCCTCTGAGACGACTTGGCTGAAGTCATCTCGAAGGAGCATAGCCAGTTACACAGGGCATTCACTGCCTTGGAACTTTTTGAAAGTCTTCAGATGGCTTTAGTGAAATGGTTTTCCCAGATTGAAGGGTTCAAATCTTTGCACCTAGCAACAAGGGAGAGAATGAGATTATCTCTGTCTTCCTCCATGGATCAAAAACAGTGATAGGATAATGGTTGGACCCAGCACTGTAGGCCTGGATCTTGGGGCTTCTTGGGAAGAGGAAGGATACAATTAAAGAGAAGGAACTACAAAACCCCGTAGGGCACTTGGCGAGTGACCGGGCTGGGTGTTGGCAGAGAGCACCATGTGTGTAAGCCCCCGTGGGCCACAAAAGGTCCATTGGGATTCTTCACATGGACCAGTGTTAAGCAGCCCGTAAACAGGGAAAAGCATGGGGGGAAGTGAACAGGGATGGAAGGTTTGTCTTGATTAGTATTAAAAAAAAATGTTTTACATTCTAGAAAATTATAACTTTGAAGGGGACCTCCTACTAAATTTATTTTTAACTGCTCTATTGAAAATTCTCTACCACTAGTCAACATTATCTCTTAGTAGCTCAGCACAGTATTTCTTTATTAAAAGAAATAGGCACGAATATTTTTGACTGAAAAATTAATAGCTTTTGAATTCATACACAGCAGGTTTTCTTTTGCAAAGAAGTCCAATATCGCTGCACAGCACTTCTATAACCATTTATTTAGAGTCCAAGTCAAACCTTTGACAGCTAGAGCAGCGCTACAAGCCAATATAAAGAACTCCAAGATGTAAACCAACAATAGGCCGTCTGTGTGAGGTTTGCCATTGTCAAATACATAGATTGTTTGGATTAGTTTATGTAAATGTACTGTTGTATTACCCTTTGAAAAAAAAAAGATCACATTTGTGTATGAAAAGTGGTTCCCTTCACAGGCAGCATTATAAATTCCTTATCCTTTAACTTACATGTAAGAAGTAAAAATTGGTGCCTGACAAGCAGATATTGTGTGACACACTGTTGTCGGAGTGAACCTGCCTTCTTTTCATTTATTGGAAAATAGAAAATTTTATTACAGATACCATCTTATAAATCAGGAATTATTAAAATATGTATAGGTGAGGCATTGGGAAATTAATTATAAAAGGTAGACGTGTAATGTTTTGCATAAATTTTCACTTCTTTGCCAAAAAGAGAAAAAAAAAAGGGCACATACATACAGCAAACCCTTGATGCTTTCAACTTTAAGGGCCCAGAGCTATCTGGTGACTGATTCTCATGTGCAAAATATTCCCTGCAGTCTGTAATTAATTTATTCTGCCCTAAATAATAGAATGCATGGCGTTTGTTTGAGTGAGTATCCTTCTAGAATCTTTAATTTGAAACAAGCAGTCACCAGGATTCAAATCTAACCATAGATGGGGACTTTCATGTTATAACCTTGCCAGTAAGTTCATGAAGCTTTTTCTTTTTTCCATTTCTGTGTAAAAGAAACCTCGTGTTTATTTTAAAATTCTTAGTCACTAAGTGATAGAATGCTTTGCTGTAAATGTTGCTTTTCACTAAATGCCATTTGGGTGTTAAGTGTCATTTGCTGTATCCAATCAGCCAACCAGTCCTCATTTCATTGCATCAAAGAAACTGCTAAAACGTTCTTAGATTGTTTTTACATCAGCTCATAGATGCATTTTCTGGATCCTATTGTGGGACTCATCAGATTTGGATAATTAGAGGATACGCTCATCTCGGGAAGGTGCCCAAGTTTTTAGACATGGATCTGAGGAAGAAAGCTTATGGGTGAACTGGGACAGGAGCTCACGGGCCTCCCATCCCTCAGACTCCTTCGACAGCCTTTCTTCCTGCTTGCTGTCACATCTCTTTAAACCTAAGTAAAACCTTCCTTTCAGAAGAAAACCAAAGACTCAAGGTGCAGGTTGGTTATGGAAAGGGAATTCCTGCATTTAAAATCAAACTATTCCATCAACAAATATTTCTTGAGCATGTGACATACATGACAAGTAGTCAGTCACATGAGCGAGGCCCATCCCTGCCATGGAGGTGTTCAGAGTCTGGTAAAAGAAATAACAGATAACTACATGCATACTCACACAGTCTCATTTTCCGTGAATTGCACTACCTGTAAGTAGAACAGCTGACCCAGAATGGTAAAGTCAGGGGAGACTTCTGGGAGAAATGATGTCTAAGCTGAAACCTCCACAAGATGAGTAGGAAGAAATGGTAAGAGGTCAGCCTTGTGAACCTTTCCTTAGGTTAAGAGTGGGTGGTCCCTCTGATTGCTGAGGATCAGTGTAGAGGAAGAAAAGGAATAGCCAACATCAGTTAAGACAAGCTTTTCAAACTTTTAATTGTATAAAGACTAGACCCTGCGTAGACGTATGTAGTATGTGTAAGTTGACCAGAGCAGCCCTAAGTTCTAGCTATCAGGTACATAGAGCAGAAAAGCAGTTCTTACATTTAGAATGGCCACATTTCTTGTTATTTTAAGTTTTAAAAGATTCTATTCTTTTCTATAGAAAGAAAAGCAAAAACAATAGTAAACTGCCCTAATGAAAATGATTGATATTCTTTTGTTCCAGACTCAGTAAACATTCTCAAAGTAAACACCCAAATGTCTTGCTTGGAGGTTAATTTCTCCATGCTCACTCTGTGGAGAATTTGCCAAGATACTTCATTTGGGGGAGGGAGTGAAAAACTAAGAGGACAAAACAAAAACAACAAAAACAAACATGTCTGTGGTATGATGACTTTATTAAATTGCTACGGATTTCTTAAAAAGACTTTTCACTCTCTGTCATTATGTCAGGAAAACACTGTAAATCGTATTTTATAATACTGAGTACATGAGAAAAACGCTTTGCTTTAGGGTATTCCTGCACATCAGAGAACAACTTCTGCTCCTGGAGAAACCACATTCTTTTAGATTTGGTGGGCACGTAATTACAGTGTAGGTGGTATATCCTTCTTGACGAAAATCTTATAAAGCACTTACAGGAACTTGGATATAGGAACTTGGATATTTGGAATGAAATACAGTATTAGATTTTCATTTTTATACATTTTCTTTTCCTCTAACCATAGCCATTAGGACTGTTTTGAAAGAGTTTTTAGCTCCTATAAAAACAAAGTGCCCCCCCCGAAAAAAAAGGGTCTTTTAACTCTTCAAGGATCATTTGGGCTGCCTGGGTCCTTGCTTTAGAGTTGGAGAAATAATATTAAGCAGTCATAAAAAGGGATTCTTAGGCACAATACACAAAAGCTGTTTTATATACTGTTTTTCATTAAGTGCCCCCCCCCCCCACCACCAACCTTTCAACTAGAATTTTTTTGTTTTTGCTTTTAGTATCCCTACCAGTACCACCACCTTCTAAGCCGTTACCTTCCACGAGGACGCATCTCTAAAACAGGGCCAGGCTGAGATGGTAAAGGAAAGGAAAGTAAAGGCTTGTAACAAAGGCTGCCACCCACTGTCCTGCCCTCCACACGGCCTGGTAACGTCCCTCCAGCCTCAGAAAGGCTGTCTCTGAACTCAGTGATTCATGCCCAGAAATGACACTGCCATGCAGTTAAAGCAGGACTTGAGCTGGCTCAGGCCAGTAAAACCAAGAGCAGAAAAACAAGTTCTGTGAGCCTGAAAGTCCCTACTACGCAGTTGTGTCCCTTGGTGTTTGGGTTTCAGGTTTGTCTTTTGTTCTCAGAATCTGTTTTCATGTGAGGCAAGAGCACAAACAAAAATAAAAATGAGTTCTTATGGGAATACTTACAAGTCTGTTTCTGTCAGGGGTTTACATCAGCAGTTTATTTTTTTAATGTGAGTGACTCATCATCTTTAGACAGGTGGGGAGATTACTGTTAAAAACTAAAGATTCATTTAAAGAAAAAAAAGGACTAAGCAGAATAGTGAGTAGCTGACCAAGTTTGAATAGTTTCGATGGCTAAAAGAAAAGCTGATGCCTGAGAGTACAAATAAATTTAAAAAATAAAACCCTACAGCAATTTTAAATGACATAAGAATTTAACTTTTGGCCAGAGTTTCAAAGAGATTATCTTTGCTGAAATCATCACATGATGGAAACTTGCCATGTAGAAAATATCAGAGTTACTGACTTTTCTAAACATAGCAACTTCTTTTAAATAGAAAATGAACACAATAAGAAAAATAGGCTTTCCATCAGGAAAAGAAACCCTCCCAGTCCATTCCCTTCCTGCTCCATGCCCCAGAAAAAATTATCTTTTAAAACCTGAACTGCAATCAGAAACACAAAGCACATATGCTTTCATTTCTAATTGATGATTATATTAAGATTTAATAGTTTACAATTAAGATGAATATTTCAAGATTACAGCAAAAACCCACACCATTCCCCATTTGCTCTTCTGTTCTAAGTCTGTAATTAATTTTTTTTGTGGGGGGGGCACTCTTTTTTCAGAGGCCTTAATTGAAAGAGCAGGTTTGGTTTGAACACAGAGCCTGTTTTGAATCTTTCTTCTCCATTCTTTCTCTCTCTCAACCTTCCCTTTCGAAGATGGTTTCTCCTCAAGACAAGCATGTGATCATCAAACAGAAGTTTAAAAGTTAAGAAACTTCTGTACCAGTTGACAAGGTTGACATTTCATTAACTTGTTGGTTCAGCCTTCAAATGATTTTGTGTGGCAAAGCACCCTGTGTTTGGAGTGTACAGCTTTTTCTTCTTCCTTCCCTCACGGGCTACAGTCATGTTTAATTTGGAATCTGGGCTCCTTTGGCAAATTAGCAATTAGAACAATTTTGTGGGAATATGTATATGTGTCATTAGTTTTCCTGCAAATTAATAGCAAGGGCAGAGGTCAGGCAGAAATTTTCCACTTGACTGCAGCTCCTCTATTGAGACTTGGCACTTGGTTTTGGAATGGCCACAGCTGCTCTCAGCCACCCTCTTCCTCTAGGAACTGTCTTTTAATTAGTTTACCTCATAGCCATCATTACAAATATTACTGCCTCCCCTCCTCGAAATAAAATTACTGTTTCTACAAAATATTCCAGTGACATCTTGCACCACTGCACATTGATGGTGGGGTCAGTCGAATGCAGCATTTAATCATTAGATCACCTCCATCCGCGTCTCCTAATTAGAGTCCTTACAATACATTTTTATCTGGTAATTAGCTGAGATTGGCTGCTTCCTCTGTGGCTTATTAGAGACAGCCCAGCAGTGGGTGTGAATCACGGTGTCATTTGTCAAGCCTGGTAAGCCCCCTCTCTGCTCTCTTCTGGCTCAGTGTTTATTCCCACTTGCTAATGTTCAAAAGCCTCCAGAAAATTCTACCTTCATGTCTTCCTTTGTGGATTGTGCTAACTTGGAGGGATTTTATGTTTCGCTGTTGCTTTTTTTTTTTTTTGGTAGAAAGTGTCCTAGTGGTGAGATCTTGGTAATAGCTACAAGACTCACATCCTTTCGGCATTTGATGACATGTTACTGTGTGATTTGTCTATTCTTCTTAGCTATGAACACCCAAAAAGATGGGCTTGCACTTGCTGAATGAGTTTTGATTTCTGACAATGAAACTGGAACTCAGTTAACTTGGTGATCTTCCTCCCAGAACTGGAAGGGAGCATGCATAAAGGACATTTGTGTTTGTAATTTTCATTGCATCTTTCAGAAAGCCACAGTGTTTAGGGAAAAGTTCTTAAACTGAAAAGAGAAGCCAAGAAGTATAGTCAGTCCTCAGAACTGCTTTGTGGTTACTGTGTACTTTTGCCCTTTGACTGACATGTGTTTGATGGTAAGCGCTTCAAGGGCAGCAATTAGCTGTTTTATTCCTGTTTTTGTCATTGTAGGACTAACTGCCTTATATTTGCTCAGTTACATGTGTTGAATGTCATGCATAAGCAGGGATAAAATGCTCTGCACAGAATCTTTTCCAAAAATGAGCATACAGAAAAATGAAACTGGTTAGTGTTCATTTTTCCTATTAACTAGGCATAAGATGATTATACAAAGAATCTAGAATCATACAAGTGTGTGGTTTGACTTTGGGTCTGGTTTGGAATATGGGCAAATTATTTAATCTCTCCAAGCCTCAGTTTGCTTATCTGTAAAGTATGAGTAATAACATCTCAGATATTAGTGGTGGTATGAGAATTAAAGGAGACCACACAGTGGCAGGTGGTTTAAAACAGGATTTTTACAAATGTTACCCATGACTTTCCAAAGCGCTCTGAGATTCTTAGGCTTAGCAGCGTCTGAATTATAAAAGCTGTATATTTATGAGCATTAGCCTTTCATGCACTAATTTCCTTGACCCTTTGCTTGGGCTGATGCTTATACGTACTGTTCCTGGACTTGGTCAGTGATTAAGGCCCGAGGTTGAAGAAGAGGTCAGCCCCAACTCTTCCCCGCTTCACTTCTCAGCTCTGCCCCATCCTGCGGCTGCTAACTCTGAACTGTTCACACTTAGTTTGCAAATGTATGTCAGAAAGCCAGGTTTCCAGCATTATAGAGAAAAACGCGCTCATGGCATCTGCTCAGCTTGCTGGGGCATTTGTAAGGGCAGTGCCATCTCCATAGCTTGCTCTTCGCGGGCATTGTCTCTTGCTCACTGAGTCAACATTCTATGCTGAAAATAAAAAGGAAAGCCCAACTCAAAGCTCACAACATTCCGTTTCCAGCACCATGTTTACATTTTTCCATTAGTATTTCTTCATGATATTTGATCTTTCTTTTCTTCAGATTCGTTGCTTTTTTATGAAACTCTGCTGAAACATATTAGAGAGGATTCTCATGCCCCCCCCCCTTTTTTTTTTTTTTACTAGAGTTTGAGTAAAGGTCGAGTCTTCCCAACATATTGGAACTCTCTTTTAATAAGTTCTTTGATTATGATCTCAGAGGAGTCTCATTTTTAATACCTTCCACAAATACTGCCTTGTACTTAAGACTGACTGTAGCAGTGGTGAATTAGACTTGGTGAAATAGACTTACTGTGGTAAGTGATTTGAAATCTGGTTTGAGAAAATATTACCAAGTAAGCCTACTTTGCTGAAGTTTCTTGGATTTTAGGGTGGGTCTGTGTATCTGAGATAGCGTATAAACAGTAATACATACACTGAAAACAACCAAATTCTTCAGCATTGCCAGACGTAAAATAATATTTCTGTTGCAACAAATTTTGGGGAAGGGTTATCCCTTTTAGTATTTGTAAGAACAGTACTTTAAGGTGAAGATAAAAAAGATAAATTGAAACAGTGCTCATTAATTTTTTTCTTTCTTTTTTGAGATAGAGTCTCACTCTATCACCGAGGCTGGAATGCAGTGGTGTGATCTCAGCTCACTGCAACCTCTGCCTCCCAGGCTCAAGCTATCCTCCCACCTCAGCCTCCTAGGTAGCTGGAACTACAGGCATGTGCCACCACACGTGGCTAATTTGTGTGTGTGTGTGTGTGTTAATAGAGACAGAGTTTCACCATGTTGTCCAGCCTGGTTTCAAACTCCTGGACTCAAGAGATCCTCCCGCCTCAGCCTCCCAAGGTGCTGAGATTACAGGTGTGAGCCACTGTGCCCGGCCTATTTTATTCTCTTCTACTTCAAATAAGTAATATTCATTTCCTAACTTGAAGCAGATTATTTCCCATTTTATAGAACATTCAAAACTTGAAGGAAAAAAAATCAAAAACCTCAGTTCCAGATCTCCCATATTCTATAAAAGAATGTCACAATAAAAAAAAACAGATCCCAAGCCTATATTTGATAGATTTAATAAAGATTACTTGTAATGCTTTTAAGGATTATTTTCTGCCAACTGATTGATAGAAACAAATGACAGCTTGTGGGGTCAGGCCCGTTGTGTTTAATAGGCCACACATATTTGCAGGAGTTCTCGTCATCCACAAAGCTGCGTGAGGGAGCTCAGTAGGCTCTTCCTAGGCTGTCTAGTATGGTAGCTACTAGCCACATGGGGTTCTTTCCATTTAAATTTATTGAAGTTTAATTTTAATAAAAAGCAAGTAAAAACAGCTCTTGGATTGTGCTAGCATATTGCAGAAATTCTGCTGGACACTTCAGATCTACACCAGCGTATCCCAACTGGTGTCACCCTAAAATATTCAACTTCACTGGTATTGCTAAGGACTTCTCTCCCTCTTTGAGGTTGACAAGGCCTGATGGGCGATTAAAGCCTATAGGTGAGACATCACAATGAAATAAATGTCTTGACTCAGGGTTTCTCACACTCACTCAGGTAGGTAACCCCTTTTTGAGCCTGTAAACACCCATGTAGCGGCCTTTGGAAAAGAGACCGCTGCCAGAGATATCTTGCACTACATCCTAAGTGAATTCACGCAGGACTCACCTTGTGTTTCGGTTCATGGTAAACATATCATCTACGTAGAGGAAGAGTGGTGCCCACGCATCCTCTGTGTTACTCCTGCTGGATGTGGTTCCTGGGTTGCTCTGGTTTTCTGAAGTTCTTCTAAGACGTTGTTTTTTTCCTTACAGTTGAATCTGGTATCAAGTGTCACTCTCTCCAAGTCCGCATCGGAGGCTTCTCCACAGAGCTTACCTCATACTCCAACGACCCCAACCGCCCCCCTGACTCCCGTCACCCAAGGCCCCTCTGTCATCACCACCACCAGCATGCACACGGTGGGACCCATCCGCAGGCGGTACTCAGACAAATACAACGTGCCCATTTCGTCAGGTAGATACTCCACCTTTTGCCTCACGTAGAGTTGTAATCTGCAATTCTTGTAGACCAGCCCCTTTTTAAAAAGTGATAATTAATAGGACAATGATTCTTATTCAGCAGATATTGCGCAGAACCAAGAATTTTATAAGAACGCAGAAGTTAGACCACCATTTACATATGCATCTTTAATTAGGCAGGTAAGTAAATAACACAGTATATGAAATTCTATCAGAAGGTATATGTGTACATGGATATATATTGATGAAGTAGATTTAAAACCGTTTAGTATGCAAGCATGCTGAAACCTTTTCTATAAGGTTTTTTAAAACTGCAATATATAACATAATTGCTTTTGATTAAGTATTACAATACGATGTGATTATTAGGAAATTCATTTCACACAACAGTGAAAATGAGCCTGTTTAAAGATGGCAAGTCAATTATCACAAGCTACAGTAATCTCTGATCCCTAGAATTAATCTGAGCTCTAAATAATTACTGAGCTTTAATCAGCTAGTGAAATGTTTTGCATTTCTCTTTGATTCTGCTTTATGAATGACTAATAAATTAATATTTCTGTACAGAAACAGAAATAAAAACTCAAAACAATTAGATAATTCCATTTTGAATTTTGCTATTGAACTGTTAAATACAACCATTAATCTTAGATCATTTTGTAAAACCTTTCCCAGGATTTAGCTCTGAATCAAAGTGATTTTATATTTTCGAGAAACTGTGTAGTGACGACTCTGCTGATTTGGTCATAAATTGTCTTCTGTTACATTGTGCTTCACAGGCCATTCTCGAATCTCCAGAAAAGCAGCTAACACTAAATGAAATCTATAACTGGTTCACACGAATGTTTGCTTACTTCCGACGCAACGCAGCCACATGGAAGGTAAGCTTTCTCAGGCCTGTTTATTCTTGGATCTTGACGTTCATAGAACAGTTTGTTGTTAATAAAATGCAGTTGTGCTATAAGGAAGCTACATTTATATTGTTTTGATACTCTTAAAGTGTCCAATCTCTAGGTGTATTTGATTGGGAAAATAGTGCCATTGTGGTTGAAATGCTCTGATGGAAGACTCCCATTATACCAGCATCAGTGGTGTGGAGGGGCCAGCCAGTAAAATGATCTCTCTCTGGTTGGAATATATAGAGAAAAGGAGACAACACCGTCGCCCAGAAGTGGAGGTTGCCATATTACTTGCACAAACCTCATGCCGTTAGGTCTTCAACCACAGCCGATATTTGCAGAGATGTATCTCCAGAGATGGAACCTGGAGAAATGACCACTTGACACAGCCTTCAATGGTTGGATAAAGAGCTCATTAACCCAGTTAGTAAAGAAAGCTGTGCAATCCAAGCACTAGCACTGTTTGTAGGAGTTATTAATGGAGAACACAATGTATTATTAAGGGGTTTTTGTTTTCCCTTTTTTGGTTTTAAGTCAAGAGATTGTCGGCCAGGCACAGTGGCTCATGCCGCCTATAATCCCAGCACTTCGGGAGGCTAAGGCAAGAGGATCACTTGAGCTCAGGAGTTTGAGACCAGCCTGGGCAACATAGCAAGACCCTGTCTCTACAAAAAAAATTTCAGTAAATTAGCCAGGCATGGTGGCATGCACCTGTGGTCACAGCTACTCCAGAGGCAGAGGTGGGACGATTGCTTGAGGCAAGGAGGTTGAGGCTGCAGTGAGCCCTGTTCATGCCACTGCTCTCCAGCCTGGGCAACAGAGCAAGACCTTGTCTCAAAAAAAAAAAAAAAAAAGAGATTGTCCCTCATAGGTATACTAAGGAAGAAAAGTAGATTTAGAACTTCATTATAATACTATTTGCTGGTAAAAACAAGTCAAATTGCATAGCTCTTTATTGGATGCCCCCAGCAGTGCTTGGGGTCATATATGGCTTACCTCATTCCCAGGTCAGCAGCTGGTTCAAAGATTCCACTGGTATTTACTCCCTTACATTAGATTGAGCCCTCACATATTTTTGGGCTTTCCCATTTTCGATTTCTTGGTGTCTAATATTCTTGCTTATAGAAGGGGACAGGTACACTCTGTCATTTGTATTTTTGCATTTTTTACTACCTGGAATTCTTGTAATCCCTGAAATCCAAAACATTTAGAGACATGTGATAACAAACATTGGAGGCTATTTTTACATGCCATTAATCTAAATATGATAAGGATGTGTTATAGGACACAAGGAAAACTTCCTTCGCTTGAAATAAATGCCTTCCTTGCTAATTCCTTAATTTTATACTGGAGAAAAACCAAAGCAAAAAACAGAAAAAATACATTTCCTCTGTTAAGTTCCTGATAAATTAGCATTTTAAAAGAAAACGAATATAACCATAGAATTAATTCATCAACTTTACAGAGCTGTGAATATCTATTATGGCCCAAATTATCCTTTCATTTCCATTAAGACACATGGGCACTGAAGGGAACCTATGTTCAAAGTCTTACCCTCTTTGCCTCAGCCTGCCTTGGGAGATAAAATATAAAAGGATCTTTAGCCATGAATGCTTTAAAAAATTTAGGAAGTCGAAGCATGAGGCAGACATTTTCTTCAGATTGCCTTTTATAAATAGAAATGATGAAATTTAAAAATAATTACCAGTTGTGAATATAATATTTAAGCTTAGATCTTCAGATTGAACTTTTTCATTTTGCAAACTGCAGGAAAAAGTGTCATTAATATAAACAACTTTAGATGAAGTACTTAGTGACTCATAAATACGTATAATTTTCTCTACGTGTCCTTGTTTGTACCATGATCTTAGACAAAAGATGAAATGCCCAGTTAAAGTTATGACTGAAAAGAGCTTACACATCTTTTTTTGAAAACTCTTGACTTCTCGTTGCTTTCTGCTTAGATGTGCAGTTTTGGAAAACAGAACTGAAGTTTTGGCTTTGTGTCTTTACTCACATGGTTATATTGCTCAACTAGATCTACAGAAATTATTTTGTCAAAAGTTGCTTTAAGACCTTTCAGTTCTGTACATTTTGATACTGATTTTAAAGCATCAAGCAGCGATTAGGATTAGGAGCAATGTTGACTTCTTTTCAAGTTATATCTCTTACATGTGTCATGCCCTGTCTGGATTTTTAAAGGAAATTGGCTTTGTCCGTTTATTTATACCACCTCAATTTTGTTCCAGTAAATAACAGTAGACCTTCTAATGTATGCCTTTGGGCAATATATTTTTTAAAATGCAGCCAAATGCAGTGGCTCCTGCCTGTAATCCCAGCACTTTAGGAGGCTGGAGGATCACTTGAGCCCAGGAGTTCAAGATCAGCCTGGGCAACTTAGCAAGACCCCATCTCTACAAAAAATTTTTAAAAGTAGCTGGGTGTGGTGATGCATGTCTCTAGTCCCAACTACTCAGGAGGCTAAGGCAGGAGACTCGCTTGAGCCCAGGAATACAAGGCTTCAGTGAGCCATAATTGAACCACTGCACTCCAGTCAGGCAACAGAGCAAGACCTAGTTTCAAAAAAAGAAAAAAAAAAACTGCTTACTTAGACTAGGCTGCAGTTTATTTGCACAGAAAATTGTCCTATCAAGTGTATGACATGCCAAATGTTTTCAGTTTAGAGATTTTTATTTTTATTTTTAAGCAAATCCTTCCAATTTTTTTGAATCAGGAGTGTCCTTTGATAGTCACTTGGGTATCTTGAACCTACCTCAATTATGCTGACATTACTCAAAAACTCTTTGGGAATTTATCCTGTGAATTCTCCTTTCAAGCAATTTATCACACCATGCATTAAAACTTCTCTCATTATCTTCTAAATATCCCATATCAGAAAAGAAAAATTATTATGTAGCTTGAATCCTCACAGCCACCAATTGTGATTGTCCAAAAACTGAAGCACCTCTCAGAGTATCAAGATTCACCACCATTAAAGATAATTCAGGAAGGAAATACTCCAGGTGGCAGAATGGGATGTGTTGGGCAGGGCGGGGGGGGTGCAAAATGCTTGTGCAGTAGCAGTGTTGCTGGAATTGAGTGAGGACTTTACCCACTGTGATGTATATATCAACTTCTCAAGCCCCAATTGAGTCACCTACTATTGAGTCATCTACTTATTCTGAATAAGAAGAAAATTTTAAGTAAATGACCTGAATCTCTTTAGAATGTCTTCATGTCCAGCGTTGAGTCTGGATCCGTAAGTTTAACCAGGCGGGACTAAAGAAATGAAGCCTCGCTTGTTACTGTACCCAGTAAGGGTTGGAGATTCTTCTGAAACCCAAAGGAAAGATGAGATATTAAAAGATCTTCACCCTTGAGTTGAGATCCTCCTTTTTGATAAATTATCGATGTTAAGGGTCTCAGCTTAGGAATGGCCAGAAAGGACTTTTAACTATAAATAAGATACATCTGTAGAAACCATCAACTGTAGGAATATAGTCATTTTGCCATTGAGAGTTCCACTCGTGTTCCTTTGGCATTTACTCAGTTAAAATACTTGCCCGTAGTTAGGGCCAACTCTCATATTCTGGAAGGTAAGACATAACATGATGATAGCTACTGATCTCTTGTGGGGGGGCGGGGTCCATTCACCACCCCCCGATCCTTTGACTACACAAGGCAATACTCTCAACGGTAAAATCCACTTTAGAACTCTTCATAAGACCTCTGGAAGTGTTAAAAGCCAGAAACCATCAAGAACAAAACTGTATTTAGCAATATTAACCAAGTGTTCCTCTTCCATGGTTTGAAAAAAATACCCCCTTTTTATGGGAGGTAGGTGGGCTTAAAAAGGGCAGTTTTATACTTTGCATGTGTTCTTGTTTTGAAGCCACATTAACATTTTCAGATTTGTACTCTGGAACCTATTTTGGGCTTGTATGCATATTAAAAAATATTTCTTCTGGTTAGTTATTACCAGAGACTAGACGAAAATGCCAAAGTACAATTAATTTATAATTTTGGTTTATTTTTGCTTTTGGAAAAGACGTCCTTAACCATGAGAAGGTCCTCCACGGGGGTGGTAGCTACAGCTCTTGGGGATGGTTTTACAAATGTGGACTGTTAGGCTGAATTTACTGCTGTTTTTGGAGTCTTTTCTTATAGAAAATGTAAATGTTCTCTCTTTTATACTTGCTGCAGAATGCAGTGCGTCATAATCTTAGTCTTCACAAGTGTTTTGTGCGAGTAGAAAACGTTAAAGGGGCAGTATGGACAGTGGATGAAGTAGAATTCCAAAAACGAAGGCCACAAAAGATCAGTGGGTACGTCCACCATGTTTGAACTTCTTAGCCTAGCTTGGATTGTGCTAACAAGTATAACGTAGAGGCTTTGGCTGCTAGATGGTGTTAGACCAAAGAACTGGTTTCACGTTGTCTCAGTTAAGGGAAGCAAAAAAGCATTTCATCCCTCCTGTTTTGTATACCCACCAGTCCCCCTGCCCTGCTTGCTGGTCTTTGTTGCATCACATGCTAGTAGCTTTTAGGTGGCAATGCATATTAACCCTCACAAACCATTTGCTTATGCTTATTGCATTTTATTTTCTTTTTCCTGTTCCCTGTATTGGATGTCTGTTCTGCCCCCAACCCCGTCTCCTTTTGTTGCCACTCCATCTCCTTTGCTGCTGCTCCTATCCCAGGGTGCCATTCGCACCAACCTCTCACTGCATAAGTGCTTTATCAGAGTAGAGGATGAGTTTGGGTCCTTTTGGACAGTTGATGATGAAGAGTTTAAACGTGGCCGCCATATTCAACGAGGCCGTCCTCGCAAATACTGCCCCGATGAAAACTTTGACGAGCTTGTCGCACAGTAAGAGCCTTTACTTGCTTTTGTTTTTTTTTCTGCTGTTGCTTTGGCTTTGCATGGTTGACTCATCCCATGTAGTTTTGCATTTCACCAATAGCAGTGCCACAGCTTTCTGCAACGAAACTAAATTGTGTGATTTGTACATGTATTGTTCTCGTTTCTCTTTGGAACACCAGTGCCTTGAATAATGCTTTTTTGACGTCTTTAATGCAAATATTCGTTGTATTTTGATTCAGCAGCTTACGGGGACCCTAGAACTAAATACTTGTGCTTAACCCATAATCCCCCCCCTCTCCCCGCCCCAAGTAAAAAGGGAATTTTTGGTTAGTTAAAATGTGTGTATACTATTGGGGTAGATTTCTTATTTGTTCACTCACTATAATAATACACATGTAATGAAGTGAATGATTAAGATGTTCCAAGCATAGGAAAGAAATAGGTCATATTGCATACACTTCCTTTAAAGGCCACTGATAAATGTAGGTAATTGCCTACTGGGAGGCACCCTTTTCCCTCAATATGCCCTATGTAATTTTTTAATATTTTTATCCTTACGAGGCTAGAGATTTTCTGACAACAGTATGTTAGTTTCACATTTGGTCCGTGAATGGAGATGGCAGCAAATATTCTCAGACCCTCCCAGGTTTGGCTAAGACATCCCCTATTTAGGAACGACCCTCCCCTGGCATACCCTACTCTCCATCGCCTGTTGGCAGTAATCGTGCCTTGTAGATATTCCTTAAAAGCCCTCCTGCCATCCCTCTAGCAGTCACTGTAGAGTTCAAATCTCGAAGATGCTTAGGAGCCAAGATTCTCTCTGCTCACGCCCAGCAGCCCCTGCTGTGAGCTCACTGCCTTCCCCAGCACGACCTCCTAGGCTGCTGCCTTCCTGTTGGAGTCAGGCTAGCTCCTAAAAATCTGCAGAGAGGTCTCTGGAGGGAGGACCCAAGCCTGTTTACTACCTAAGCCAGAATTTTACACCTAGTTTCCTTGAATAGAGAAGTCAACCCCCAGAGGTGTGCACACACACCTGCCCTGCAAATCAGTGACAGGGAGAAAGCCTGACTTTTCTTGGGTTTTGTTAGTGGGGGAAATTGCTGATTTGGAAGGGCACCAGCAAGCTTAAAACAAAACTTAGCTAGGAACTCAGGAGTCGACTGTGTTTAACTTTGAGTTTTTATGTTTTTCTTACACAGTAACCCTTCCCTTATTAAAAACATGCAGAGCAGCCACGCCTACTGCACACCTCTCAATGCAGCTTTACAGGTAAGATTAATGGCCGTCCCGAATATGCAGCAGAGGCACAGGTCTCCCCTACGCATTTCAAAATATATTAGCCTTGCTCTAATTAGATATTAAATTTTAATTCCGTTAAACTTTTTTCTTAAGTGCACAAAGCATCGTACTCCCTGGAGGCAAACACATCGGGCTGCTTCAGCATTAGCGGGATGCTTAGCATTTTGAATATTGTGGCAAAAAAATTAAAAGTTCACTTATTAATATTTATCAGCAGTATCATAATTTCCATCCTCTTATTTCAGAATTTCACTTGAGGCAAAAATACCACAAGTGTAATTACTCTAGCACAGCTATTAATGTGCTGGATGATAGGCCACTGCGTCACATGACCTTCTATTGTTCACGGGTTTAAAGAGAAAGCAGGGCTTTGTATTTCTTTTTCTTCTTTTAAAGTCGACTTTAGCATCTTGGCTTTTGTCTGGGGTGGGGAGGATCTGGGGTCTGGTTCACTTTATAAAAGTAAACCATGTCTGTTTAAACAATAGAGGTGTTTAAGAAAACTCTTTAGTTTTCCTGCAGATTGTTCAAGATTACATAATAATCACACGGAGTATTTATTTCCTACTGACAAACCAAGTACTTGTTACATCACCAATGGTACCAGGAGATGAAGACGCGGGTTTTGAGCAGGAGCGAGATTACCACCCAAAAAGGAGCTACCTGAGGCAGCCCAGCTTCTAGCAAACTTTTTACATATTGCACATTTCAGTTCTTAAATGAAGGCTACTCCAGTGTCATTTCATTAAAGTACCTGGGTGTAGTACTCAAGTCCCCCTCAAGAGTTCATAAGTAAGCAGTATCCTTTTGGCCAGTGGTCCTGTTTCTTTTTGCCCCTACCCAGACTGTTCTAGAAGACAGGCCAAGAGAAGCATGTTCTATAGATAAATCTGACATTTGTCATCCAATACCATTGCAGTCCTCTGCAGCATACGTTCTCAACGGGGGTGTATCACCCCCCAGATTGGTTCTGAGATACTACAATGTCTTGTGTCCTTCCAAAGGACCATAATACATGAGCAAATACGAACATTTCTTGGGGTGAGGGCACAAAGAGAGAAACAAAAGTCTAAAAAGGGACAATAATGAAAAAACAGTTGAGACCTTTAGCATGATGGGAACAGGGTGAGGAAGGAGGAGATACTGACAGGAGCCCTGGGTCTTGCTCTGCATTAAACAGATATTTATTGAGCGCGACTCTGTACCCTACAGGCCCAGAATAGTCTTAAGGCTCCTGGGAATTGATGATAGGCCATTTACCCAGTTTCAGTTTAGAGGCAGATTCACTGGCCTTAGCATTTCAGTAATTATATTTATTTATTTTTAGCCTGAACCAGATTTAATAGGAGAAACTACTTTCTGCGTTTCTTTTAATTACTTGTAGTTTACACAGTAACTTTAGAAGAGTAAATGAAAGCATGCTTCGATGCTGCCACTGTAAATACCATTCATTAGTAACTTATTTTCCCTGGAGTCTTGTGAAGTGTGAATTTAAAGGCTGCTCTATCTGGAATAGTATTAAGATTACAAGCACATTTTATATTCATGAGCCGGAAAGGCAAAAAAAAAAAAAAAAAGTGATCCTCCATCCTCTGAATTCTCTTAACTGTGTGACTAATTTCAATTAGTATGCTTTGTCATTACAGAACTGTTCAGGTTTCATCTCTGAACACTTGTTTTTGGCATCTTCTTCAGTAGCCCAAAACTGTCCTGCCGTTTTCCAAGAACACTTTCCGTCCGTAATGAGGCAAGGGGAATAAATTGATATAAATTCATGATTTGAGAAGTGGATTGTTTCCCTCTCTTCTACGAGTTTGGATCCCTGATCAGTAGACAGACACATAAGACAACTTTCTACTGTGCAAATTAAATAAAGATTCTGCCAGCAGGCCTTCCTTTCCATTACCGCCTATTTCCATTTTTCAAGACAAGTAAAAATAATAGTGGAACAATATCTTCAAAAAAATTACTAGAGCAACATAATGCATGATATACAATATATAAAATAGGACAGCAGAATCCACTACAGAAATAAAACATGGGACTTGGGACAGATTGCATTATGCTCTGAAAAGTGAAGTAACTAAGGGTAACCGTAAAGCTTCGTATTTATAGACTGCCTTTCCCCTGAGGATCTCAGAGTGGTTAATGTTCCAGGAGCGAGGGTGCTTATGGACTTCTGCACCATTACTTAAGCAACTTCATTTTTTGGCAGAGGTGCCAGCTTGATATGAAACCACATGCTGTGCAAGGACCATTTATATAATTAAGTCCATTTTTGTAACACACCTGCTTCTTCTAAGTGGACATCAACTACCAAAAAAAAAAAAAATACTTTGTTAGGCATAAGCAGTTAGTGAAAATTTCTCTAACCTTGGGTGGGTTGCTCTGATCACTTGCTTAACAGAGAGTGTGTTCAAGAAGCTCTGTTGCGGATCAGGCACTGGGATCTCTCTGCAGCCCATTTGATCATTTTTTCAAGGGACAAGGCTGGTTTTCATCACTTACATCGTTCTTGTCTGAGAACCCAGGGATCAGTATAAGTGCTTGCGTTTGTATGCCTTTCACTACTGTGGCTGTTGGGTCTCAGCCCATGTTCTATGAGCCAATCCCAATCAGCAATGGCCTTGACCTAGAATACTTTGAGAGCCAAAGAGAATAAATACTCATCACAAGAAGGTTGCCTTCTCTAGAGGATGACAAACTCATCCCAATGAACACGTTCATATCAGCATTTCAATTTTGTCTTCACAATTTTTGACCAAGGAAGCTGCTAAAATAATTAAGCTTGCAGCAGCCCCACTTTTGCCACATTCTGACCTTGGAATAGTAAAATTGTCTTATGAGAGCTTATCTTATGGTATTTCCAGTGGAAAGACGCTTGGCAGAATTTCTGTGATTGAGAGAGGTGTGACCACTGTTGTCTCAGATAAAAGCAGTTAAGATGCTTGTCCAACTGCAGTTTGCAAAAAAAAAAAATAATAATAATAATAATAATAATAGTAGTTCTGGCAACTGCTCTGCCAAAGAAAAAGAAAAGAAAGAAAGAAAAAAGGCTTTATTGCAATTATAAAAGAGCTATTGGAAAAAGTACTTGATGCAAATTATTTGACACACTGTAGGAGAGTGTGGAGTGTTCAGATTTGCTGTTCATCAAAATGAGTTCACCACATTTGGAAATAAAAACAGGATTTTCCCCCTACTTTTTAAAAGAAGGCAGTTATACACATTTACAAGTAGAGGGAAGGAAAAGCTGTGGGCTTACATAGGGCCGAGCTTTGAAATAGTCCATTATCCAATGCTGTGTTTGGTGAGTGTGCACAGGACTTCTAACACGGGGCTTGTACCTAGAAAGCCCTGGCTTTGGAGTTTGTACAGTGAGTGAGGCTGTGATTGTCATACTAGCCAGACAGACTTCTGCAGCCCAGCTTTGCACTCCTTTGGCTTTTACTTTCTTTCTAGAGCCAGGATTTCTAGAATAGTTAAGACTCTTGTGTGACTGGCCAGTGGAAGTCACTATGCCAGATCATCTTGTGATTGTACTTTTTTTCTCATTAGGATGGAAAAGCAGGCATAGTCTAGTTCTAGTCGGCAGGAGGACAGTTGTGATAAATCTTGGTCTAATTACAGCTGCCAGTTTTTGAAAGTATCCTCTTCAGTAAAATGAAAAGTCAACGGGTCGTAATCACCACCCGGATGAAACAAATATGGGTACTTTAGTCCAGTGGTATATATAACTAGTGTCTGCATTTCAGACTTGGTGTCCCTTTTATTCAAATGCAGTATACAGGAAGTGAATAATATCCTACCTATCCTAAATAAAGTTTAGGATTTCTTCTTTTTCATTTCCTCACTTTTTTGCTGACACTCACGTCGAGTAACTTTGTAACCTTTAATATTGATGTACTTAGGCACCAAAAATAAATATGAGTTAGAGCTTCCTTTTGCCAGAGTTCTTTAGTCCTAAAGTCCTAGGCAATTGGTCGGACTCTGAAACATTACGTGGTGTTTCCTTCAACCAGTTATCTCAAGCTGCACTAAACAGATTCAAAAATCATTAAAACAGAAATGATGGGAGGAGATAAAAAATTGATTCCAATTCTATAATCTCTTCCTTTTCTATAGGATCTAAGAGGTAAATGTTTATGGAAGTTCTCATAAGTTTGAGCGGTGCGGCCAGAGTAATCTGATCAAAATCTCCAATATCCAATACTGGAGTCATCAAAATGGATAAAGAAATAAAAATTCCATTATATTTCACTGTGATCTGGAAATATTCAGCTCCTCTTAAAAACACATCCGACATAAACCTCATATTCGAAAGCCTGTCTAAACCATGTGACTACCAAACAGGACCAAATTGAGTCCTTCCTACCCACAGGCACTTGGTCCCCCCTGGCCCCCAGTTAGCTCTTCAAAACCAAGCTTGGGACAGGTGCCACGAGTCGTTTTTAAAGCAAAATCTTTCAACACCTCTTAGAAACTTGTATTTGCCAGCCATGCTACAATTAACTCAAACTGAAGATTATCAAGTACACCCATAATTAGTAGTTTCCTTGTCTTACATACCCTTTGTCTTCATAAATTTTCTCTTGGTTGATGACAGGCTTCAATGGCTGAGAATAGTATACCTCTATACACTACCGCTTCCATGGGAAATCCCACTCTGGGCAACTTAGCCAGCGCAATACGGGAAGAGCTGAACGGGGCAATGGAGCATACCAACAGCAACGAGAGTGACAGCAGTCCAGGCAGATCTCCTATGCAAGCCGTGTGAGTATTGTCCACCCAAAAGGTCTTTGCTTTCAGACCCTAGTCTCCCTAGGTACACACAGGGAGACAGCCCTTTCTCTGGGCTTTATATACCTTTCTGTAATTTCTGATTTCCCAGAACCAAGCTAGAAGTTTGTACTTCAAGAAATGTTCAGCTTGGTTAGTGCATAAAAGGACTATTTGCTAACTTTCCCATAAAAGCAATTCACAGCAATAAAATGAGAAACAGGTTTGCTTTTCTTCCTCTGCTTTATCACATCTCAGGCCATTATTTAAGCCACACTACTTTTTCCTCCTCAAATTAATATGCATTCCTATGAAAAAGTTTGCAGTTTGTTCAACTTTCGGGCGTGTTGAACCTAGCCGAGAGAAAAAGATGCTTGTTTACTTGGTGGTGCGATAAGGTTAACCACGAACACGACGCCGCAGCATTATTACCAACCATGAATGATGGCACAAATGAAAGGCGGCATGATTTATAGATTGCTCTTAAAATATCAAAGGAAAATTAATAGGAGCATTATAGCAGCAGACGGCAGTATAATGAGTGCACATATAACTGAATGAAGTGATGGGCGATGGTTGCCCATGCTGAATGTGAATGGAACCAGGGACTGCAAACCACAGGAAAGGCAGAGGCCAGGAAACTGTGATGCCCCTGTGAGTGGGTGATGGGAGAAAACTTGGTGTAACTATAACCCCCTCTCTCCCAGGAAAAGTTTTCAAACAGAGCGAAGAAACCACATTATTCCAAATGACTGGCTTTGCAGGAGATGCTATGGAATGACAGTCTCTCCCTTTTAGTGAGTTTCTTCAAAACTGTTGCCCACTTTAAGGTACTAACCCATTTCGTGTTTGCAGTACTGTCAGTTCCTAGAATAGGCTGCTTGTCTACACGTTACTTCTGAATTACTGACCAACATCTTATTTTAAGATAATTTAAGTGATCGGAATGGAAATTATGACCTGTAACAATTAGGAGCAGATGGAATTGGCATCTAATGACAAAGAAAAAAGTGTTATCTGCCAGCATAATTTGGAGGGTACGGGGAAATCTGAAATTTGATTTTCTAGCATTTGAATTTCATCTCCACAGCACTTCAAAAAGGATCTTTACTATCCTTTCTGGATATGGAAATAATCATTTTTAATGTATATGAACAGTATCTTAGCATTTACTTCACAGCATTTTAAGAGTGTGTTTATCTTTTCACACTGATGCTGCTATATTTCATCCTTTCCAAAACAACTTAGTGTTTCCGACTTTCCTGTTATCACATTTGTATTCATCTTAAATCATTGTCATGACAGGAGTATTTACTTAGATACTAACGAAGTTCAGAGCAAACGTAAATTGGTATAAGCTACTGCAAGAAATACTCATTAGAACAAAAATGTCTGAAGTTATTGAATGGAAGTGGTACTATTTCTCATAATCTGTACAAACTCCAAGTTTTTGTTGATGTATATTCCCATTAGTATAAAGAATCACTAAAACAAAAAGATACTTGGATACAAGCCACAGGCACCAGTTCAGAGTGATGCTGATTTTGCTGTAAGAAAGAAAGTCACTGCAGGGTTAATTTGTTTAACAAATTTGAATTAACCCCAGTATTACCCAAACCATGTTTTACAATAGTCTTTGTGATTTTTGATGAAATGAAGGTTTCAACTATTTTTTACAAGAAACCCTACACAAAAATGTCAAAATGCGTTGCTCAAATCTCACAGGTTTGTGCTGTTTGCTAAATGTAATTATATGTCAACAGCAGATTCCCCGCGCCTGCTATCCGTGTCATAGACTGTTACTCTTTTTGACCTCGTATTTCCATTAAGGGAATTCTGTAATGACAAGAGTTTCCATTCTTGTCCAATATGCATTACCCTGCTATGATGCAAATTGTTTTTCAACTGTTCCAGTCTATTGGAATAAATCAAGCCATAAACTTTACGGCACGGCTTGAAGGACCTTGTTAGGAAGGCGGCCTAGCTAATATTGAGTGTTGAAACAGAACTCTTCATTCTCACCCTTTCTGTGACAGTCAGATACCACTACGTTTCGTTCCTCCTTTGAAACACTAGAAAGTGGTCACATAATTATGGCTTTGGGGCATTATACTTTCGGAGCTACAAAGCAAAATACTCCATGCTGTGCGGACACCCCCAGAACACAATGCCTTTAAACACCAGTCAGCTTTATTTTAAAACTCTTGTGTTCCCAGAGTGGCTAAACAAAGGAATTACTCAGATGTAAGGAGAAGGGAAATGTGTGATTTTGCACACAGTTATTCAGCGGTAGCCCTTTCGGAAGTAGGAGTTGGAGAGAAAGGGTGGGGGCAGTGTCTGCAAGGAGAGGAAGGTGCATCATACACAGCCCTAACTTCTAGGAGACACGGTGAGTGTATGTGAAGTGTAGTGTCTTCAATAGTCTGCATCTCATCTCAAATGTATCTTTCATGGAATCCCATCCTCTTATATTCTTTGAAGTACTGTGTGCTTGTGCCACACATTTGCCACACCCCAGGGGTATCTGCCGGTACCCAGAAATGTCCTGAAATTGGATTTCCTTTCTCTAAAATTTCGAAACCTTACTGTCTAACCTGGTTGTGTCATCAGGTGGTCACACAGTAGATCTAGCCAGTTGACATTTGTTGGGGACCCACTCTGCATGAGGCACTGGGAGTCGAGCCTACAGGCATGACAGGATCATTACCTGTGTCTTCTGGATAGTAAATAATCCTCATGAATTTTGGCTACCAATTTAGGGGGGAAACGTGTTTTTTTATTTGTTTTTTCACTTCTACAGCTTTTAAAATTGATACCTCGTAACTACATATTTTGGGAGTACATGTGTTATTTTGATACATGTATACAATGTGTAATGATCAAATGAGGATAATTAGGTAAACGAAATATTCTCTGATGTTGTGAACTGTGTTTTGTGGGGCTTTACATGTATCTGATTTTTTGGATAAGATTAGCAAAATATTGGTCAAAGTCTAAAATTATACAGCAAGAACTTCATTAAGATGGAGATGGTTCTATTTCTTCTAGGGGTCCTCATCCTCCTTCCCCCTCCCCAAGGTCTTATATGATCTTACATTCTTCTATCATTCAATTCTGGGTTATAAACATGAAAAGATTGATAGACCTGATAGTTAAGAAAGTAGGAAAATGTTGATTTGGAAAACAACATTTGAACCTCAGTCAGCATATAGCTAAAACATAAATTTGAGTAATTCATAAAGTTGCAGTTCTCAACAATGAAAGTTTGAAACAAACATTAGGAAATGTTCACCATTGTCAGTAATCTGAGAAACACAATTTAAGGTAACCTGATCTTACCTTGTACCTGCTAAGCAACAAAATATTTTTTACAAATAATGCTTGCTGCTGATGAGATTGAGTTTAAATTGATAGCCCCTTTGGAAGTTAATATCACAATAAATCATAGGAACCATAAAGATGTTTTGGCCTTTGCTCTAACAATTCCATTCTTAGAAATTTATCCTAAGGAGGTAAATCAACAGAAGTAGAGTGGAAAGATTAATGGATAAAAGTGGTCATTGTATTATACAAACAGTAAAAGAGAAAAAGATGATCCTCAGATGCCTAGTATTCAGAAACTGACATATGTCAACACAGTGGAATCTCATCTAGCCATAAACATTATAAATTGTAAAGCTAGGAAAATTTAAAAATAGCATTCCTGCTGAATTTACAATATTTAAAAATATGACCTCAAATGGAAAGAGATTGGCAAAAATAAGAAAACTGGCCTTAAGTAAGGGTTTGTGTTTTTTAAAGGAATAATCATCAGTATAACTAATTCTTCCTAAAAGAATGTAGGGTATCTTAGCAGAGCTGGTTCACAGGTGTGTGACATGCAGTCACACAGGATGTCACACCTAAAAGGGCACTGCACTTGATTTTATGTGTTTTTATTACCTTTTTATTTAGAGATAGGGGTCTTACTGTATCACCCAGGCTGGACTCAAACTCCTGGGCTCAAGTGATCATCCTACCTTAGCCTCCCAGGTAACTTGGACTACAGGGCACACACCACCATGCCTGGCATGTACTTGCTTTAATGCCATTTTTGTCTTGAAATTTTAATTTTTGAGCCAAAGACCCCAGATTGTCATTTTGCACTGGGCTTCCAAAATTATGCAGCCAGTCCTAATTCTTACTGCTGAAACACTAATACAGCCATTAAAAAAAAAAAAAAAATCCCCATCCGTAATGCTTAATACAGACTGCTGGGAGGGTGACTCCCCGTGCAGCCTTCCTTGCACTGATGCACCACTGTTTCTTTTAAATAAAAATATCCGGCCATCCGTGGTGTCTCACGCCTGTAATCCC
Source organism: Pongo pygmaeus (assembly GCF_028885625.2). Taxonomy (NCBI): domain Eukaryota; kingdom Metazoa; phylum Chordata; class Mammalia; order Primates; family Hominidae; genus Pongo; species Pongo pygmaeus. The sequence continues at coordinate 82,459,527 of NC_085930.1, forward strand.
AGCACTTTGGGAGGCCAAGGCGGGTGGATCACTTGAGGTCAGGAGTTCAAGACCAGCGTCACCAACATGGTGAAACCTCATCTGTACTAAAAATACAAAAATTAGCCAGGTGTGGTGGTGGGCCCCTGTAATCTCAGCTACTTGGGAGGCTGAGCCAGAAGAATTGCTTGAGCCTGGGAGGTGGAGGTTGCAGTGAGCCGAGATCCTGCCACTGCACTCCAGCCTGGGCAACAGAGCAAGACTCCGTCTCAAAAAAAAAAAAAAAAGAAATTTTTTTTTAAAGCTAACATCTAGCCCCCTCAAATGCTCTCTAGGCTGTGCTAATTTTAGAGTCAACTGATTCTGAAGGTTCCTGTCTTCAAGGGCAGTCCAAAGCACTCCTCTGTTTGTTTTTAAATGGTTCAAGGGGCCTTTGGGGTTTGCATACAGCATCAATTATTTAGGAAGCCAACCATCCCCATTACCACCTCTTATTACTAATACTTGATAATGTCAATTTAAAAATCTTCCCTTCTGCAGCCTGTCCCAGAGATGGGACCATTTTAACTCGAATGGTTCTTTTACATATCAAAAGCCCCTGCAACAGAAAGTCATTTGTATTTGCAAAGAATCAGTTGTAAATACGATTTACGAACATTTCTCAATAGTTATCCGAGTGGTTTTGTGTGATCACTCCAGTCCCCTTCGGGTGAACCATGCGCTAGTCCATAATGAGAAAGTTGGCAGATCTCATCGCAACCACGCGCATCCCAGTGGCTGCTACCAGCCGGGCCTCATGTTTTGCCTTGTTTACAGCTGACAGCGTTATTATTCTGATTGGGGCTCTGCTTTCTTATCATATTGTTGTGTTGAGCGAGCCTTTTCCTCTCCGTTTGTGTTTCCTGGCAGGGCTTTTCTTGCCTTATTGACAGTTTGTAAAAATATGCATTAATTTGGAGTTTCAAGCATGTATCATGGTGTCTCTTTGCTGTGTTTGCTTGAAGTTGATTAATGATAGAACCTCGCTTGGGGTCGTCCTCTGGAGAGTTCTTTCACAGGTTCTGCATGTTAACTAGCAAAGCAGAACACACAGCAAGCCATGATTAGCCCAGCCTCCTCTGCTCAGTGGTCCCCACAAACTGCCGTTGCATTACAGATTCTTATTTCGTGTAATTATTTGAAGATGGGTATTCATCCACCCAGGATGCCACTACGAGACCTGTTATCTGGTACTCAAAGTGTGGTTCTAGGACCAGCGGCATGACCTGGGGGCTTGTTAGAGATGCAGAGTCTCGGGCCCCACCCCAGACCTGACACACACTGCATTTCAACAAGGCCCACAGGTGAATGCAGCGTGCGTTAAAGTATGAGAAATGCCACCAGGGAGGAGAGGCCCGCACCCGTCCAGAGACTACTGATTCAGAGCAGCACTACCCAAGAGAACTTGACGCAGTGATGCAAATGTTCTGTCTCCGTGCTGCAGAATTAACCGCTAGTCACATGGGGCCTTTGAACATGTCAGATGCGGCTAGCACAACTCAGAAACTGAACTTTAAATGTAGTAAGATTGCGTTCATTTCAATTTAAAGAGCCACATGTGGCTAATGGCAACAATACTGGACAGAGTTCTAGTTCTAGAGTGCGGCTTTTCTGTTGCCCCAAACTTTTCGGTGCACCTGAGCTGCAATGGGCTGGGAAGTACCCTCACTGAACCTCTGCATATTTTTTCCAGGCATCCTGTACACGTCAAAGAAGAGCCCCTCGATCCAGAGGAAGCTGAAGGGCCCCTGTCCTTAGTGACAACAGCCAACCACAGTCCAGATTTTGACCATGACAGAGATTACGAAGATGAACCAGTAAACGAGGACATGGAGTGAATATCGGGGCGGGCCAACCCTGAGAATGAAGATTGGAAAAAGGAAGAAAAAAAAAAAAAAAACACGTCAGAAGTTAGCAGTGAAATTGTTCTCCATTTGTTGTACAGTCTGGAGGATTTTCACTACGTTTTGACAACTCTGAAATGTGTTAACTCTTAGTGCCATCAAGAACCCCATTTGGGAGTATTTTTGATTTTTCTACTTTTTGTTGAAAAAAGGAATTTGTACTCTGTGCATTGGATGGACTTGTTTGGTACTTGGGATTTTCCTCTCTTAACCGTCAACATCAGTGTTGTAAATTTGCTAAACTGATTCACTTTTAGCAGCAGACTTTGAACTGCAGTCCTGCCAACGTTGGACACTGAGGACGCCCGACGGAGCTTGTGCACCTAAGCTGCAGACCAAGCCTTTGCCCAGAATTTAAGGATTCCAATGGACGACCTATTTGCACAGTACTGCATGTTGATTATCACTGCCTTTACTCCATTTTTTTTTTTTTTTTTTTTTTTTTGCTTCCAGTTGGGATGGGGAAGGCCTTTGTGTGTGTATTGGGGGGAGGGGTTAAAAAATAATTATCCCAAACTTTTTAATGTATTGCTTTTTTTTTTTTTTTTTTTTTTCCTTCTACTATACCATTTTAAGTTCTGACCTCAGGCCTCCATTTGGGCCGATGGCCTCTTGGAGGCTTAAAGTTTTCTGTACCTTGTGATGAATGTTAATAGGTGTTTTTATTATACAAAGCTGAATGTCATTTCTCGTTTGTAGCTTTCTGTCACTCATTCCATCTTCCTTCAGACATCACCACGTTTCTCTAAAGTCAGAAAACATTCCGTTTTGGTCTTTTTCAAAAAGGTCCCAAATGCTGCACTCTACACATGAAGGCCCTCTCACACAGACGTGACGTCCTGCCAGAAAGAGAATGAATGACAGAAAAAAAAAGAGAGAGACATACTCTAGGAACAATGCTGATTCATTCCACACAGCAGTATTGGGGGTGGTTGCGGGGAGGGGTGTTTCGGATTTTTTTTTTTTTTTTTTTTTTTTTTTGCAGCAACCATCATTAATAAATGCCACCAATTTCTACCAGCACAAGGAAACATAGGCAGCACTGAAAAAAAAAAAAAAAAAAGCTCATACTAATTAGACTGACAGTATGGCCTTGGAAGGCTCTCCCTTGTGGAACCAAGTTGCCATGGGCCTTGGGTGCTCTGCGATAACGAGTGTGGGTTGGTTTTGTTTGCAAAATGGCCAAAAAAACCCGGCTTCCCTGAGCAGCTGCCCTGAAAGTAGGGGTGGCGGCGGCGGCGCTGTTTATACATTAGTTCAGACCAACTTGGTGGCATTAAACTGTTTGAATGCAAATTCGATTTCAGATTGAACTTGTTAAGGGAGTTAATGAGGACTGAGTTCAGCAAATGCTAAAGTGTTAATTTCAAATATGCAAAGTTGGTACTGCAGTTTTTTATGCAATATCATATCACCAACCCTGTATCACAAAAACTCATAGAAGATATCATGTAGGCCCTGGGCTTTGGGGGGTCCCAAACATGGTATGCAGAATGTGATGGTTACAGGTCAGTACAACCTCAGTCCTTAGAACCCCTCCACACTTCAGCTCTGCACCCACTTTCCTGTCATTTATTTATATAGGACTGTAGTTATTTTTAGTTCGAGAGCCTTTCGAAGCTTAATTTATATTCTTTGTACCTTTTTTCTAAAATTACCAAAGATATTACACAAAGGTAAATTATGTTCTCTGTTTTATGCTTTATCTGATGAAGCCAAATATCCTCTTATTGTTGATCAAAGGAGGCAAAAGAATTTAGAGGCAAATGACAAGCGATAGGCTATTGCAACCTGAGAAAGAGAACTGCTCCTTCATCGTAAATTTAGAAGACCAAGTAGATAATGGAACCAAAGTTGTTACTTTTTTCTAGTAGTTATTTTTCCTTTTTCTTTTTGTGTACCTCTACAGAGACCAAAACTCATTCTCTTAAAGAGATTTTATGGGGCTACTGCAGATAGAAATAGGACACAATATTAAAGGAACTACAGAAGGAAGGGAGTCCCATCTCAAAAAAAATGAATATATGCCACTGCAATTAGAGTATCCAATAAAGGAGACAGTTTAGAGTCAGAACAGAAAAGCTTCCATAATTGAACTAGATCACATAATAGCGTTTCTAGAAAAATATTTTTAGATTGTATGCCACTTTTGTTTAAGAACTGTGCTGTGATCACTGTATTAACTTTGGTTTATCTTGGCATATATCCTTCAGTTTGTTTTTATTTTTAATTTTTCCTTTTTTTCTGATTAGGCTTTGGTCAGCATTTTTCATTTAAAGAAAAGTAACACTCCCATCCACTCATAAGCTTGGTACAAAAACTTCTCTGGCAGTTACTTTTGAAGCTTCACTCTGCTTTCTGTATAAAGGGCAGTCTGTGGTCACGCAAGACTTTAAAAAAAAAAAAAAAAAAAAAAAAAAAGAAAACTTTTCCAGGCAGCTTCATGATGTGCAGGCAGTAGCCAGACAGGGTCATGGGAAGGGGGCCCTGTGCTTCTAAACTGAGTGGTTGCTGGTTAGTTTGGTATTCAAAAGAGGATAAAAATCTGGTAGATTAGTTCATTCTCAGCATGTGTAGCTAGACATGAGTAAAGATAACAGCATGAGAAACTGTTAGTACGCATACCTCAGTTCAAACCTTTAGGGAATGATTAAAATTAAAAAAAAAAAAAACATTTCACTCAGTTGCACTTAGTCGTATGTCTTGCATGCTTAGTCTAAAGACTGTAGCAAAAAAAAAAAAAAAAAGAAAAATTAGATTTTACATATCTTTGCAGGTATCACAGCCTTGCAGAAGAACCAACTGAAAAAAAAATTCTCAGGCTTTACAGCAAGCAAACTTCACTATGATTTTTACAATTCCGATTCTGTATCCCCTGGGGGTTATCCCAGTTGCTTCTTTAGGATGGGGTTTATTATGTTGTACATATATCCCGATGTGTCTGTGTGAATCTTTGTCTTTTTTGGGGGAGGGCAGAGGGCGGTTCTTTTTTTAGATATTGTTCCTAAAAAGGAATAAATGCATACACCTGTTTGTCAAAACACCTTTGCTTTTTGTGCAACTGCTTTATATTAACGATACTAAAAAAAAAAAAAAAAAGCTTTGGAAAAAAAACTACTGTATGTAATGGAATTGCAGAATATGCTGCACATGTATTTTATTTAGTTATCCTTGCTTTAAGAATATTGGATGACATTTCCTGACATGTGGGAGGGAGAAACTCCCTAACTTTTTTTTCCTGCTTTTAAATTGTAACATAGTTGAAGATTTCTTTTTTCTGTTCTCATTGATTGGAGCGTTTTGTACAGGTTTTGTGTGTGTGTGTGTGTGTGTGTGTGTGTGTGTGTGTTATTCTGTTTTTGATACATTCCTATCCCTTGTGTTTATCCTACCACTGCCTTCCTGGCGATCTTAAACAAGTTCATACATTTGAAAAAAAAAAAATGTTGTTTAAAAAATGTTTTCTCCTGCTGCAGTAAATATTTTGCATGATGAAATTTCAGGGTCACACTTTTCCAAGTTTATCAGTGAAGTAGTGATTAACAATGGGGAGTGTCAAAACTATTGAACTTTTGTATAAAAAAAGAAAACTTTACAAGGTGCCAAGATGTAAAGAAAATTTGTTACTTTTTTTTCTCAAAGAAAAGCATACATTAGGGAGGTAGTCCCGTGTGTCACACAAATGCACTGTCAGGAATGAGGATCCAACCTACCTGTCCCTAGAGTCTGTCTTGTAAGATGAGTTAGGCTGCCACCTTGGACCAGCCGCAAAAGTGGAATATCAAGGCTTATGTACGTACATGAAGAGTTACCGCCAGTCCTGCCACCTTCGGACAGCTCTAGCACCATCCCCAGCATCCCGTCAGACCTAGTAAAGAAAACCTTGGATTCTTAACCCAAGATATGCTGTAAAGCACTAGGTTCTTTTTTTTCCTCATGGAAAAAAATAGAGTTAAAAAATATTTCCTCTCTGTTCCACATTCCAGCTGAGCTCCGTTTCCAAAGGCACAAAGAGTGTGCTTATTCAGATTTTGAATCTTTTTGGTACCTTTTGGTTAACGACATAGCCTCCTGAAATTCTGGATGTCTTCAAAGTCAGTTTTGCTTTATCCTGAGAATCAGATTTACAATGCTGAAGGCATTTCTTGGGCCCAGTGTAGCTCATGCAATCTCTGCTACCCATAAGCCTTGATGAAGATGATACAGTCCGGACCGTGAGCATGGTGCTTCATGTATATGTGCTGCCAGTAACAAGAATTTTTTTGTTTTGTTTTGTTTTGTTTTGATAAGGCATAAAAGAAACTCATTCCTTGACATCAACTGTAATTCCATCATTCCATGTCTGCGGATACAGACAATAAAAAAAATGTTGTGTAGTCAGTACTAATTACTGACATTATAAGCATTCTCAAATGCAATAAAAATGCTGGTTGTTCACACTGGTAGTAAAAGTCGCCACAGCCTAAGTTTGTTTCCCTTTCTGACCTGCTGATATTGTATGTTAGGCATATGCCTTAGGTTTATCACCAGCTGCTTCCAATGCAGAATTAAAATCAATCTTAACTGAAGGCTTTCATCATCAGGGAAGGCTGAAGCTCTTATCCTCAGGATTTCCAAGTGAAAGTATCCACTTAGAGAATTGGGAAGTAAAAACAAAAAAAAAGAGCAAGAGATGCTATCTTTTCTCTTGAGGAAGCACACCCTTATTTTTTTCATCAAATTTTATAAAGAAAAACAAAATGTTTAATAACTAGCATTAAGAGCAAACTAAAATTTCAGAGGAAAGCAAGTTCATGAATAATTCATTAAAATTTCACATCTGCAAGATTAGTCATCCAAATAAAATGCTAATGTCAAAAACATGCACCGTCTATAATATTCTCATCAAGAAATCTTTTTGCATATAATGATAAATGCTTAGATTAGAACAAATGATTTTATAAAAATATTCTATCGAAAGTATGCTAGATAATTGGATTCACTGAAGAAAACAGAACTTCAGTACCTAAATATTCCAGAAAAACCATCTTAATTTTGAGATTTTTAAAAAATAATTACATGCATTTAGGAAATGTGCTATTTCTTTTTAATATTACTCTATAGTATATATTCTAGGGCTTAATGAATTTGAGCATCATCTTTCAATACAAATTAAATTGCCAATATGAAAGCAGTATTTTAAGTGGCCAAACCATGGTAACATAAAAGCATTACATATATGATTCAGGGCATATAATTCAGGGCAAAAGATGACTTGAAAATTAACCTCCCCGTCTTTATTCTGCAGAACACCCACTGATGCTGAGGATACAAGTGAACATTCTTTCCCAGCATTGCTTTGAAAAGCCCTTATTAGGAAAGTTGTGTGTGTGTGTCTGTGTGTGTGTTTTTAACAAGTAGATTTTGCTATTAAGTTGCAAACTAGTGTCCTCTTTGAATTAACAGTTATGCCCTATCTAGAAACCCCTTAGTCTCATAATTAGCAAAACATTTGAACCTTTAATTCTCACCTGGCTACTGAGACTATAATATTAGGGTTAATTCAAATTCCTTTAATTACCAGGCTTAAACCTAAATACTGCTTAGTGTATACATTTAGTAAAATTAAAAAATGTACAGAGACTTCTTTTAATAAACTGGAGGACCTAAACCAAGTATGACGATATGTTAGTGAAGATTTTGCTGGTTGAGGCATAGTACATTTTAACATATTTCAGGAATTGTTCTCAAGCAGGAACACTCTTTTACATATTTATTTCAGGCTTGTCACTCTCATAAACGAGGCAGCAAACCCAAAATATTGGCTCTTCTTATAAATAGGCGCTTTTATATAAAGAACATAAAACTCTTAAGACTAATTTCACACCAACACAGGCAGCTTCATAATAGTAACCACCTCTCCCTCCCCCCTAAAAAAGATAAAAACAAAGTATAATTAGTCTTTCTTATTAGATTTTTGTCTTTGATGATATTACGTATTTATGTGTAGGGTAGTAATCACAATTTATCTTTCATCTTCATTGTAGTTGAATCAAAAGTATTCTTTATTCAACTAACGTGAAGTTGGGTGTCTCAAACCTTCATTTAAGGAATTGATGAAAGGTTTAAGACAAAATTCACATTGGAGGGAAATGGTTACATACAAAAACACTGGTTTTAACTGTGGGACAATATTTGGATTTGAAAACCATCTCTAGATATAACCTACTTTTATTTATTTTTAAATGGTATTTTATTTTTTAAAATAACAAAACCCAATGTTGTCTTATTTCCACTTTGATTGTAAAATGACACTCAATGCTTAATACCAAAATATATATATATACACATTTGAAATTATCAACGGTCCTTTTTTTTTTTTTTTTTTTGGTTTATATTGAAAACATTGTGAAGGGAAAAAGACAAGCTTGAAGTTATAATGTTAATTTGAAGGTAACCGGCCTTTCAAGAATTAATTTCAGCCAAAGCAATAATCATTATTTACCAGCGTGTGACATTTTTATCACTCATCATATTAGCAAATTTCCATTGAAAATGCTAAAATGGTTCGTCATAAGGCAGATAACTGCTCGAGCTGTAAAAATGACCAACAGAAGTGCCGGTACTCAAACATTAAATTATACTGTAATTAATAAAGACAGTTAAACTGTCTACTAGCAACAGCAATTTAGGTAACCACATTTGATCGGCTATAAATTGTAACTACATTAAAATTCCAGAAATATTAGCAATATGGATTACTTGATGGAAGTCAGTGCTGATCACCAACTCTTTCTTTTTTTTTTTTTTTTTTTTAAAACAACGGAAGCACAGGTCATGTTGACCACAAATCCGTGAGCGAAGATCAGGCCTTAGCACTTTTAATCTTGTGAAACAAGCAATTACAAATAGTTGCATCGATTTGTTAAAAAGCTTTAGGTGACATAAATTGTTTCCTGTTTAGCTTATTGCTCTGATACATAAATGTCAGCAAGCTCAGTATTAATTAGGGCCATAGAACAGCACAGGGTGGCCGATATGGCATCCAATCAAGAATTTGTCAGTCCTTTGTGAAAGTTCTCAAGGGCTGCTCTCACTGGCTCATTTCTCATTAGTGACAGAGAGAGAAAAGGAAAACTATTTTGTTATGCGAAGTCTTTAATACCAGCTTGATTTTGGGTTTTAAACTAAATCGCAGGATTTCAGACTTGCTTTCTTACTATTTGACATAAAACGCCACATTTTAAAACTATCTTCTAAACAGAATAATATTTACAAGGCATTTCAGCCCCTGAAAAGCTAACCCTTCTTCCCCTTTTCAATATAGAGTACTATACGTGTTTCCTTGGGTTTATATTTCTACACTTAAAATACAATTTTAAATGGCTTTTGCACGCTATTGACTTAACATAAATCAAATGTATCATATATACTTTCTTTAGGTTGGCATGCCACTTAGAAAAATATGTGAGATTCTGGAGGAAAAAAGTCTGGAGAAAATTTATTAAATAGAAGTTTTTACTGTAATAGAATATTAATGTAAGCCAATGCTCTTTTGCCATTAAGCTGATCCTTTTTTTTTTTCCAAACATACACATGCTTTTTATTATTTTGCACTCAAGCAAAAATTCCACATTCAAAGACTTTCCATCTAGTCGGGAATGTCTCTGGCAAGAAACATGTCAAGAAATCCTGACCTCCCGAAAGACAGCAGACATCATCCACACTGAGTATTCGCCCCACTGGGCAGGGAACACAAGTCCACTTTCCCCAAAACGTAACGTAGATGCTGGTCACCAGTGGGGAAGAGGGGGAACAATTACTCTTTAAATCCTTCCTCACTGCTACTCCACCAGTGCACAGATGAAAAATGTTTGATTTGCAACATAAAAGATTCATTAATTACCACTTGAATATTTAAAGCTATTTTGCAGTCTAACAGAGATAGATAAAGAAGTGAATTAAAACCTCTAATAAAATTGTAAAAATATTTCGGTAAGTTTACCCGTGTTATGATTTAGGGAGAGATTCAAGCATTCTCACAGAATAGATTCTTAGCATTTTTCAAGTGTGTATTTGAAGGAAGGAGCTAAGTGTTTGCGGAATAATTTGTTTCACATTTTCAAATGTTTACTAATAATTTATTTTCAAATCAAGCTTGCTACTTTAGGACTCTATGGATAGAAAGAAAAAAAAAAATCTGCCAAACAAGTCGGAGCATTATTTGTCTGACCAGAAATTTAAATTCTTTAGAAGTATTCAGCTGGCTGTGTAAGAAAACTGCACATGTACCCCCTGAATCTAAAAAACATAAATAATTTTTTTAAAGTATTCAGCTGGGCTGAAGGGTTTAGAAGCCACATACATAAAGTAATGATTTCCTTCCCACAAAATGCATCACATCTAAAAACACTCACCTCAAGAACACAGCCTAGCAGTCCCTCCCACCCCTGCACAGCTCCTTCCTTCAGTAGATCCCTGATCCATTCAGTATTTGGATCCTGGGATCCTAGAAGTAGACCGTGCCCAGCACACTCTGAAATCAAACGCTAGAGAATCCAAATACCAGGCTACCAGTTCCAGCCCTAACCAAAAGAAACTGGGTGACTTTAGCAAAGTTCCTTCATCTCTTTGGTCCTCAGCTTCCTCTGTTAATTGAGGACATTTAACTAAATGATGAAAAGGGTTTCTTCCAATTTTAAAGTTCTAAAATTTTAATAACATATTCTCCCTTGGGGACTTCTCTTGATGAAATCCATAGTCTCAGCATAAAAGAGTAGTGTGGCACTTCATATTTCAACCAATATTCTGAAATAGTCTTATCAAATCCTGCCTTGTAACTTGCCCTGTCGGAAGGAAATTTCACTAGCATACATGTTTCTATCGTCTCATCTATTCATCCATCCATCTACTCACCCACAAAGAAGCGTTAAAGGCATTAAATGACCTACAGCTCAGAATATGATAGACACAGGCTTGGCCTCATTGTACCTAATGGTTCACAGGGAGGAGTTGCAGTGCACGCAGTGCCAATGAGAGGGCAAGTACAGGAATACACAGGAAGACCGCCTGCTTCCACTGGGGACCATCAGGGAAGCTTCCTGGAACATGCAAGGTTTAACTGAAACCCAAAAGATGGCTAAGCCTCTGCCGGCTAGAGGGAGGGAGGGAAAGTTCTAAGCAAAGGGAATAGCACTCTGGCAGGACCTGGGGTATGAGAGGTGTGAGACTTTCCAAGCAGAGGGAGGCAAAAAACATAAAAAAAAAAAAAAAAAAAAAAAAAATACGCTAAGTCATCATTGCAGTTACCATCTAACAAGAATTAATACCATCAAGTGCTTCATGTGGTCTAGCTCAGTCATTCCTCAGGAGGTGGTACTAAAACCAGTTCTTTCAGATTGGGAAACTGAGGCACAGTGCGGTCAAGAGACCTGCCCAGCCCCTCAAGATTGCTTCTTCTCTGGCCACACTGGTTGTCTTGCCATTGTGGGCTGATGAATTTGGAGGCCCGAACCCAGCAAGCATGCTCTGCCTCAGGGCTGGAAGTTGCTCTTCCCTTTGCCAGGAATGCTCTCTCCCTGGGTGTCTGTGTGGTTCACACACTCCTTCTCCCTGCAGGTCCCCTACTGCAATGTCCCAGCAGAGAAGCCTTTCCCAACCATGCAGGGTAAATGGCACTCATGGCCCACTCTAGTCCCCACTCCATGCCCCACCCGCCGGCCTTCTTTATTGTTTCCATTGCACTTAACGCCTCTCAACATTGTATATTCATGTGTGTCTTTGCTTACTCACATCTCCCTTCCAACTACAAGAGCAGAGACTTTGCCCTTGTGGTTCCCTGCTGCATTCCCAGCATGAAGACCAGGAATCAATGCTCACGTTTGTTGAATGAATGAACAAACATGCTGCTAGGAAGAGTAGAGGTAGGATTTGAACCCTTGCAATCAGATGCCAGAGCCTGCCTGTGTAAACTATTTCATTGTATTTCATAGCCAACCAAAACCAAATATCATTTCTCAAATTTTCACACTGAATCTGCAAGGTGGGGAATGGTCACCAGCATTTTACTGATGAGATGCTGGGGTCTCCTTTTGAGAGACGGTGTCTTGCTCTGAATCCCAGGCTGGAGTAGGGTGGCCCAATTTCAGCTCACTGCAACCTCCACCTCCCGGGTTCAAGTGGTTCTCCTGCCTCAGCCTCCCAAGTAGCTGTGATTATAGGCATGTGCCACCATGCCCAGCTAATTTTTGTATTTTTTAGTAGAGACAGGGTTTCACTGTATGTTGGCCAGGCTGATCTTGAACTCCTGACCTCAGGTGATGTGCGCACCTTGGCCTCCCAAAGTGCTGGGATTACAGGCGTGAGCCACCACACCCGGCCCAATGCTGGGGTCTTCTATGTGACATGCTCAAGGTTGCATGGAGAAGAACCCAGGGAGTTGATATTTACCTCCATGACTGGAGTTGATATTTACCTCCATGACTGATTCCACACAGCCCCATTTATTAGCCCTGGTCCTGCCACCACCTCCAGAGAGCCTCTTAACAAAATAAAGGGTTTTATACAAAGGTACCAAATATGCTCACCTAATAATATAGCTTTAAAACAAAGCCATTGACGTCGATTTTTAAGATGTTATGAAGTTATCAGGCCGGGCACAGTGGCTCACACCTGTAATCTCAGCACTTGGGGAGGCTGAGGTGAGTGGATCACCTGAGGTCAGAAGTTCAAGACCAGCCTGGCCAACATGGTGAAACCCCATCTATACTAAAAATACAAAAATTAGTCGGGCATGGTAGCACACACCTGAATCCCAGCTACTCAGGAGGCTGAGGCAGGAGAATCACTTGAACCCGGGAGGCGGAGATTGCAGTGAGCCAAGATCATATCCACTCCAGCCTGGGTGACTGAGACCCCGTCTAAAAAAAAAAATAAGATGTTATGAAGTTATCAAATAATGTGGAGAAAAACCATCTAAATGTGAGCCCTATATAGGCTGTGATGCCCACAGTTAAATAGTGTGTCAGGAGAACCATGCCCCAGCGTGGAACAAGACTGAATTGTAGGCTCTGTCTATTGGGTATCTACTGGGGTATCATGGTGTCTTCATGGCTTGCCTCACCTCAAAGACGAATATTTCTAGTCCTGACTGCAATGGTGAATAGCCCTCCAACTTCCTTGAGTCTGTTTAATGGAATAAGGTACATACATTAGAAGTCTTGCTAATAGGTAGAGAAAAACATTTATATCCAGAATTTCATGCCTTAGCTGGGATCCAGCATCCCTGGAGGAACACAGAGAGCAACCGTGAGCTCCTTGATGACAAGACTCACTCTGTCCCATTCATGGTAGGGCCACCCTGAGCATGCCTGGCAGAGAAACACAGAAGCTGGGGCTGGGAGAGACAGGCCTGGAACTGGAGCCGGACAAGTGGAATGCAGTCTCCCTGACCTCTTGATGACTGCGCAACTTTTGGCAATTTACTTATACCTCTCTGAGCTCCAGCAAAAATTCTGACATTGCAAGAGCGTGATAATGATTAAATGAGATAGTATATGTATGTAAAGAGTAGGCCATAGAATACATTCTCAATAAATGGGGTAGAATTTTGAGGGAGGGTGGAATCAACCAGCCTGTCTTTGTGTCTTTTACAGTCTAGCTGGGAGCCAGGCATTAATCAGTTTCACAGAGAAATATGAAAGTCCAAGTGTTACAAGAAGTTGCAATACGCAGAGATATGCTCTGACAAGGAGGAATCACGGAAAATGTTTAAGATGTGAAAGATGAGAAAGAATCAGCTAGGTGGATTTCAATGACTTAGGTTACCCTGCATTCTTGCCCATTTTCTTCAATTATAGCACCCTTATTTTTCATTTGGGGAGCTACTCTTCTTCTGTCAGAATTGCTTCAATAGGATTGTCACCGTTAGCCTGACTGCTCAGATCTAATCCCATGACTTTTACTAAAATTGGTGTAATAAATACTCTTCCTGAAAAGATTGACAGACTAGGACATGGTCCTGGAGCTACAATATGGGAAGGGTCGACCCCAATGAAAGGAAAAAGAGGAAAACAGAAATGAAAGAGAAAGAAACAAAGGTGGAAGCTAAGAACAAGATTTAGATCTGAGACCAAGACCAAGATGGAAACCCAAGGAGGGAGACTAAACCCCAAGTTGGAAACAAGAAACAGAACGTACCTACACACCAAATACTGATCAATTACTTGGGTCCCTGGATCCAGCCATTCCTGAAGTTAAAGATATATGCCTGGATTTTTGATTATGTGAGCCAGTAAATTCTCTTGTATATGCCAGTTTGAGTTGATTTTCTGTCTCTTATAATCAAAGAGTCCTAATGAATGTACTCTGGGGTGGGGGGCATTTCACAAAGGGAACCACGTGCATTAAGGCCTTGTAGCAGGAGGAGACATTACAAGTTCCAGGACCTGAAAGGGGGCCTATATGGCTGGAGCTCCAAATGTCAGAGACAACATAGGGTAGATGATGTTCAAGGCAAAAGCAAGGGCTAGAACACTCATTATCACGGCTTCCTGAGAAAGAACCATGCAACACACTAAATATATGTTCTAAATTATACTTCTCTCGTTTTGCAGATAAAACTAAGACTACCAAATACACTGGTATCAGGGCTAAGAATGACACCTCTTTGGGGCTAGAACAGAGGTAAAATGACTGTTTTGTGCTTTAACAAAATTCAACATAATCAAAAATGCCAAAAAGGGATAGTTGATCCAGGTCATGGAAAAATGACTTGGATGAATTTTATGTCATTTCTCTCACAGCTTCATCAGAGGGAACTTGACTTGAGGCATCACTAGATGCAGGGCTCAAATGCAGAATCACAGCTAAGCAGAGAGAGGGGGTCACTACACTTAAACACAGCCTCCAAAAGTGGTGTTTTTTTTTTCAAAAAAAGTCTTTCTGGTATTAAATAAACATGTCAATTAAGAATATGACACAATGCCAGATGCAGTGGCTCACACCTGTAATTCCAGCACTTCGGGAGGCCAAGGCGGGTGTATCACCTGAGGTCAGGAGTTCGAGACCAGCCTGGACAACATGGCGAAACCCTGTCTCTACTAAAAATACAAAATTTAGCTGGGCCCGGTGATGCATGCCTGTAGTTCCAAATACTTGGGAGGCTGAGGCAGGAGAATCACTTGAACCCAGGAGGCGGCAGTTGCAGTGAGCCAAGATCACACCACTTCACTCTAGCCTGGGCGACAGAGCGAGACTCCGTCTCAAAAAAAAAAAAAAAAAAAAAAAGAATATTACACAAAATATGCTAAAGAACAAGACAATGAGACACACAGAGAATGAACCCAAAGGGTGGCACATATTTTATGTGCTTCCTTCCCCACTAATGAAATATTCTCCATCTCTCTCTCCCACCTATCCTACCCACAAACACTGCTTGTGTCTGTGTAAAAGCCTCATACTCTCCCACCACAGGTGTGTTTCCACGGCTGAAACTCAGTTTGTACACACCTATATGGGGATATCATTGTCTAATTCTGACTGATTGTTGCCCATGCCATACAAGCTGTTGAATGTTTTGAATATTGTCCCTGGTTTCCTCTCTGAAGAAAGGAAGATGGCCACAGGTAGTGCCTTGTCCTGTGGACCCAAAGTCAATGTCTCCCGTTCTCACCATTGGAAAAGTCCAAAGAAGTACTATGATTGACCCAACCTGGATCATGCATTGCACTCTTAGACAATCACAATGACCAACAACAGTGGGGAAGGGGGTGTCTTCCAAGTGGCCACGCCTGTGAGACATATATTTGCCAGCCTCACCAGAATCACATTGAGTGGGGGTAAAACTGTTCCCCTAAAAAAACAGTATTGCCAGGGAGGTCAAAACAATAATTGTCCACTACCCCTGTAATGTTAAGCACTGTGTTGCTTATGATGTTCAACATCATTGAAAGACGTAAGTCGTGGCCCTCGAATGGCTATAATCTAGTGATACCTTAGACTATTGATTTAACAAACAGTTATAGTGAATGCCTACTGTATGTCAAACACCTTGTTAGGCTCTGGGGATTCAACAGTAAACAAAGCAGAAAAAAATCCCTTCCTTTTGAACTTACTTTCTAGAGAGGGGAAACAGACAATAGTAAATTAGATGATGATAAGTGGTTTGTAGAAAAATAAAGCAAGAAAGGGGGACAGAAAGCATTGGGGAGTGGGCTGGTAGAGTGGTTGCCATGGTAAAGGCCTCAGTGGGGAGGTGACTTTTGAACAAGGGTCTGAAGGAAGCAAACTAGGTGGATATCATGGAGAAGAACGTCCTAGGCAGAGATAACAAGGAGGCAAAAATTCTGAGATTGGAGCAAAAAGAGTGTGGAAGAGGGTCGTAGGGGGTTATGGGGAGCCGGTGACACCATGTAGCAATGGCCCCATTGTGAGGACACGGGATTTTCCTCTGGGTAGATGAAAGCCACTGGTGGATTGGGAGCACAAATATGACATCAACTGATGTGAATTTTTACAGAAGCCCACTGGCTGCTGCAGAGTAAACATGGGGAAGCAGATGTGGAAGAAGAGGGGTCCCTTATGAGACAGAGAGTGGCTGGGACCTATAGGGTAGAAGTAGAGATGACAGATGGAAAGAAGACATTATATGTTGAAAAATGACTTGATGGAATTTGCTGCTGAATGTGGTGTCAGGTGTGAGAGATGAAAAGGGTCAATGGAGACCCCAAATTTGTTGGTGTAATAAACTGAAACAATAGGGTTGCCATGTACTAATCTGAGATTGCAGGATAAATAGGTTTCAAGTAATAGCAGAATATTCCTTTGGACTTTTAAGCCCATGAGGCTTTCTAACCAACTACAGATGTTGAATAGGCAGCTGACTAAAGGAGCCTGGACTTCGGAGGTCAGAGCTGGGTACGTGCAGGGGTGTGTGTTAGGTAAGGGCAGGAAAGAGTCCATTATATTTCAGTTTCAGTAACACAGAGAAAATAGAAAATCCTTGTCCCATGAAAATGTAATCTAATTTGGAGAAATCAAATAGTTTGGATTCAATGAAATCAAAAATTTGGAGATTCAGATGACTCATTTTTGGCCCAACACCAGGTGACTTGCTTAATGAACTTAAATTGATGTCCTTGGGAAAAATATCTCCTATGCTAGCCTTAAAGGAGATTGTTATAACTACTCAGTGTTAAGTTCATAAAACAAAACAAAAAAAAACTTTAGTTTTTAACATGAGAACTAGAAAAATTCTGTGTAGAGGGTAGGGAGAGAAAGAGAATGTTGTTTATATATATATATACAACTTCTAATCTCAAGTATTATTTCCAAGGTTGGACATTTTCAGAGTTACTAATTTAAAAATAAACATTTTCAAAAAGATCAGTTGACCCTAGGTTCATTCTGTCTCAGAAGTCCTTCTTAATTACAAAACCTGCATAACCCATTTCCTTTGGTGTGCAAAAAGGTATGTAATTAAACCATCAGCATAATACCTATCTCCATGTAAAACCCGCACTTATGAACTTTAACTGCTGAATAAAAACTACTATTACATGACCATTAAGTATTATGAATAAAGCAAGTCATGGTAGGACTTGATTAATTTTTATGCACTATGGATTGTGTCTGGAAGAAATTTTATTTTGGTGGGTCTTCTCCAGGCAATCCCACAGCGTTCAATGGCTTCACTTCAGGAAAGATGTAATCAGCTGGCACAGGAAGAAGGCATTTCACCTCTTTACGGACCTCAGCTACTCTTAGGGTGTCACTGCTCAGGGAGAAATCTCAGGCCCCACTAATAAATAATAATCAACACAATCAGCATTAGAGAGAAAGGAAGTGGCAAGGGGTAAGCAGAAAAATCTAGATGATTCCCCCAGGGATAGTTTCGAAAGATGACAACTTTTTTAGGTTAATACAAATTATTTGAACTTATTTGTAGCTGAGGTCCATAAAGAGGTCAAATGCCTTCTTCCTGCGTCAACTTCCTACCCATCTTTCCTGAAGTGAAGCCATTGAAGGCTGTGGAGTTGCCTAGAAGACCCAGCAAAATAAAATTTCTTCTAAACACAATCCATAGTGCATACAAATTACACAAGAGCCATGGTTTGAGTCTGACAATACTATACTTGAAACTCTAAAAATCATCAATTTGTGCCTTGAGAGCTGAGGCTTGGAGATTCTGGGCTTAGACTTTGTTTGGGAAGAGTTGTGAACATCATCTCAAAATCTCCAACAGAATTTATTCTATGAACCTCCGAGTGGGGAAGCAGGATGGAAAGCAATGTCTCCAACCATAAAGCATGGAGTTTGATCAGCAGGTAGGAAGCAAAATTTGGAGCAAAGATGACTACAACTTAGAAGCTCAAGTCTGAGAAGTACCCAACACAGTGCCCCACCTGGGGTAAATGTCAGAGACCCCAAATATGTTCAGAGGGATTCCGAAATGGAAAGCTCCTGATCTAGGTTTTTCAGGATTAAGCCAGAAACAAAGAAATCTGTACCCAAAAAGGACTCTTAACAAGAGATAACAGTGATGATGAGAGGAGGTGACCTTTCTTCTCAGGAGTGGATATGAGCCTAGAAACTGAGAGGTAATAGCACTGGCACCCAGGTAGAGTGGGGAACACACAGGCAGAGATAAGCTCCATCAAGCATTTCTTTCTCCTCCTCTCTTCTTCTATTCCTTGATATATAGAAAATCCCACTAAGGGAGACTGCTCTTGGAAAAGAGTAGTGTCCAAAGTCGAAGCACAAGCAAATTCCTTGAGGGTTGGGTTCAGCTGGCAGGGAGGTGGAATATATGATACAGCCACGCCTGTTGTGAGGCAAGGGGCTCAAACACCCAACCCCTCCCCTAGGGTCTGGGTGCAGCTTTATCCCAGAGTCCACTTTACTACTCAGATAAGCTAATACCACAGGCTGCATAAGTAGAGGGGGAAAAACAAGACACCTCAGAAATACAATGTATTGTGAAAGACAGATAGCTATCATTTCAAAATAAAGTCAAAGTAGAGATTTTCAGCATGGGCATTTTATTTTTGAGATGGGGTCTCACTCTGTTGCCCAGGCTGGAGTGCAGTGGTGTGATCTTGGCTCACTGCAACCTCCACCTCCTGGGTTCAAGTGATTCACCTGCCTCAGCCTCCAAGTAAGTATCTGGGATTACAGGCACCCACCACCACGTCCAGCTAATTTTTGTATTTTTAGTAGAGATGGGGTTTCACTATGTTGGCCAGGCTGGTCTCAAACTCCTGACCTCAGGTGATCTACCCGCCTCAGCCTCCCAAAGTGTTGGGATTACAGGCATGAGCCACCGTGCCCAGCCCTCAGCATGGACCTTTTAGAGAACACTCTTAGAGGAAGTATTCCAACAAAAGAAAAATGAGTCCTATTATATTTGCTAAATGAAGGTAAATAAACAACATAGCAAAGTTTACTTTTGTGTAAAAAAGCAGGGATGAAAACAACACACAATCTTAATAATCCAGAACAAAATTCCAGATGACATCAACAAGCAAGTGTTGTGGCAGGGGAAGGGGGCTCTGATCTAAGAGTATAACAAGAGAGAGGGGAGAGCAAGCCACGGTAGCTGTCTTATTCAGAGAATAGTTTATTTGTAGGCTTAAGAAATTTATAATGGAAGCATAGTGATGTACATGGATCTTAATAACGTAGTTGTAACCATCAAAATAATGAAAATTGTATGCAGAACTCTCAAGCCATCAGCAGGGGAAAAATGATGAGAAAAACAGAGTATATAGAAAACAGGAAACAAGATAGCAAGGATAAGTGTTAATAAATGGTTTTACAATACATATAAACATGTTAAATTCAAAAATGAAAGACTGATGTTTGTTAGAGAAAACAAGTTCTAGCAATATGTTCTTTATAAGAAGCACACAAACAAAAGGATACAGAGTTTGAAAATGAAGTGATAAGAAAAAATAATGAACCAAAAGAAAACAGTGGTAACCATTTCAACAGAAGAAGAAAAAAAGGACTTTTTGGTACCATTTCAATAGAAGGGAGAAAAAAATCACAATGGGCAAAGAGGTAAGTTAGAAGCCTGACAAAGAAATAAGAGATAAAGAAGATATAATGGTAAAGATAAAAGATAAAGAAGATATAATGGTAATGAATGCTTAATATCCATCTAAGAATATAGCCTCAAAACATACTAAGCAACAACTGGAGTTAAGGAGAAAAATGAATAAAACACTGTAGATGAAAGATTTATTATACTCCTCTCAGAATGTGTTGGATCAATAAGAAAAAAATTAACCACAAATATAGAACATCTGAATAAATTGATCTGTAGACTCAAGCTAATAGAGATAAATGTATATGAAGAGAACTGTATATCAAACAAAAAAAGTATTGTTTTTAGCCGTACATGGAATATTCCCCAAATTAAGCATGTACTAATTCATAAAACAAGCCTTAAATGCAAAAGAACATGAAAAATGACATTCTCCTACATGATAATTTAAGCATTTCATAAGCCTAGAGACAAAGCAACCCTAACTTAGGTAAAAATCATAGTAAAAATTTAAAAATACTTAGAAATGAATGATAGTAAAAGTGCTAAAGTTGTTCTTAGAGGAAAATATGGCATTAAAAACATTTGATGGCAAGTAAAGGAGCATAAAAAACTAATTCAAATAGTTGAAGACTTCTGCTGCTTCCAGCCCTCCACACCACCCCCCAAAAAAGATTGCCCAGACTGTTGCGTTGACAGAGTTTGCAGCCTGCAGCACAGGGAGGGAAAACCCAAGAGATGAGAAAACAGTAGTCAGCCCTCACACAGTGCTGGCAACAGTGCCTGTTGCCACTAGCCAGACTGGAAAACCTCAAGATTCACAGGACATTGATCAGAGTACTTAGAAGGGTCTTGTCTCATTAATGAGGATTAATTAGCTCTAGAGTAAACATTGCTCAGGTACCACCTAACAAATCTTAAAGGCTAGACTCTAAAAGATCAAACTATTTCCAAGTAACTTAACTGCATCCAAGAACAAAGCTCAGGAATATTTGTGGGAATAATAACAGTAAAAAAATTCTGCACCCAGTTAGGTAAAATTCACATCTGGCATCCAATAAAAATTATCAGGCAAGAAAAGACACAGAAAAGTATGACACATTTGAAGAGGGGGAAAAAAATCAGTAACTTGAACTAACATAGATGTTAGAATTATCAGACAAGGATTTAAAAATATTTATTATAACAGTGTTTCATATGTTAAACAACTTAAGACATAGCATATATAAAACAAGGCTCAAATTGAATTTTTAGAAATGAAAACTATAGTGTCTGAGATAAAAAACATACTGGATGGGATTAATGGCACTTTGGACATTGTAAAAGGAAAGAATGAACTTGAAGAACTTGAAGACATAGCAATGAAAACTATCCAAATTGAAAAAGAGAATGAATAAAAGAAAAAGAGAGAGAGAGAAAGAGAAGAAGGAAGGAAAGAAGGCAGGGAGGGAAGAAGGAAGGAAGAAAAGAGCATCAGTGAGCTGGGAGATAACTTCAAGCAACATAATCTACATGTAGCTGGAATCCCCAAAGTCAGGAGCCAAGCATAAAAATAGTTGAAGAGACTGGGCGCGGTGGCTCATGCCTGTAATCCTAGCATTTTGGGAGGCTGAGGTGGGCGGATCATGAGGTCAAGAGTTCAAGACCATCCTGGTTAACACAGCGAAACCCCATCTCTACTAAAAATACAAAAAACTTAGCTGGGTGTGGTGACGGGCACCTGTAGTCCCAGCTACTCAGGAGGCTGAGGCAGGAGAACGGCGTGAACCCCGGAGGCGGAGCTTGCAGTGAGCCGAGATCGCACCACCGCACTCCAGCCTGGGCGACACAGCGAGACTGCGTCTCAAAAAAAAAATAGTTGAAGAAATAATGACTTAATTATCCCCAAATTTGTTGAAAGCTATAAATTCACAGTCTAAGAAGCTGTGTGCTTACCACTCCTATTCAACATTGCATTTCACTATCCAGTGCAGTAAGGCACCCAGATTGCAAAGGAAGAAGTAAAATTTTATGTAGAAAATCTGACTAAATCTATGGAAAGAAATGAGAACTAGTGAGTTTAGAGAGATTGCAAAATAGAAAGCCAACAGACAAATTTCCAATTTATTTATGTGTATTAGCAATGAACAACATAGAACGGAAATTAAAAAGCAATGTCACTGACAATGACATTAAAAATTATAACATACCTAGAGATAAATCAAACTAAATATGTGAAATTCAAATACACTGAAAACTGTAAGACACTGCTAGGAGAAATTAAAGAAAAACTAAATAAATGTCCATTGGTTGAAATATTTAATCTTAAGGTGTAAATTATCCCAAATTTAATCAGGAGATTCAACATACTCCCCATCAAAATCCTAGCATACTTTTAATAGAAATTGTCAAATTGATTGTAAAATTCCTATGGAAATATGTAGGACCTAGAATAGCCAAAACAACTTTCAAAAAGAAGAACAAACATGGAGGTCTAGTATGACTTATTTGCAAGACTCATGAAGTTGCAGTTATCAGGAGAGTATTGTACTGGCATAAATAGGCAAATAGATCAGTGGAAGGGAATAGTCTCAGGATACACCTACATATATACTACAGACAACTGATTTTTTTTTTTTGGCGGGGGGTAAATGATATTCAGCAGAGAAACAATGGTCTTTCAAGAAAACATGTTGAAACAATTGGATATCTGTATGCAAAATGACTTTCTACCTATATCTCATACTTCATACAAAAACTCAATAGACATTAAACTATAAAACTTGTAAAAGAAAATGTAGTAAAAAAATTTTGTGAGGCTGGATTAGGCAAAGATTTCTTACTATACTACTACACTAAAAGAATGATCATAAAAATGTACGATTAATTGGATTTCATCAAAGTTAAAAACTTTCGCTACTTGAGAGACACTATTAAGATAATGAAAAGGTATGCCACAGACTGGGAAAAATATTTGCAAATCATACATTTGATAAAGGACTTGTAACCAAAATATATAAGGAACTCTTATAACTAGATAATAAGAAAACAGATCACCCAATTTAAAATGAGCAAAAGATTTGAACACTTCATTGAAAAGATATATAAATGGTCAATAAGCACATGAAAAGATGCTGAACATCATTAGTCATTAGGGAAATGCAAAGTAAGGTTTTATTAGTCCTCATAATGGGTTGCCACTACATATCTATTAGGATGAATACAATTTAAAGACTTGTCATAGCAAGTGTTTTCAAGGGTAGAGAAGAACTGAAACCATACAATACTGCTGAGAATGTAAAATGATGCAGTCACATTGGAAAGGCATTTTGAAAGGTTCTTGAAAATTAATCGCATACCAACCACATAATATAGTAAGCCATTCCTGGGTAGTGACCCAAGAGAAAAAAGAACAGGTGTCAATACAAAGACTCACACACAAAACATCATGAAAAACCACTCAGCATCAAAAAAATGAAGTACTGACACAATATCTATATTTGATACAACAATATAGATGAATCTCAAAATAATTATGCTGAGAAAAGTCACACAAAAAAGAGTACATATATTATTATTTATATAAAATTATATGAAATGCAAACTAGTTTATAGTAACAGAAAGCAGATCAGTGATTGCCTGTGGACCAAGATGCTGGGATGGGTGGGTGAAAGAAGTAAGTTACAAAGGGGCATAAGGAAACTGTTGAGTGTGGTGGAGGCGTTCATTCTTTTGAGTGTGGTGATTGGCTTATGGCTGTATACATTTGTAAAATCTCATCAGTCCTGCATTTTATGCAGTTAAGTTTTCTATGTTAATTATACCATAATAAAACTCTTTAAAAATAAAGTTGAGAAAGGAAATAGAGCAAATAGATATATGTGAGGAAGTAAGGATACACTAAAGATAAGAGCAGACAGAGGGGAAAAGTAGAGAAAATTGAAAAGATAAAAAGATTAACTTTTGGCAAGACCGATCATGTACACAAAGGAAAAAAATCAGAAAAACAAAATATAGAATGATAAGGGGAGATAGCTATAGAGATTAAATGAAAAAGCATTATGAACAACTCCAATTTCAGTGGAATTGAAAGAAGGACAAAAGAAACACTTTGGGATAAGATAAAAATAGAAAAATAGAATAGAAATTACAATGGTCATTAAGCACCTACCCACTTCTACAATATGCCTCAGACCCAAATGATTCTACAGGTGAGATCTTCCAAGCTTTCAAAGAGCCGATAATTCTTACTCTACTCAGTTTTTCCAGGAGGAAAAAAAGGGAGAAAGAGAAAATTGCACAATTCATTTTATAAGTACCTCCTTGATCCCAAAATGTGATAAGGATAAAACAAGAAAGCAATTTACAAGCCTATTTCTCTTAAGAATATTTACATGTGAACACACAGTAAAATAGAGCTGAATGAATAAAAGATGTATTATAAATACA
This sequence comes from Pongo pygmaeus, assembly GCF_028885625.2. NCBI lineage: Eukaryota > Metazoa > Chordata > Mammalia > Primates > Hominidae > Pongo > Pongo pygmaeus. Next base: position 82,483,903 of record NC_085930.1, read on the forward strand.
TTATAATCAAATAGGTCTTTACTCTGGGCTATAGGGATGGTCTGACTTCAGAACTTAAAAAGGAAAATTACAGGATTAACAACAAACACAAAAATCTGATAAATTTCAACACCTATTAGTGAAAATATACATTGATAGAAATTTACTTATCATTTCTATCATCTCAGTCTATCTCGATTTATTCACCCATTTAATATCTATCTCAACATATAAGTATTTTCAACTTGAAAGTATTAAATAGCTTGGTAACAAAAACTATAGCAAAGATCATATATAACGGAAAAATCAACGTGTATAAGATCAGAAAGAAGACACTGATGTTTTCTATCATCACTACTGTTCAAAATAATGCTAGAGATCCTATTCATTTCAATAAGAAATAAATTAATATGTATACAGACTGAAAGAGAAATGAGGCTGGACATGGTGGCTCACACTTGTAATCCTGGCACTTTGGGAGACTGAGGTGGGCAGATCACGGGAGCCTAGGAATTTGAGACCAGCCCTGGCAACACAGGAAGACCTTGTCTCTACTAAAAATACAAAAATTAGCTAGGTGTGGTGGCACACAGCTGTGGTCCCAGCTACTCAGGAGGCTGGGGTGAGAGGACCACCTGAGCCCTGGAGATTCAGGTTGCAGTGAGCCAAGATCACGCCACTGCACTCTAACCTGAACAATGGCAGGGAGACCATGTCTTAAAAAATAAGTGAGAGACAGACCCTGTCTTAAAAAGAGAGAGAGAGAGAGAGAGAGACAAATGAAATTTTCCTAGCAATAAATCATATAGTCTGTAGAAAGTTATAAAATGCTGTTGAAATTACTAAATAAATGGGAAGCCATATTATACAGACATTAATTCTCTTCAAATAGACCTTTATATTCAATGCCATTTAAATTCAACTCCTAATAAGGTTTTTTGTTGTGTCGGAGGGTTGAGGTTAGGGGTCTGAGGACAGGGAGAGATTTGATGATCTAATTCTAAAATTTATGGGAACTAGAATAGAGTCATAACAACAGTTTAAAAGAGGAGCCAGATAGGGACCTTACTCTGCCAAATATCAACACTTATTATGAAGTTATAATCATGGTGATTGTGTGATATGTCATAGGGGTACATAAACTATTGTACAAGAACAGTGACTCTAGAAGAAAACCCACATAGATGGAAACCTGACACAGCTGGCACGGTATGTAAGTGAAGAAAGGATGCACTATCTAAAAAACTGCACTGGGACAATTGGTTTTCAATATAAACAACATGAAGTTGGATTCCTATTTCACACTACACATAAATATCAATTCCAGATGGTTTTAAGAACTTAAATGTCCTTAAAACGACCCAACAGAAATTTAGACAAAACATCCAATTGAAAAAAATATATACAAAAGACATCAACAGTCATTTCAAAGGAAATATAAATGCCCATAAAAAATTAAAAGATGCTCAACCTCATTTGTTGTCAGAAAAATGCAAATTAAAATCTCAAAGAGATTACCATTTCACACTCAGTCGTTTGGCAAAAATCAACGAGCCAACAATACCAAGTGTTGCTGAAAATGGGAAACAAGGGGAGCTCTACTACATGGCAAGTGGGAGTTTTAAATGACACAACCACTTTAGAAGACAATATGGCACCAATTAGCAAAGTTGAATTAGCACATTGCTTGCAGTCTCAAAATTCTACTTCTAGGAATATACGCTAGAGAAATCTCACAAATGTGCACCTAGAGTCACGTAAAAGTTATGTTTATAGCTGTATTGCTTGCAATGATAAAATGCTGGAAACAGCCCACAATAATAGAAAAATTAATTGTCATGTAAAAATCGGGAACCTATAAAGGACGTGAAACTGAACATACCATAAAAACTGGAATTCTCAGGAACATAAGGTTTAACAAAGAAAACAAGTAACTGCAGAATAAATGTGGTAGGATTCCATTTTCATCATCTCCTCAAACACCAAAATGAAACAATATTTTGTTTAGGAGTATGGCAAACCACTAAAGAAAAACAACAGGTTTTTTGTTTCCTCTAGAGAAATCATGTGAGGAATAGGATTTGGGTTGGGCATAGAAGGAGGTTCCATGATTCTGGCAGTATTCTATTTAGTTTACTTTGTGGCAAGTTTATAGGTTTTTTTTTTGTTTTTTGTTTTTTGTTTTTTAAAGAGAGACGAGGTCTCTTGCCCAGACTGGAGTGCGGTGGTACAATCATGGCTCATTACAACTTGGAACTCTTGAGCTCAAGAGATTCTCCCACTTCAACCTCTTTGGTAGCTGGGATTAGAAGTGAGCACCACCACACATGGCTAATTTTTAAATTCTTTTTGTAGAGATGGGGCCTCACTATGTTGCCTAGTCAGGTCTTGAACTTCTGGTCTCAAGTCGTCCTCCTGCCTTGGCCTCCCAAAGCACTGGGATTACAGGCATAAGCCACCACACCAGGCCTGTAGGTGTTCATGTTATTGAAATAACTAATGCTATTACTAGTAGCAATAGTATTTCAACTAAATCATATTATATTGCTGGTGTAATAACTTTACCTGCCTGCTAGTTAAATGAGTTTCTGGTCCTTACAGCTTACCCTCCCAAAGACGCATCCATCCTACAGAAAGAGACAAGCATTTGAGCCTTTTGAGATTTAGAGAAGTTGGGAAATTACTGCAAAAGCTGACATGTGACCAACTAGAAGGTAGAAGAAATACAAAAACCAAGCCTTTCCCACTACTTAGCTTGGTGATATTGCAGCCGTCTTTCCCACTGAGCTCAAAGTGGCCTCAAAATGCTTAGTATCAGACTCCAAGCACCCACTCACAATCCATCAGCGCTGACAGGTGAGATACGGCCTCTTTGCAAGCTCAGTTCTTGAGTTTAATATCCTCAGCCACATCCGTGCCGACGGGTTCGAGGCTGCCAATCAGGCCATTCATAAAAGTCTGAAAAATCCACTTTTCAGGTCACGTGATTGACACTGTGAGGGATGCCTGTGGTTTTTGCCCGAGTCTCCTGACCTATCCTAACTTGAATTTATGTCATGGAAACAAAACTGTTCTTGTGCTAACTAAGTAACTGATTTCCATGTATAATATTTGTTTTGGGCCCAAGGACACAGTTAGAGTTTAAAAGAGAAAAATCAAATAAATCAGATCCCTGCATTTTTCTGGCTCAGGTGAATCAGAGAGGTCTTTTTCAGTTGCTGAAGTTCTTTACATGTGACACAAGCCTGTTAAAGAGTAGGAAGGGATATTTGTGTTTCCTGTGATTCACATTTCATAGGAAGTGGGTGGAGGATGTGAAGGACCATTTTCTTCCTCTCGTCATTATTGCAAGTCCATAAAATGGAGACATAAGCTTGCCCTGAAGTATTGAGCAGAGGCTGCTGTCTTTACTCTGTTCCTCACTAGCTTCTCCCCCATCGGATAATTCCTCTATATGATGATTCAATCAGAGTTTGAAATCCATTGGCCTACAACCCTCTCCTGTGCAGGGCTAATGTATCAAACTTTGCTGCACCTGTATGGCCTGTCTTTTGAGCAACCTAATCTCAACTGGTAGCTTCCAGTTTTTTTTGCCCCTCTTTGGAGCCAACCATCTCCCAGCAGGTCCCATGTCTAACCTTATGGGAAGGAGTGAACAGGCCATTTGGATCTCACGTTTACACCAAATAATGAAACCCAATGTTACCGGCAGTAAGGTTTGGATTCCTTCTTGTTATTGGACTTTATCTTTTTTTTTTTTTTTTTTTTCTAGTTGGGTCTGAAGCCCAACGGAGGACGGTGTGATTATTTATATTCCTCAGACTACACTACAAGGTGAGATGAAGGCTGCTCCTTGGATCTGATGAGCAGATTAAAATAGAGAAATTGTGTCAATCAGTAGGTGCTGCCATAGGAGATAGATGGAAGAACCACAAAACCAACATGCAGGTCACATTGGGTACACAACACACTAAGCCTAATGATACTTAGTATTTATTGATCACTTACTATGTGCCATGTATGCGTCTTAGTGCTTTGAATAGCCCATTTAATTAGTTCATAACAACCCTATGGAATAGGTGTTATTATCCTCATTGTACAGATAAAGAAATAAAGCAAAAAGTTAAGCAGGCCCACTGCATATAGAGGCCAAGCTCATCATTTCCCTTTCTAGTAGATTATTAGCTAAGACATGATATATCTAGAGGATATTGGAACATTTCATAAAGTCATAACACCCTTTCAGTCATTCAAGTGTTCATTCTGCGAGAACTAATCCAGGGCTCATTAGGTGCTGAGGACTTTTATAGGTATTGGAATGTGGTGAAAAGGAATGTGGAGAAATTAGTGTCTTCAAGAAGTTTATATTTTCCACAATTCTCCAATTATAGGAGCCAGGGATTTTTGGAGAAATAGCTGAGTCTAGAGCTGGGGCAGGAAAAAAATAGAATGGGCCTATAGCACCTTATGTTGCTAGAAATTAAGGAAATTCTCAAAAAACAAATGTAGCTCTTCAAAAGGACAGAGGAGCCAACCTAAAGTTGTTCCTAATGGTCAAGATGGAACAATTTGAGCAAAAATAAATAAATAACATAGTATTAGATTGTAACCCAAAGTGTAAGCTTACTATTCATGAGTCCATAGTGATACAAATAAGTTATCGAATATATAATAAATGTCCAAGGCTGGAGGATTCTTTGAGGCCAGGAGTTTGAGACCAGCCTGAGCAACATAGTGAAACCCTGTCTCTACAAAAAAAAAAAAATTTTTAATGAGAAAATTAACCAGATACGGTGGTATACACCAGTCGTCTCAGCTTCTTGGGAGGCTGGGGCAGGAGGATCAGTTGAGCCCAGGAGTTTGAGGTTGCAATGAGCTATGATCACACCACTGTAATCCAGCCTGGGCCATGGAGTGAGATTCTGACTATTAAAAATAATTAATAAATAAATGGGAAAAAAGAGACAAATATTTCTTACGAGGAATTCTAAGAGTAATCACTATCCCGATTTCTAACAGCATAAGGCTAGTTTTGCCTATTTTTTAGCTTTATATAAACAGAAGCAAATGTATCCATATTTCAATGTATTTAAGTGGAACTACAACTTATTGGGTGCAAACGAGACTCAAGTAAAATATGAGACATTAAAATAGAAGTGCTCTGGTTTTTCACCATTGCTGGTAGATTTTATGTGATATTTTTCCTCAAAAATGCCCATAAAATTCTGATTTTAGCATCTAACACTCAACAAAACACTTCAAATCTTTCTTTTATTTATAAGTCTGATATTTGTGAAATTGCAAGCTGAAAAATGGACTAGTTGTTTATAATTTAGGAATTTTCCGATGCGCGCATAAAGACTCCACATGATTCGAGTCCCCCAGTTGATCAGGTTTCCAAAGAAAACAGATGCCATCACAATGAGAAAAAATCAGTAATAACTACTCAGATCTGTCTCCGCTCAATCATTTCTTTCTACTTAACACTACCGGCCACTTCTAAGTGTTTGTGGTCACTCTTATGAATAATTTTAAGCATCCAATAAAACAATGTGAATTGATTAAAAAGTGAAATTTTCTATGTTGGAAAAGGAGCAAAATTTCATGGGATTGATGAAAGTGATATTGAAAAACTACTGCTTAGGGAGTATGGAGGAGAGTGTTATAAGAACTACTTTTGAACCATATGCAAAGCCATTGATAAAGAGGAGCTGGTAAAATTAGGCCATTTAACAAGGAAAGAGGAGGAAATAACGAATCATGAAAATCACAGATGAGCATTTCAGAAAACAAAGATGTAAATATCAAAGAATCATAAGGGGGTCTGGGATAATTTGATAAAACTCTGGAATATTTTTGTAAAATATTTATGACTTTGATATAGAAGTTATGGAATGAAGTATATTGTTCAGTGCGAATCACACTACCATGTTGTTTGGTGGCCAAAAAAGTTCACACTTATGATTACAACCTAAATTTAAAGAATAAGCTAATATTAACAATTGTTAACTTTTTTTTCCAAGATAAAGTCCCAATTTAACCACCTCCTTCTCCTATTTACTATAACAGTTTGGCCTCTGGCTTATGTATGCTATATATTATACTCAAATTATGAGAAACTTTTCTTTAGCTATAACGATCCTGTTCTGGAAGCCTCACTGGGGAAATGAGGGTTTCTCTAGATATAAGAAAAATTCTGACTTAGCTAACAGGCAAGTTTATAGATTTGGGGGAAGTACTAAACTAACTGCAAAGCAAGAAAGAAATCTGGGGTGTGAACAGAGGGTGTTAGGCACGGGGCGGTGCAGGAGAAACGTTACCATTTCTAGGAGGAGAGAAGATTCTTGCTTTGGAAGAAGCTGTTACACCACCTCTGCTTTGGAGAGGCATCTAGCTTGGCTGAAGAAGGGAAATCCTATCTCAGAAAACACATCTCAAATCTTATAGTGGGAACCAGTGGCGCAATGGGGTTCACTTTGCAAGATTGCATGTCCCTAGCAATGGGGTTCACTTTGCAAGATTGCATGTTGCACATGACCAATTCAGGAACAAATAATGTTGTATTTTTCAGCTTTGTTGAGGTATACTTGACAAATTTGTATGCATTCAAGGTGTATGACCTGTTTTGATGTATGTATATATTGTAAAACTATTGCCACGATCAAGCTAATTAACATAGCCACCGCCTCATATAGTTAACTTTTTGTGGAAAGAACACTTAACATCTACTCTCCTAGTAAATTTTAAGTATACATTATTATTAACTGTCACCAGCATGCTGTACATTAAGTCCCCAGGACTTATAACTGCAAGTTTATACCCTTTGGTCAACATCTCCCTCTCTCCCCCACCTTGCATTTCTAAGACTTGCAGACTTTTCTTTTTCATTTGGCAATTCAGCTGCCACTGTGATGTCAAATCCTGAAAAAGAGTCGAACACAAAGAGTCCCCTAACCCATCTCAAAATATATCTGAGGAATCCTACTGACTCTTGCCACAGATATTTATGTCAACATTTCTGGAACTCTGTTCATTGAAATACTTGTCCATCCAGACATTACATGAGAAAAGTATTCTCTGATCAAATAAGGCTGAGAAAAGGTCAGCCTCATGTACCTGTTCCAGACTCACAATGTATAGCTCCGTGTCAAAATCCCACAGTAAGTGAAAAAACGGATGCTATATTGTTTTACTAACACATCCGACACTTGTTTATTACACAACCTGTTTTTTTTTTTTTTTTTTTTAGAGACAGGGTCTTTCTTTATCACCCTGGCTGGAGTGCAGTGGCACAGTCATAGCTCACTGCCATCTCGAATGCCTAGGCTCAAGCAATCCTCCCACGTCAGTCTTCCAAGTAGCTGGGACTATACACATGTGCCACCACGCCTGGCTAAAAAATTTTTTTTTTCGTAGAGAAGGTCTTGCCCGCTTGCCCAGGCTGGTGTTGAACTTCTGGGTTCAAGTAGTCTTCCTGCCTTGGCCTCTCAACATGCTGGGATTACAGGTGTGAGCCATCATGCCCCATTTATACAACCTTTCTATGCAGGGTAACCATTAACATCCTATTAGATGGGTATCCTGGGACCACACTTTGGGAAATAGGGCTGAAATTCCTAGTGGGTCCCCCTTGTGATGATGAGCTTTAGGCATCAACCTGACTGGGCTAAGTGATGCCCAGACAGCTGGTAAAACATTACTTCTGGGTATGTCTGTTAGGGTGTTTCTGGAAGAGATTAGCATTTGAATCAGTAGTCTCAGGAAAGAAGGTAAGCTCTCACTGTTGTGGGAGGGATTCATCCAATCCATAGATATGTGTGTGTGTGAAAAATAGATATATAGCATATGTTATATATTCATATATCAGATATATGATTATATATTCATATATCAGATATAGATTACATATTCATATATCAGATATAGATTACATATTCATATATCAGATATAGATTACATATTCATATATCAGATATATGATTACATATTCATATATCAGATATATGATTACATATTCATATATCAGATATATGATTACATATTCATATATCAGATATATGATTACATATTCATATATCAGATATATGATTACATATTCATATTACATATTACATATTACATATTCAGATATATGAATATATCTGAATATGAATCAGATATTTCATATATGAATCAGATAATTCATTTCATATATGAATCAGATAATTCATTTCATATATGAATCAGATAATTCATATATCTGATATATGAATCAGATAATTCATATATCTGATATATGAATATCTAATATATGAATATATAATCATATATCAAATATGAATTTATATATTCATATATATCTATGATTATAATGAATTATATATGAATATATAATAGAATATATATTCTCATATATATTATATAATATACATACATAATAGAATATATATTCTCATATGTTATATAATATACATATATAATAGAATATTCTATATGTTATATAATATACATATATAATAGAATATTCTATATGTGTATATATATTAGAATATTCTATTATGTATGTGTTTGTGTATGTGTATATATATATATATGATATATGGACACACTTCAATTTATAACATGGTTAGGTCCTGATAAACCCATCACAAGTTGAAAATATCATCAGTCAAAAATGCATTTAATATTAAGCACAAAGAGTCTCTTAACCCATCTCAAAATATATCTGAACCTACTGAGCATCACCTTCATAGCTGAGCCTAACCTCCCTTAAACATGCTCAGATCACTCATACTAACCTGAAGTTGGGTAAAATCATCTAACACGAAATCCAATTTATAATAAGCTGTTGAATATCTCATGTAATTTATTGAATACCATGCTGAAAGTCAAAACCAGAATGATCGAACAGATACTCGAATCAGAGTTTCTACTGAATGTGTGTTGTTTTTGCACCATGTAAGTCAAAAAATTTTGAGCCAAACCGTCCTAAGTTGGGGATCGTCTGTGCATCTCTCATATTGGTTCTGGTTCTCTGGAGAACTCTAATATAGTGGGCAGCTCTCGGAACTCTCAGTCAGACACTCTGGGCTTGTACTGCTGCCCTAAAGGAGTAATCAGTGACATTCTAGGTGATGTTGTGTGCTGCCTTAGGCCTCCACTGTGCCGGTGGTAATGGCAGAAATGAATAGTCATAAGATAAGTTATTTGTAGATAGCTATTACCTCCTTAGAATAAAGAAGGCCTTTGGTTGAGTGGAATGTCAGTGAACCTTTAATTTCTTCCAGCCTGTTGGCTCTGGGCATCCTTCTGCTCCACAAACTTCTATATTTGAATTTTCTGCTTCCTTCCCGCTGTCATGGCGGGCGTCAAAGCAGCTCTGCTATCCTGCCGCTGAAAGCCTGTCGGGATCCAATGCATATTCATGAGGTGGTTGTTTCCTATTGCCCATCCAGGTAGGGAGTCACTCTCACTTTCCTAAGAGAAGTGATGATTACCCCCTCTTAGCAAGGAGGTTGGAGAATGGAGGTGGAGGCAGTGCTGGTCTCTGTGCCTCTGTGGGGAACAAAATCCTCCCAGATAGAGCAGGGGTTGGAGGAGGAGGAGAATGGGAAAGGAGGTGTAGCAGGGACCCAGCTAGAGGAGGGGAGAGGCAGCTAAGCCCTCGAAAAGGAAAATAGCCCGAGTTTTTTCTTAGTCATCAAGGTCACAGACACTCGGAAAATTAAAGCAACCAAGAAAATCTAAAGTAAAAACCACCCAAGAAAAGTCACTGTAAAAACGTAGTGAATAATATTCTAGGTAAGTCATTCATCATGTCATACTCTTATACACATAATTTATATATAATAAGTTGGCTTACACCTAATATGGCAGTGAGCTGCCACACGGGCTAGGGATGACAACGGCAGGCATTCCTCCCGCAAGACTTTCTTTCCTCCCTAAACTTGAACAAGGGCTGAGACCCTTCACAGGCACAACCAGTAGATTGGACTTGTCATCCTAACTAAATATTATTGATAATTAGTAAATTTTTACTTGCATATGTAACACAGATTCATTTATTCTTTCATTTATGTATATGTGCAAAAAATTTGAACAAGTTTTAAACATTATTTTAGAGACAGCGTGTTGCTCTGTCACCCAGGCAGGAGCACAGTGGCATGATCATAGCTCACTGCAGCCTTGAACTCCTGGGCTCAGGCGATCCTCCTGCCTAAGTCTCCTGAGTAGCTGGGACTACAGGTGTGAGGCCTGGCCTCAATTGGAATAAATTTGAAGAAGTACTCATTATGTACGAGGCATTAGGCTGGAGGATGGGAATATAATCATTAACCTAAAGGTCTGTGGTTGTGGTTCCTAATTCCATGGTACTTATAGGTCTAATTGGGAAAGATACAGGCATTATCCAAGTAATCACACTATAATTAACCAACAAATGTGAGGAGTGCTACAGAAGAGAGGTACAAGAAACTGTGGGTGCTCATGAAAGAAAGTTTAACCTTGTCCTAGAGAGCAGGGAAGTCTTTGTTCTACGTATGTATATTAAAAATCTACCGGCCAGGTGTGGTGGCTCACGCCTGTAATCCCAGCACCTTGGGAGGCCGAGGTGGGTGAATCATTTGAGGTCAGGAATTTGAGACCAGCCTGGCCAACATGGCAAAACCCCATCTCTCTAGTAATACAAAAATTAGCAGGGCATGGTAGCACATGCCTGTAATCCCAGCTAGTAGGGAGGCTGCAGCAGGAGAATTGCTTGAACCCATGAGGTGGAGGTTTCAGTGAGCCGAAATCGTGCCACTGTACTACAACCCGGGCCACAGAGCGAGATTCCGTCTCAAAAAAATAAAAAAGAAATCTACCTTATCTTAAGGCTATATCTTATATTATTCTGTGGATAGGTCATAGTCATTTCATTGACTTCCCTACTGTTTCACATTTTTTCAGTGTCATAAACAATTTGACAATAAAATCTTTAGACTCTTCTAGTTAACTGGATATACCAGGTCATTTCCTGGATCTAAACTTTTGCCCATGGATTTTTCTACCATCCCTCTTTGCATCTGGACACCCATTCTTGCCTTCACATCGAGATCCAAAATAACCGTCACTCTGTCTACTATGACTGGCCGGTAGGGCGCTCCTCCTTGAGATACCTGATTGCTTTTTGCTGAATGGCTTCTCTGGGTACTTAATCATATGTGCCATTGGTTTATACCTTCCATGTTTGTCTTGTCTCGTTTAGCCTAGATCTTGTGGATGGTGGGAACAGTGCCTCAAAAAATACGTCATTTGTGTTTCCCTTCCAGATACATGAAGAAGACAACCATAGTTAATCTGTGGAAGTTACCATGATGATGAAGAGTGGTGTCTTTATTCCATAGGTCTTCCCTATGAGATGGTTCTATGATCGTTTTACAGACTACAATATAGTGCCTCCAAGAGGTTAAGCATCTATCCCAAGGATACAGGACTAGTTGTACCAAGAGCCCAGGAACCTGGGTTCAAATTCCACCTCCAACACTTATAAACCGTTGTTGTTTGTTCCTTAAATTCTCTAGGCCTCGGTTACTACATCTTTAAAATAAGGTTGTTGGCTATGCTGTGGCTCACGCCTGTAATCCCAGCACTTGGGAGGCTGAGGCAGGTGGATCACTTGATGTCAGAAGTTCGAGACCAGCCGGGCCAACATGGTGAAACCCCGACTCTATCAAAAATACAAAAATTAGCTGGGTGTGGTGGTGCACACCTGTAGTCCCAGCCACTCGGGAGGCTGAGGTGGGAAAATTGCTTAAACCCGGGAAGCAGATGTTGCAGTGAGCTGAGATCCTGCCACTGCACTCCAGCCTGGGTGACAGAGAAAGACTATGTCAAAATAAATAAAATAAATAAAATAAAGTTGTTAATGTTTCCCCATGCCTACGGTTGTTGTGAGAATTAAATGAGAGCGCACATGCAAAGTGGAGCCAAATCATAAACTCGTCGAAATGACTGGAATCATCAAGCCCTGTGTGCTTGGCAACATGAGAGAGACAGAATTTCATAGTATGGGCTTTCCTGCTTACTACTGCAGACTAGGAGGGTCGGCCCCAGAGCAAGCAGGAAGTGGGAGAAAAAGCACTGTTGCCTCAGTCAGACTCTGTTCCCAGATGCCGCTGTCTCATGCTTCAGCCTGCTGCCAAAATAAGTGTGATTCTGATGTTAAAAGGTTCACATTTTCCAAACACCAGGTTCTTAAAACATTGAAAGACTTCATCATGCACTCTAGCAAAAAAGTGGTGATCTGTTCCAAGATAGTGAGAAAAACTGGCCACGTTGGGCATACTTGGGAGAAAATGGCAGGCCCTATTGGGAGGTACCTTCCAAAGGATGTGCAAGGCTGATGTTGGCCTGAGTCACCTTCTGCCTATATGAGCCATCTTTAGTACCAAATGTTCACGAGATGTCATTCCACCCAAAGTTAAATGGCAGTGCTGGGATGCTAACCGTGCAATGTGCTGAGATACAATCAAATCTGCATGGATTCTTGGGAAGAAGCTCAAGGTGGATGTGAGGGAAGGGAAGAGGGACATCAGCACTAGCAGGGCCTGCCTTTTGCCAAAGACTTATTTCTATTGAAGACACACTTACTACTCAGAATAAAATCCCACCTTTACATCCCGTCCCCCATGGCCATGGAAAATGTGTTCTCAACCTTTCCTGTGGCTTTTCCCTCTGATGCCCATTATATTTAGACCTAGGCCTCAACACATCTCCATCTTTCCCACTTCTCAGCATTTGCTATTTTCCTTACTTCTAGAATACTGTTTCTTTCCACCCTACCAAAGCTCAATCCTACCCATGCTGTGGAACCCAACTGAGACTATGCTTCTTGTGCAAATGTTCCTCCATTTGCAGGAATCTCACCCTGTTGAGAGTACTGACCATATTCCAACCTAGGCTAGCATCACTGGCTTTTCCCGTCACTTGTTTGACCTTAATCCTTTCACTGGCTGGGTAGCCTCGACTGCATTATAGGACTTCTTGGTACCAGTTTCCTGAACTGAAGGAAATGAAGATTAAAAACTCCAGAACTGCTGGTAGAATTCCATGAGACAATTCACCTGCCAGAGTTGGTCCAATGCTAAGCATGTGATAAACTCTCAAAATTATCAGCGTTCTCCAAGCACAAGGACCACGTTAATGGTTTGTTCAGTTATTTTTTTTTGCCTTGTTGAAAAATGTTGTAAGTGGGAAGCTACATCATGTCCCTTCTCTATTCCTGGCCTTCCTACTTCTAGGTGGATATTAAAAGCTCCCAGAGTGTTTGGTGGTTGAGTGATTGGTTTTAACCATGTGTATTAGTCCATTCTCATACTGTTAATAAAGACATACACAAGAACTGGGTAATTTATAAAGAAAAAGAGGTTTAATGGACTCAGAGTTTCACATGTCTGGGGAGGCCTCACAATCATGGTGGAAGGTGAAGGAGGAGCAAAGGTACATCTTACATGGCAACAGGCAAGAGAGTGTGTGCAGGGGAACTCCCGTTTATAAAACCATCAGATCTCATGAGACTTATTCACTATCACAAGAACAGCACGGGAAAGACTTGCCCCACGATTCAATTACCTCCCACCAGGTCCCTCCCACAACATGTGGGGATTATGGGAGCTATAATTCAAGGTTAGATTTGGGTGGGACACAGTCAAACCATATCAACATGGTAATTTTTTTTTAATTGCACATTTCTGTGGCTGGAAATCTAGAGGTTAGGCATTCAGTGGTGAGGACTAGACTAGTAGAGCAGGCTGATCTCTGGCTAGTTTTGAGGATTAAAAGTATATTTTAAAAATTTGCAACTTTTGTTGAAGTACTCCCTTTTCTCTGAGATAGATGATTGACATTTGTAGTCTGAGATGCTTTCCTAGAATCCTTTTATTCAGGTTTGCTTGATGCCCAAAGAAGGCTGGCTTAGGGCAATTTGAGAATTCTTCCACAGCAAGATCTAACATTTAGATGATTGAGTATCTTTAGGTTTGGAGAAAAAAAATAGTTTCATAAGTTATGTGTTGATTACTTATTTTGCATTCATCATCCTACTTAATTTTATATAAGTTTTGAAGTTTAACCTCCATAAAACTCTTCAAGGTAGGTGGTGTCATCCGCATTTTACAGATGAAAATAATCAATATGTAGGAAGTTTTGGTCCCCAGCCAGACCACACAGCTCTAAGTGACCAAGTCAATGAGAGAAGCATAGGCTTGTGGTGCTTATCCTAACTACCTTGGACCCTAAATATGGTTGGCATAACACATAACTCTTTGGGAAAGACTCTCTTAATGCACCAAGGTAGATATCAGGACCCTTATAATAAATTGTTTCCTTTTTATTGACTTGAAAGAAATGCAACTGTGAATACTGTACATTAATAGGTTTTATGCGTAACTAATGGTTTGATGGGCTGCTCTGATGTCTAGTATTACAGCAAGTGATCATTAGATTGTAAGAAGAAGAAAATGTGCTTTATCACTGGAAAATGATTGAATCCTTCTTAAAAGGTAAAGGTAAATATAGAAGATTGATTTGAAAGGTCAGGTTTAACAAGCTTATTAATGGCTGGGTTAAAATCCAGCCCAATCCTTCCTTTTATCCAGATGAATAAATCATTTAGTTAAGTGATACCCTTCATGGGTAGGCTGGGCTTTACTTCTAGCCAAGGCAGGGATTTGATGAAGTCTTGCACAGCACAGAACAGTAACTAAGGGAGTGTGAGCTCCAGGCTAGAGGTTAAATCTTAGCTCTGCTTCTCACTGGCTGGGCAGCCTTGGCTGCATTATAGGACTTCCTTTTACCAGTTGGTCCAATTCTAAATATGTGATAAACTCTCAAAAAATTTAGCTATTATTATCTTCTAAACTAGAGGTTCACAGCATTTTCTGAAAAGGATCAGAAAGCAAATAGTTTAGGCTTTGAGGATCATACAGTCTCTGAAGCAACTATTCAAATCTGACCATATAGTGTGAAAGCAGCAATAGACAATATATAAACAAATGGGCATGGCTGTGTTCCAATAAAGCTTTATTTATATAAATAGGCTGCTGGTCAGATTTGACTTGTGGGTCACAGTTTGTTGACCCTTGTTTTAATATGCACTATATAGGAATACACACTCCAACCTGCTTGTAGGCCTCCCGAGGATGGAAAATAATTGCAGTGAAGGCTGATGCATGTGAAGCAGGAATAATCTGTTATACATTGAGAGCAGAAGGACTGAGTTGTACAGAGTTAAATGGTCTCAAGTCGGGATTATCATGGAAAGTTTTAAAAATACAAGTTCCAGGGCTGGGCGCGGTGGCTTATGCCTGTAATTTCAGCACTTTGGGAGGCTGAGGTGGGAGGATCGCTTTAGCCCAGGAGTTTGAGACCAGCCTAGGCAACTACAAAAAATAACAACAATAACAAATTAGCTGGGAGTTGTAGTATGTGTCAGTAATTCCAGTTACTCGGGAGGCTGAAGTGGGAGGATGGCTTCTGCCCAAGAGTTCAAGACTACAATGAGCTGTGATGGTGTCATTGCACTTCGGCCTGAGTGACAAAGCAAGACCCTGTCTCTAAAAATAATAATAATAATAATAATAAACCCAAACAAATTCTAAGATCTCATTCAGAAAGGTGATGTGGCCTAGAAATCTGTATTTTCTTGGCAATTCTAATACACAGAATTTTGCCTTGAATCTTTCCTGATTGAGATTACAGCCACTTGGAGAAGAATAGTGAGAGGTATCTACCATACTTTTCAAGCTTTGTCTTCAAGAGTCTATTAGAAAGAATTTTTGCGGCCTCTCTTGAGGATAAATCTGCCTTGAGGAACACCTAGAGCCCTGAGGTGACCATTGAAATTGTTGACAAGTCTTTCTTTTTAACAGATCCAAATTCATCCTGGAAGTAAATTGAGCTATTATTTGTCTGAGATCATGAGTCCCTAGAGGAAATCTTCACATGGGCAAGACATGCGTCAGTGTGGATGTGGAATACCGACATTGCAAACTCCTCATTCAAAAGCAAGATGACATTTTAACCATGTTCCCATGTCCCCTGGAAAGCGGTTAAGTTTTTGATATGTGGAAAAGCAAAATTGTTTTGAAATTTTCCTGTCCGAAATCTATCAATCTCTATCTTTTCTTAAAAACAAACAACAGCACTTTCTGGTGCTTCTTGCATGACTGCTGGTGCAAGCCTTGCTTTAGATTAATTCCCAGACCTCTAGTTTTTTTTTTCCCTTTATTTGGGAGGTGAAATAAATATGTCCCTGTCACCCAGTTGATTGCTTTTTATATACTGAATTTTAAATAAATGTTTAATGTTTAAGTTGACTAAGCACCATGTCATTTTGCTACTGGAAATGGTTAGCATCAAAGCTAAATTACTACCCACATCAAAATGAGAACGGCATGGCCCAGGTTCTTACCCTGGAGTTGAAGCTGGGACAACATTCCCATCATCTTAGATTAGTCTGGATCAGGTAGAGCAAGAGGATTTTCCCATCTGTCTTTGAGGCCCATAGAGATTAGAGGATTATTTAGCTCCTCCTCTCTATTGTTGTAGAGCTACAGAATAATATATAGCTGGGTATTAACAAGATTTCTGTTTTTTAATTTATAGGAATTAAATTTTTAAAAATATACTTTTAAATATCTTAGACCAAGACAATTCTTTGTTGCTCAACTGAGCTCTTTGAGGAAAAAAAGACATTAACTCAGCTACAAATTGCTTAGCTTTATGATTTTAATGGAGCAAAGAAAGCTGATTTATTAATAAAGTATATTGTTGAAAGAGAATCTTTGTGGAATTTCGGACTGTGTAGCACATCCATTTTTATTGGCTTCACTTTGTTATGCTTTCAGGGCTATTTATAATGTTACCCCTCTGAAAATTCCTTTCCATATTGTCATTTGTCTTCCATCTCCAGAAAGCTTCTCATCCAAATTAGAAAAAAGAAGTCTTTTTTCTCTCTTCTACACCTCCTTAAAATCAATTGAAAGTGGCACCTCCTGGGAATGGGTCTGCCTCTTATCTGTGTTGGAAGTTTCTTTTGCTCCCAGTAGAGAAAGAAAATGGAACCTCCTTCTCAAAGATTTTGCTCCAGGAACTAGACTCCGGGCTAACCCATTCCCTTCTTATTCAGAAGTGGTCTACTTTAACATTCTTTTCTTTTAGCAAAAACAATGTGAGAATCGCTGTGGCACAGAGCCCTGTGCTCAGAAGGGCCCACACTTGGTTTAATGCTCTGCTGTTGCCATCTTGCAAATCTTAACCATCTTTGAGTGAAGGCCCCCATGTTTTTATTGTTCACTGGGTCCTCGAAATTATGGAGCTTTTTCTAGTGAGCATCAACACGTAAGAGCACTGAATCTTTTTCTCCATATTATTTTTCTTATGGAAAGAAAGAAAAAAAACAAAATGTCAAGCATTTCCTGAGCTCTTACCGTGAGTCATGTTCTATGCTTAGCATCTTGAGTGACAATGTTTCATCCCTAAACAACCCTGTAGGTATTATTGCTCCCATTTTACAGATGGGGACATTGAAGTTGAAGGAGAGTGAACATGTTCCAGGTCGCGGAGCTACTGAGTGGTGAAGTTTTTTTAACTGAGCTCTGCTTCCAAAGACTGCTGTACTATCTAATAATTTGTCATCAGTTCTCACTTTGAAATCAATGATTTAAACATTTAGCTAAACTTAAGTCCAACCACTTTCTCCAGGAAAACGATCTGCAAGGTTTGTGAACCCTGGCTCTAGGAGAAAAAGTTGGTGGAGATTCTCCCTTTCAACATTAATCCCCCATATTTCCACTTCATTTCTAGGTTTGGGGCGGCACCTTAAAGATAGCAGACTATTGCCTCTTACACCTTCATAAAAAAATCTTTGACTCTTTTGATATTTTTGTTTTTCTCTTCCCAATATGCATCTCCCTTTCCTCTCATGATGCAGCCTCTCAGTTTTCTGAGTGACCCTTCCTTTCCACTCTCTGTCCTTGTTATTCTTGTGAAGTTGACCCACCCCAATCTCAGACAATCAAAATACGGCATGGTTTGGACACCATCATCCCAAATGCTTTTATGATTGATTCCGGGATGGAAACTTAGTGGGAATCATTGGGAAAAAGTAGGTTTTTATCTTCTTCTTCTTTTTTTTTTTTTTGGCTGAACTAGAAAATGTGAATTAGGAGCTCCTTGAGTCTTCAAATTCAATCAGAGCCAAAAAATGAAGGAAGAAATATTCCTGGTGCACTTGAGCCCTTGATCCATTCAGATTCATTCTCTGGACAATTTGATTTCTTTCTTTTTTTGAAACAGAGTCTCGCTTTGTCGCCCAGGCTAGATAGAGTGCCGCAGTGCAATTTCAGCTCACTGTAACCTCCGCTTTCCAGGTTTAAGCAATTCTCCTGTCTCAGCCTCCTGAGTAGCTGGGATTACAGGTACCTGCCACCATGCCTGGCTAATTTTTGTGTTTTTAGTAGAGACAGAGTTTCACCATGTTGGCCAGGCTGCTCTCGAACTTCTGACCTCAAGTGATCCACCTGCCTTGGCCTCAAAAATGCTGGGATTACAGGCATGAGCCACTGTGCTCAGCCTTGGACAATTTGATTTCCTGACCCGAGAAAAGCCCTTTTTAGCTTAAGTCACTCTGAATTGAGTGTCTGTCACTTGCAGCTACACAAATTCTGGCTAGTGTAAGTACCAACCATACATGTCAAAGAAAAACAAAATTTTCCTAATATTAATGTGGAGGGCTAGCCAAACTAGTAAACATTTGCATTCTCTCAACTTATATTTCCTCTTTTGAACAGATGAGAATAATACTTACCCTCATGTTAACAGGACAACACACTGAGAAGTGAAAAAAATCTCAAACTGGAAAAGCATGTGCTAAACAATCTCAATACTTTTTCTTCCTTTTTTTTTCTTATAGCTCAACAACTTCTGTTACTTTTTTTGTTTTCAACTATAGCACAAAATTTGCTAGTTTTTGAGGAAAGGTATCCTCATGTTTTATAAGAGTAGGGTCAGGAGATCGAGACCATACTGGCTAACACGGTGAAACCCCATCTCTTTTAAAAATACAAAAAAAATTAGCCAGGCATGGTGGCAGGTGCCTGTAGTCCCAGCTACTCGGGAGGCTGAGGCGGGAGAATGGTGTGAACCTGGGAGGCGGAGCTTGCATTGAGCCGAGATCGCACTGCTACACTCCAGCCTGGGTGACAGAGCGAGACTCTGTCTCAAAAAAAAAAAAAAAAAAAAAGAGTAGGGTCTAAACTCCCATGAGTCACTATTTTCCCAGTGCCCAGTAGGGTCCTGCCACATTGTAAGTGATAGAAAATAATTTTCCTACTGAATGAAAGGCCCGTTAGAATTTGCTGTCCACAGCCAGAAGTGTAATTGTTGTCATTTATGGACTGAGCCAGTTCCTCAGTTAAATATCAATCTGCTTTTGGACTAAGGAAATGATAGCCTCTTCTAAGTTGTCTCAACTGAATGAGTAAACACTCAGGACTTGAAATTGCTAATACCATTTGGGGGGAATTAAAAAAAATAAAAAGTTTTTCTATATTTCAGAAATATCAGAAGAGTCCTTGCCCTAGGTACTTCATTTTTCAGACTGTCAAACAGAGAGATTCTATTCTCAAAATAAATATGGAAAAATCTATAAAGTGCATTTGGCTTTGACAGAGCTGCATGAACAAACTTTTGTGCGTGTGTCATTTTGGTGACTTTACACATATTTTTGTACAGGTCACATGACTAACTTTGTCAGCCTCAGGAATAAAAGAGGGGAACTTTACTCCCTTCCCTTGCTAAGTGCAGTGCTGGCAACCATCCAATGAATGCAGGGTGCACAGACCATCAGCTTGGATTAGTTTTGCTTTAGGGTATCTACACATTCGTTGTCTGTATATTTAAACCTGCAAGAGGAAAGCCCATTCTTCACTTTACTGTATAGAGCTGAGTCATTCAAAGAGAAATGGCGTTCTCCTAGATATTCTCAGGAAAACAGTGGGTCATCTTCTTATGCCTCATAAATCCTTCCCAGAAAAACTGCTTAGAAGATGATCTGAAGGGTAGATCATTGTTCTCAACTGCAGGTCTGACTTTGGAACTCCGACTCTATTACTTCCATCTGCTGTGTCCTTGGTCAGTTTCCTACTGTCTTAGACTCTCAATTTTCCCTTCTGTAAAATGGAGATAACATGGATCTAACTGAACTGTTGCAGAGGTTACTGATAATGTAACATGTATCACTGAGCACGGTTTGGACACATAGAAGGTGCTCAATATACTCTCCTTACGGTGTTTTCCTTGGATGTCTATGAACCACTTGGCACTGACTTCCATCCCAAGGCTCTGCCTACTCCTTTTGAGTGAGTGGAAGAACATGGATTTGGCAGCCAGGAAGCATGGATTTGAATCACTCTTCATGGTTAGAGTGGTCAGATTAGCAAATAAAAATACAGGTGCCCTGCTAAAGTTGAATTTCAGATAAACTATAAATACCTTTTTTAGTGTAAGTATGCCCCATGTAGGCTGGGCATGATGGCTCACGCCTGTAATCCCAGTGGTTTGGCAAGCTGAGGCAGGAAGATTGCTAGAAGCCAGGAGTTTGAGACCAGCCTGGGAAACATAGCAAGATCCCATTTCTTAAAAAAAAAAGAAAAGACAAGAAAAAAGAAAAGAACAGCCTTGTAGTTCCAGCTACTTGAGAGGCTGAGACAGGAGGATGGCTTGAGCCTGGGAGTTCCGGAGGCTGCAGCAGTGAGCTATGATCATGCCTGTGAATCGCCACTATGTGACAGAGTCTGAGACCTTGACTCTACAAAAAAATAAAATAAAATAAAAAAAAGCATGCCCCATATAATATTTAGGACATATTTATACTAAAAAAGTGTTTGTTGTTTATCTGATATTCCATTTTAACAAGGTCTCTTGAATTGTGTCTGGCAACCCTACTCATAGACTATGCACTCTTCAGCAAGTTATTTAATATCTTCAAATTTATCATCTGTAAGAATATTAATGGCAAGTACTAACAATTATGTGCCGCACAGTTTTAAATTATTTTTTCCTCATAGAAATTTTGGAGCTATTTCTGTTAGTCTTATTCTCCAGATGATAACATCAAGACACAGAGAGGAAAAGTAACTTATCCACGTTCACACAGCTAAGTTGTTGAACTATGTTTTGAACCCAGACTGACTCAGGAGGCCTCGCTGTGTTCTACTGATCCTATAAAATACAATGATGTGTCCATAAAATACTGAATTCATGTAAAAAAACAGATAATACATATCTGTGTAATTCTAATACATCTGAGGTTTCCACATAGTTCAATATCATGGAATCAAATTTGAAAAAACACAGTTTAACTGCCAAAAAGAATTTTTAAAAAAAAATGTTCCATTAAAGAAAGCCCAAATATTTGAGAAACTCTTATCAAAATTATCTTCCCTTTCCTGCCACGTCACTCATACCCTGAAACTCCTCAGGGGCTCTTTCCTTAACATTTCCCGAAAGTAAATTCTCCACCCATCACCTGTGACTTAGTTTTCCTTTCCTCCCTCCATTTTCTCTTTCTTGGCCCTTTATTATGTAGATTCACTTGGCCTGTCTCCTAGAAGAAAAAGTTCATATTCTTTAGAAGAAAAAAGAAGGAAAATAGGACTGGCAATTTCAAAATTTCCTTTGGCAGGCTGGGGGAGTTGCTCAAGTTCATGCACATTCCATGTTAATTTTTTGTTCTTTTACACTGGGCACTCACTAAATGTTAATTTCCTTCTGTCTTCCTTTGCACTTGCCCATATTTCCCCATTATTGGAGGTTTTCTCTCCATGGTATCACCTCAGTAGTTCATGTGTGGCTTGACAGGTATCTCAGGCTTTTGGAAACAGATGGGGATTGAGGACCATAGGTATTGCCTGAGATTATTGGGTTAACCAGACAAGAAGAGTGAGAAAAAGGCAGCCCAAGAGAATAAAGGCACTTCCCACAGATCTCAAGAGAATGTGTTCCCAGGAAACCAAGGGACAACAGAAAAACAAAGTGAGAATACAGTCTAAGAAAATACCTTCTTAAGTAGTAAGGCTTTGCAAGCCCAGGTGGTCTGTCTGTATTGTTGGCTTCTAATTGCTCATGGGTTGTTCTATTTGATAAAAAGATGGACATCCAAAGAATCTGTTGATATCCAACTGGACAATAACACCTTCCCAACTACAATTCAACAGCAAGGCCAACGTTGAAGGGTGTACCTGGGGTTTATATATGCTTTAGTGACTGTTCATTCTAGAGCACCTCATGGAATGCATTTTTATTTCATCTTGATGTTTAATCCTTCAATAAATAGAAGTTTCAAGTTAAGACCTGGATTATTATAAGTTTTCCTTTTTGTTTTTAAATGAGAGCTAGAGCAAACAATTTTTTTTTTTTTTTTTTTGGTGAGACAGGTTCTTGCTCTGTTACTCAGGCTGGAGTGCAGTGGTGTGATCATGGCTCACGGTAGCCTCTACATCCCCAGCTCAAGTAATCCTCCCACGTCAGTCTCTCAAGTAGCTGGGACTACAGGAGTGCACCACCACACCACACATGTAATTTTTTTTACTTTTTGTAGAGATGGGGTCTCTCTATATTGCCCAGGCTGACCTTGAACTCCTGGGCCCAAGGGATCTTCCTCATTAGTTTCCCAAATTGCTGGGATTACAGGTGTGAGCCACTGTGTTCAGCTGAGCAAACACTTTTATGCCAAGGAGAGCACTGAGATGGTCTCTCATGCTACTTTTTCCATTAGCTTTGAAAGCTTGTAAGTATATCCTTACATCATTTCATTATTTTGCTATTGAAAGTATTTCCTGCTTTCCTTCTGATGTATGAATATCACAGTCAATAAATCTCCTTATTTCTCCACATGGGAAATAATAACAACAGATCCACGGTATTTTATATAGGGCATTATTTCATTTTCTTCTCAAAACCTACTTCAAGGCCAGGCACAGTGGCTTATGCCTGTAATCCCAGCACTTTGGGGGGCCGAGGTGGGTGGATCACCTGAGATCAGGAGTTTGAGACCACCCTGGCCAACATAGTGAAACTCCATCTCTACTGCAAATACAAAAATAAGCCAGGCGTGGTGGTAGGCACCTGTAATCCCAGCTACTTGGGAGACCTAGGCAAGAGAATTGCTTGAACTCGGGAGGTGGAGGTTGCAGTGAGCTGAGACAGTGCCACTGCACTCCAGCCTGGATGACAGAGCAAGACTCCATCTCAAAAACAATCCACTTCAAGCTTGCTCTACTCTTGTCATTTTGGTCGAGAAAATGGTGGCTCAGAGAGGTCAAAAACTTGCCCAAGATCACACAGATAAGAAAATTATAGAATTGAGGTTAGAGACCAGGGCTTTGAGGCTCCAAATCTTGTGTTTCTCACCATGATGTAGAATATGACTCAAAACATATGACAAAAGACTTGGATAGACATTTCAGCAAAGAAGATATACAAATGGCTAAATAGCATATGAAAAGATGCTCAAAGTCACCAATCCTTAGGGAAATGCAAATCAAAACTATGAGATATCACTTCACACCCATTAGGAAAGCTATTAATACAAACAAACAAAAGAATTCCCCAAAATAACAAGTGTAGGCAAGGATGTGGAGAAATTGGACCCCTTATGCATTGCTAGTGGGAATGTGAAAATGGTGCAGCTGCTGTGGCAAATGGCATGGCAATTCCTCACAAAATTAAACATCGAATTACTGTATGATCCAGCAATTCCACTTCCACATATGCAACCAAAAGAAGTGAAAGCAGGTATTAGAACACGTGTTTTCTTTTTGCTTTTTTTTTTTTTTTTTGAGACAGCATCTTGCACGGTCTCCCAGGCTGGAGTGCTGTGGTGCAATCTCGGCTCACTGCAACCTCCGTTTCCCAGGTTCAAGCAATTCTCCTGCCTCAGCCTCCCGAGTAGTTGGGACTACAGGCAGCTGCCACCACGTCAGCTAATTATTTATTTATTTTTTTAGTAGAGACGGGGTTTCACCATGTTGGCCAGGCTAGTCTCGAACTCCTGACCTCAAATGATCTGCCCCGCTAGGCCTCCCAAAGTGCTGGGATTACAGGCATGAGCCACTGCACCCAGCCTTGAACAGGTATTTGTACAATCATATGCACAGCAGTATTACAATAGCCAAAACGTAGAAGCAATCCAAATGTGCATCGATAAATGGATAAATAAGATATGGTATATAAAGACAATGACATGATATTCAGCCTTCAAAAGGAAGGAAATTCTGACACATGGATGAAACTTGAAGATATTTTGCTAAGTGTAATAAGCCAGTCACAAAAGAGCAAATATTGTATGATTCTACTTACATAAGGTACTTAGGGTTGTTAAGTTCATAGAGACAGAAAGTAGAACGGTGGTTGTCAGGGAGTCAGGGTTGGCGGATAGAGATTTGAGTTTAATGGGTGCAGTTTCAGTTGGGAAAGAGGAAAAAGTTCAGGATGGATAGTAATGATGACTGCACAACATTGTGAGTGTACTTAATGCTGGCAAACTATACACTTAAAATGGTTAAGATGATAAATTTTGTTATGTCTATTTTGCTATAAACAAGGCCAAAGCACACACACACTCACACACATGAAAACTGAGCATGCTGTTCCGAGAACACAATTCCTGACCGTGGAACTTAGGTTAAAAATAATGATTCCCAAGCCCTAACCAGGGAGTCTGGAATAGGACTCAGGGCTGTACATGTCTACAACGCCACACAGGTGACTCTGATGCATGTGTTTCATGGATAGACAACACATGTTTGAGGTAGATCCATTTTACAATAGAGAACATGTAAACTCCCCAGCATTTCAGAAGTAGTAATTGGTAGATCTGGAATTTGCTCCCAGGTAACCAGACTTCAGAGTAGTCAGCTCTTTGAAGCACTGCCGTGGGCAGCCAAATGGCACATGTTTAAGCCCCATGACTTTACTAGGGTATCTTCTGGTACCCAAAATAAAAGATATAGCTTCTGGCAAGTTGGGGAAGAATTTTGATAAGTGTTACTACAGATCAATGGTTCTTTACCTGGAGTGATTCCTCCACCCCTGCGCCCCACCCCACGTTTGACAAAGTGGAGACATTTTTGTTTGTCACAGCTAGATTACTACTTGCATTGGTGGGTAGAGGCCAGGGATGCTATTAAACAGCCTACAATGCACAGTACAGCTCCTAGAGCAAAGAATTATCTGAACAAAGTATCAATAATGCCAATGTTGAGAAAGTTTGGCATATGTTATATATTTAGACCTTTTTAAATGGAATTTCTTCTACATTTCTTTTGGTAGCTGAACTGTATTTCTTCAAATTTCACTCCATGACACTGAGCTGGGTGGGAACCCCAGATGACTTCAACTTCACCTTCAGAGAATGTTGGTATTGTCTTTGAAGGCCCCTACATTTTACCAGTGATGTCTATTCAAATCGTGCTGCTATATTGTTTACTTTTTAAAATCCAATTGTTGTTTTTAGGATCTTTACCCAGAGAGAACATGTAACTTGGGCAAAACATCAAGTGTCAATTTTCTCATATCAATATGTAAAATCCCAGAGGTCTGCAACCTTGCATGTATCATGAGGTCTTCAACATATACGATTTCATTCTGACCTTGCATGTTCTTTCCCCAGATTTTAATTTGCTTTTAGAGGTTAATTCCAGTCTAATGATGAATTTATAACACTTGTGATACCTGACAGCTTGTGTACTAACGTTCTCACCTTCCTCTCGCAGGCCTTCGGAGTCGATTGTGGAATACAAATTTTCATCACCGAAGTTGCGCTCATTCACTCAAATGATTCTGATGGAAAAGAGAGACGTCTATGCTTCCTACATGTAGTCAGGAGGTTTATAGGCTATTGATCAGCAACTGTAACCTGAGCTTCCTCTGGATAATCGAAACTCTTCCCAGTAAGTTGAGCCATAGACTACGGAGAATCGATGTAGCAACCCAAATTCTACCCCTTGTGGCCAACAATACTGATCAATCTTAGCATCGATAAAAGAGGAACAAACAGAAATCATGTGCATCCTGAGGTAATGCAAGAAGAAATACACAGTCCCCACCTCTGAAGGATTCCTGCCAAAAATAAAATTTTACCAGAATTTAATAAAGTCTCTAGATCTTATGATCTGCCTACAGGAAATTAGAAAGATAGAGGAACGAATGAAATGATACCATGAGGAAACCATCAGCCACATCCAGAATGTGGGAAATTCACCAAATGCAATGGACCCTGTTTGGATTCCGATTCCTACAAACAAAGTGCAGAGAGACATTTGAGACAAGAAGGAAAACTTGAACATGAACTGCATATTAGATGATGCAAAGGAATCATTGTTAATTTTGTTAGCTGTGATAATGGCATTGCAGTGATATCAAAAATAAGTTAAGCACACTCACTGCTAGCAACAATGTTTTTACAGACATGAGATTCCACTGTATTACATCAGATGTTCAAGATGAACTATTTTGTAAACTGGGACAAAACAAGACTTCTCAGACGCTCTTGGCAGTAATGTTTGAGGATTGGTTATCTTTCAGTTGTGAACTGCAAAGTGGATGATGATTGTCCGACCCAGAGATGACAGGAAGATTTAAATGTTCATAGCATAAAGCACCTTGATAGAGGGAAAAGCAGTATTGCAACCCATCAACTGAATTAGCAATAACTAGAAGTTGAATCACATGGTGCATGATGAAGAGAGACCTAGAGCCAAAATGTTTTTGGGGGCACATAATGAAGTTGCTTCAGCCAAATTGTGCTAATGGGTGCTGGGAAGCTCTGAGATGCGCTAAAGAGCATCTTGCTGACCTGTGCTTCTACTAAGACACTTTAGCTGGGGGAAATGGCACATTTTGCTTACATATCTTTTGCAAAGTAAAATATGACAAAAGAAATGCAACCAATCAGTGAATCAATCAATATTTAATGATTTTCAGCTTAATAACTTCATTTAGTGATATAAAGGCATTGGTAATGCTATTTAAAAAAATACTCTTCTTTTGTTGGATTTTGCCTACATAGCTTTAAAAGCATGGATAAGGTCATTTCCTTCTCATTAGGGTTAAAACTGCAAGGAGAAATCCCTTCAACCTACACTGTGACTTGGCTTCCAATATTTGACCTCAATCCACGCCATTGGTTTAAAGTAATCAAGACAGAAATAGCATTCAGGCAGAGGGTGAATATGATAAACTGGGGAGATTTGAGGCTATAACTTTAGTATATTCACACATCTGTGCAAAGGTGAGGGAAAGCGAAGTTATTACATGGATTATTGTGCCCTAATAGCTTGGTACACAATCACTGCATCTAGTTTTCCTGCCCAACTGGAAGCTCTTTGGAATGAGTTAACTTGTGGTTTCATGTCAAATAGACAAAACAATAGCATGCCCTTTCTTTAGTCTGACATAAATCATTCTTGGAGATTCCTAACCAAGTGAGTTCTATCAACTATCTGTCAAAAGTGTGGTATTTTTATTTGTTGATTTACAAAAAGAGTGTGGTATTAAAAGAGAGGAAAGTCTTGGATGGCTGGGGAGGAAAACTAAGTTCTAAGCGTGGCTTGGCAAAAACATCCACTTTTATTATTTTGACTGTGTTTTCATCATTTAGTAAAGAGTTATAACTAGAAGGGAGGGCACAGATTCAAGTTGTTTTTCACCCTTTGTTTCTGCTCTGGCATAGTCAATGCCTGTGACACCCCCACCCTCACCCTCCATCCCCCCATCCATGATGGAGGCACTCACTGCAGAAGCATGATGGGGAGTGCCGCACCCTCTGGGGTGATTAGCTTGATTACTGTTCACAGATTCTTGCCACCTCTCTCTGGGCAAGGTTATCCTTCCTTCTCCCCCCTGGCATCAGGCTTGGCTGGGTAGTCTTCTCTGGCTAGTGCAATGGGACTAGAGGTGAGGTGTCCCCTATGGCTAGAAGCGTAAAAGTCTGTGTGAGGTTTACCATGTCACCCTTTCCTTCTCTCATGGGATGGGTGGTGTTTCAGATAGAGACAAATCCCTTAGCTCAGGTCCTAAAGTGAAGGTGCTGGGGAGCAGAGATGCGGCCAAGCCATAATGGGCAGGTCATGCAAGGAAACAGTACACCTTGTAAGCCACTGAGATGAAATCCACTGATGAGGTTTTTGTTCGCTCCTTGTTGTTGCTGTTTTGTTTTACTACAGCATCACCTATCCTGACTGATACAAGCTCTCTGAGGGGCAAGTCAGATTTGGGGGAGGGGTGGTGGGAGGAAGCAGCCACCATTTGAAAAAGCCTCTCAGATGATTCTAATATGCTCTCCCACTTCCATCCAGGTCAATTGTTTCATCAAAGCAATGCTCTGGCCAGGCACGGTGGCACACAAGTATAATCTCAGCACTTTGGGAGGCCGAGGAGGGCGGATCTGGATCTCTTGAGATCAGGAGTTTGAGACCAGCCTGGCCAACATGGTGAAACCCCGTCTCCACTAAAAATACAAAAATTAGCCGGGCATGCGGGCATGTGCCTGTAGTCTCAGCTACTCCGGAGGCTGAGGCAGGAGAATCGCTTGAACCCAAGAGGTGGCGGTTGAGCTAAGATCGCTCAATTGCATTCCAGCCTAGGTGACAGAGCGAGACTCCATCTCAAAAACAAAATCAGAAAAAAAACCCCAGGGCTCTTTTCCACAAACCATTAGTACAAGCATCATGATCTTGAACTTGTATCAAGCTTTGACAATATTATTTAGCCTTTTATTTACCTTCTAAGCTGAAAACCTATCTTCTAATATATTGAAGATGTAATTGCTCACGATAAATAAACCAGTTCCTGGGATTTTGTTTCACTTTCCTCCCTCTTTTAAATTTGCTCATCTTGGGATGCAGTCTAACTGCCTTTTGAAGCTTAAGAGCATTATTAGGTTTTCTGTTCTTATAACCAAGCTGAACTGCTTAGCTACAAAAACAAAGGAAACAACACGAGGAAGGGAAATAACATATTCTGAGTTCCTAGTAAGTTCCAGGCCTTTATATTTGGAGCTATAACGTATTACAAATGCCATCACTTCACAAAAGAGGAAATTGAGACTCAGAAACATTAAGTGCCCTGCCCAAAGCCTATGTGAAAAGCAGAAAGGCAGAGACACAAACACAGGCCAGTTTAACCATCCATTGCCTCAAACACATCTCCGCGGAGTAATTTAGCACCCTTTACATGTCATCCTTTTCAAATCACTTAATCCAAAGGATTCCTCTGTAGGTACTGGTTTCTCATTTATTTCTTTATATTCCTTATTTTGGCTCAGATCCAGGCAGAATATGCTAGGGCAAGTTGCGGTAACCAAGATGCCTCCAGATGTCAGTGGCTTAATACAACGAGGCTTTGAATGTCACTCATGCTACGTGTCCAGTGCGGCTCCTTCCAGTCACCTAGGGAGTCAGACCGATGCATCTTGCCCCAGGAGTCCATGATGGCCAATTTTGGAACAAGGAAACTGTGACTTATGCACAGGCTTCTAAAGCTTCACTCTGGCAATGACACCTAAAATCTCCATCTACATTCCATTGGTCAAGGCAAAACATCTGGCCATGCCTACCTTGAGAGGCAAGGAGAAAGCGTGATCTTGTCCTATGCCTGGAAGGAGGGGGAATTTGTTCATTAACATTTTAAAAATGTTGTGGCATAGTCCACAGCAAATAGTGTTTCAGCATGATATAAAGAAAACATCTTTTATTTAAAAATGTGTAACAGCTGCTATGGGTATCAAGGCACCCCTCATGCTCATGGGTCAGAATCTGTCAGACTACAATGAGTGTTTAACTCACCCTGGAGTATGTTTTCTGGAACAGCTTAGATTTTTCAGATATTTCTGCCTGCAGAGTCTCAGATGGGGAACTTATTTCTACCCAAGCTGAAAGGTAGTATTTGACAAGCAGGCATGGAATTTCTGTCTTGTATCAATTAATGGGCCTTTTATCTCAAGACCTTGATCCCCATCCTGGTCTTGGAACACTGTCTGTTTGTAAACAGCTTCACAGTTTGGCCAATTCAGGTAAATGAGAAAAATAGGGACACATTATAAATTATCTCATTAAAAATTAAAGCCAGATAAAATTGTATACATTTCACTAAATTACCTTTCTAGGCTTCGCAAATATTCTGAGGGCAGCTAATCTCTCCATTTTAATTAGATTGCACATCTTTTCCAAAGGCTACTCTCCTCATGTTTTAATATAAAAAGACTGTTCCTATTTAAGGCAGAGATCTGGAGAGCTGAGAATTAACATTCACTGTTAACCTTCTCTTAAGGGGAATGGTTTAACTTCAAGTGAGGGAGACCCTCCACATTTGAACCACATTTATGATTTTTAAAATAGAGTACTAGTCAATGATACCCTGAATGTCTGTGTAATTTATCTACAATTATAATTTCCACCCTATTCCTATTCCCCTTCGTTAGTTTCTTCTCCTTAGCATTTATCATTACTCAACACATTCTATATTTTGCTTATTTTTCCTAGTGTCTCTCTGCCCCATCCATTCTGGGATTTTTGTTTGGTTCATCACTTTATCTTCAAGGCTGAGTAATGTGCCTAGAAGAGGGCAGCTGCTCAATAAAATTTGTTGGCTGGATGAATGAACCAATGATTGAATTTTCAAGCTGCCACAATCGAAGAACACCTGTTACTTGAACATAAACTCTTTGAGGATAGTATCTTTGTCTTGGCACAAGCAGGTTTTCAATCAATATTAGTTAACCAAGGCAGTATTGGAACATATGTACAGGTTAATTTGGGTATTGAGTAGGAAGACCGTAGGCCTGACACTAGCACATGGCTTCTTGCAGTAATGAAAATTGAGTGACATGGCAAACTTTGTTGACCACATGTCAGGCATACTGAGTAGCTTTCTCTGCCTTGTCTGGCCATGGTTTTTCATTCTGGGGGTTACATGCATGCTTAGGCAAGGCTGGAACACTCTTTCTGCCTCATCAATTGGATGATTAACTGCTGTTTTTTCTCCAGGACTCAGCTCAGGCATCATTTTTTTTTTTTTTTTAAAGAGAGATGGAGTCTCGCTCTGTCACCCAGGCTGGAGTGCAATGGTACGATCTTGACTCACTGCAATCTCTGCCTCTCAGGTTCAAGCAATTCTTCTACCTCAGCCTCCCAAGTAGCTGGGACTACAGGCGCATGCCACCATGCCCAGCTAATTTTTTTTTTTTTTTGTATTTTAGTAGAGATGGGGTTTCACCATGTTGCCCAGGCTGGTCTCCAGCTCCTGAGCTCAGGCAATCCACCTGCCTGGGCCTCCCAAAGTGTTAGGATTACAAGCGTGAGCCACTGCGCCCGGCTGGCATCACTTTCTATAACTGAAGTAAGCTTAAAAAAATTTGTTGAATGTATTAATTAAATCTTCAGCATTGTTTAGACCCCGAGTCCTTGAATTATCCCTTAACATCCTTCTGTCTCTAATGTACTACATTAGATCTCCACTGGCAAATCTGGTCAAATCATTTCAAAATATATTGAGAGCCTGATCTCCATCCTCCAAGCTCCACAGCCACCATTACTACTTGCCAGAGCTATTGCAATAACTTCCTAAATGCACTTCTGGATTCAGCCTTTCTCTCCTACAGTGTATGTGTAATTCAACAACCAGTGATTCTTTCAAAAGACAAGTTGGATCTGTGTTCTTCCACTTGATACCTACCAGTGGCTGAATCACTCTTTCTTACAGTAACCAATAGACCTTCCCTGCATTATATGCCCCCACTTCTCATAGTTCCTCTATTTCTTTTCTTCTTGCTCAGTCAGTGCAACCTACACATGCCTCCTTGCAGTTCCTCTAACCCATCAAGCACAATCCCACTTGGATGGCCTTTGCCTTGGCTCTATCTACTCCCTGAAATCTTTTTCTCCCAGAAACTTTCATGATTCTTTCTCTCACTTCCTTTATGTCTGAGCCCAAAAGTAACTTTACCAGAGAAAACTTCCCTGGCCACCATATATAAAATAGCATCCACATGGCCATCTTTCAACCCTAGGTCTCCCAACTAACCTCTTGATATGTATTTACTTGTTCATTGTTTGTCTTTTCTCCCCTCCGTAATGTAAACTCCAGTTGATCCTAATATTCCCAGTATTTTGTACTTTACAGAGAGTATAACTCAATTCATATTTGTTGAATTGAATTGTTGGATGGGAATCAATGAATGCAATAAAATAGTTTTTTCCCTGAGGCTTTGTCCAGCCTGTATAAATTCTACTGTCTGGTAGTGGGTTTTCTAAGAAAGAATCCAAACCATGCCAAGAGCAGTAAAGCCCATGATAAAACAACAGGGCAGGGAGATTTCAAACCAATCCTTAGTGGAGTATTGAGAGAGGAGGTACAGTTGCACCTGTGCTGATAAGGGAGCGCCCTCAACATCATTTAGGGTTTATTGAAATGACACTGTCAGTTGGAACCCACCCCAAAGCAAAACACATCCTCAGAAAACAGACGGTTGTAAAGCTCCTTTAGAAAACGCAGATAGCATATTATGGTGGTCAAAAGCTTGGGCTCTGGGGTCAGATTGCTGGTTTTCATTTCAGCCATGCTCTTTCCTAGCTGTGTGGTTGTGTACCAGATACTTAGTTGTTACAAGTCTTAGCCTCTTCATCTGTCAAATGAGAATCAAAATGGTTCTTGAAGGGTGGAAACAGATGAGACGACTGTCCTGGTTAGTACAGTGGCTGGCACAAGTTGAGGACTAAATAAATGTGAGCTTCTATTATTATCAGGATTGCTATTGTTCAACGTACTTGTGATGTCCAACCAGCCACACTTCATAGTTTAATGCTCAATATGGATGAGCAGAAGGCTTTCTTTGGGACTTAAAAAATGTCTTTATTTAGGCATCTATCCTTAAAGCAACACAGAACACTTGAATGGCTAGCTCCCTTGCAGGGTCTGGGGATATGGCCTTTTGCAGGGGTTGGAAAGGGGAGGTTGAGGTCAACCCAGCTCAGTGCTGGGCACATGCCTGTAGGTGGTCTATTAATATCTGCTAAAAGAAAGAGTGTCAAGATCAATTTCACCAGAGAAGAATGGAGCCTTCTCCCTAAATGACTAGATTCAGAGAGACTGCAGCACGAAGTTATAGTCAGAAATCTCAACATCAAATCTTTTGCATAGTCCTTAGAAAAGGAATAATATAGAGAAGTGTCATTTTTATCAATTTGTGCCTGAATATCCAAATGAAAGGTGGTTTACGTTCTTGTAGGTTGACCTATTGGTTCGTGTTTGCATTTTTGGTTTGACCAGGCAGAGATCTGAATAACATCATTACAAGCAACAAACTAGGAGAGAGATGACAAGTTGTAAATATTCCTGTAGCACATCACTTTGAGGCCAGAGTTTTAAACCAGATGCCAGTTAAATCTTCCCTCAGTTATAAAATTGTCATAATGACTTACAAGACAATATCTCATATTGGCCTCACTTTTATCAAAGATCTTTTAATTAATTACCTACTTTTCCAGTTCCTAAATTTGCATTTATGTGGACCTTGTTAAATCTTGGTTTCAAATTATCTTTTTCTTCCCCAGTGAAATTTCTTTTGAGGTCATTGTAGATTCACTTGTGGTTGCAAGAAATATTGCAGAAAGATCCCTTGTACACTTTACCCAGCCTTCCCCAACGGTAGTATTTTGTCAAACTATAGTATAATAACACAATTAAGATACAGATATTGATATGATCCACTGATCTGATTCTGATTTCCCCAGTTATACTTGTATTTGTTTGTGTATGAGTTTTGTGTATTAAGTATAATGTTATCAGCCTTGTAGGTTTCTGCACCCACCACTACAGTGAAGATGTTGAACAGTTCCGATACCATCCACCACCACAAGATCTCTCCTGTTGCCCTTTCTTAGCCACACCTACCCTCTACCCACTCCCATACCTCACTCCTGGCAATGTCCACACCCCACCTTTTAAAATCTTATTTCAAAAATGCTATATAAATGGAATCATATTATATGTAACCTTTGAGGAATGACTTTTTCACTTAGCATTATTCCTCGGAGATCCATCCAAGTTCTTACACATTATCAATCATTTCTCCCTTCTAATTGCTGAGTAGTATTCCATGCTATGTAGGTACCACATAGTATGTATCACTGTTGGTTTAACTATTCACCTGTTGAAGGAAATCTGAGCCAATTCCAGTTTGGTGCTATTACAAACAGAGCTGCTGTGAACATTTATGCACAGGTTTTTGTGTGAGCATAAATTTCATTTCTGTGGGATAAGGCCCGGGAGTGCAATTGCTAGGTCATATGGTAGTTGCATGTTTAGTGTTTTTAGAAATTGCAGTACTATTTTCCATAGTGGCTATACCATTTTACATTCTCATCAGCAAAGCAATGTATGAGTGGTACAGTTTCTCCACATCCTCACCAGCATTCATGTCGTATTTTTTTTTTTAAAGCCATTCTGATAAGTCTGTAGCAATATATCATTGTGGTTTTAATTTGCATTTCCTTGTTGGTTAACCATGCCAAACATATGTTTATGTGTTGATCTGCCTTTGTGTATCCTCTTTTGTAAAACATCTGCTTATATCTTTTACCCATTTTCCAATTTTATTGCTCATTTATTTGAGTTTTAAAAGTTTTTTTTAACTTGTATTCGATAACTGTCTTTTGTTGGATATATAGTTTGCAAATATTTTCTCTGTGTCTGTAGCTTGTCTTTCATTTTTTGCACAGGGGCTTTCAAAGAACAACAGTTTTTAATTTTGGAGGATTATTAAGTTTTCATTTTATGGATTATGTTTCTGTTGTCAAGTTTAAGAATGCTTAGCTTAGCCTTCAGATCCTAGAGATTTTTCTCCTACATGTTTTTCTAAAAAAGTTTTATAGTTTTGTGTTTTACAACTAAGAATATGATCCATTTTCAGTTAATTTTTGTATAAGGTGTGAGGTTTAGATACACTTTGTTCTGCCTGAGAATGCCTAATTACTCCAGCAATGTTCATTGAAAAGGATATCCTTTTTCTACTGAATTGGTTTGGCACCTTTGTCTGAAGTCACGTGGGCATATTTGTGTGAGTCTGTTTCTGTCTTCTGTTCCCCTGCTGTACATGCCTATCCCTTCATTAATACTCATTGTACTTTCTAATTAATACTAATTTACTAATTAATTCATTGTACTTTCTTGATTACTGTAGCTCTATAGTAAGCCTTCAAATCAGGTAAGTAATTCCTTTCACTTTATTCTTCCCTGCCAGGATTGTTTTAGATATTTTAGGATGTGTGCTTAGCCATATACATTTTAGAATAAGCTTATCTATGTCTATGAAAAACCTTGCTGCTATTTGGATATGAATTGTATTAAACATATAGATCAGTTTGGGGAGAAATGTATCATTAATATTTCAAGTCTTCCAATCCATGAACACTGTATGTCTCTCCACTTATTTAGGTTATCTTTGATTTCATTCTTCAGCATTTGTACTTGTAAGCATACAAATACTGCAGATGTTTTGTTAAGTGCATACCTAAGTATTTAGCTTTCTTTAGAGCAATGTTATATATTACAGTTTTAATGTTAGTTTCTACATGTTCAATGTTAGTATATAGAAATGTTTTTGGTTTTTTTATGCTGACCTTGTATCCTGTGACGTTGATGAACTCATTTACTAAATGAAGTATTTTTGAGACTATATTCTGGCTATCACATAGCTGAAATATGTAACCCTTAGGCAAAAGCCTGAAGCCCTTAGTGGTCACTTCTTGTTTTTGAAATGAACCCAAAGTTATTGTGTGATTATTCCAACAAACCACTGGGACAGCTGCCACAGAAAAGATTCTTAATGCAAACACATTGCAAGGGGATCTGTTTCAACTAATCTGTGATCTAATTTAACTAGCCAACTTTTCACACAGAACAAGTCAAACCTAAAAATGAAGAAATGATCTGAAGCCAGCCTTTTATAGAGAACCTACTTCTAATTCTGAAAGGACTTGTCAAGAAACACTTGGTTTACTAGCCCATGGAAAATTCAGTGGTTCAAGGCCTTTGAACCACACTTAAGTTGTAAAGGATCTCAGAAGTTATAGAACACACAGAAACTGCCCTTTCAAGCAAATGTGTGGCCAAAATGGTGCTAGCCAGC
Source organism: Pongo pygmaeus (assembly GCF_028885625.2). Taxonomy (NCBI): domain Eukaryota; kingdom Metazoa; phylum Chordata; class Mammalia; order Primates; family Hominidae; genus Pongo; species Pongo pygmaeus. Next base: position 82,520,087 of record NC_085930.1, read on the forward strand.
AACCAGCCCAAAAGAGCACAGGAAGAGAGCTGATCCTGTCTATCTTTCTTTCTTACATTCTTTTCCTTTTGAAGAGTTTCCTTTAAGAAATTAAACAGGACAAAATCCTCAACTTCATTTTTTTCTCCCCCAGTTCCCTAATTTTGATTCAGAACCACATCTTTGTTTAAGGGTTTATGTAGATAAACCTCAATTTTGTCAATCTCAATTTTGTCTAAGAAGTAGGATCAACTTCTAATTTTCAATGTTAAATCCTACGCTCTACTTTCTCCTGCAATATTCTCAAGATGACTGCAGCAGGTTACATCCCACACTGGGCCAGACGTCATAAACCAAATAACTGTCCCTGCATTACTGGCTTAGAAGTGCTACTGGCATGGTCTGAAACAGTTTATACTCAGCAAATTTAGTTGCTTCAATGATATGGTATCAAACGCTGGAAGGAACAGAGAGGAATCCGAGAAATGCTCATTGTGTGTGTCCTTTCTTAGCCAGTTTTGTGAGGCTTGTGGAGGTCTGCTGGGATAGCCTGGGGCTTTTCTGGTGATCCTTTAACTCAAGGAAAATTAATCCACACGGTTGAATTTTCATCATCATTTGAAACTCCAAGTAGCAAGATCAAATACTGCCATTGTAGATACAACTGGCAACTTTTGTCACTAACTGTAAATTAGAGGCTACGTTGTAGCCAGAGGAAAACACAGATGTTTTAGGAGACCAGACAGAAAATGTAAATGGACAAAAAGGCCTGCATAAAACAGAGAACTGTGGGGACTGAGGAGAATTAGTAATGCCCACCTTGCTTAAAGGCATTCAAATGTAAACAAATTTTAAAGTGTTGGATATGGCTGAAGAAACCATATGTCAACTAAATTTGTTTGCAAGGCCACTAGTATAAAATTCTTGAGGTGGTGGCTGAGCTTCTAGAGGAAAAAAAAAATAGTTAAGATTTCACATGTTAGTCTACAGGTCTGCAAAGATAACCAAATCTCCGATCCATGAACTGGTGACTAACTGCTAGTTAGCCTCAAGGAAGATGGCTTAATGGCTTGCTTTCCCATGTAGTTCCCAAGCTCCCAGTACTGTACTAAGAAGCTGAATTCAAAGCATTGCCTTTTAATTCAAGCAAACAGACATTTATTAAAATTACTTTTCTGAGAAACATATTTATGTGCGTTATAAACAAGAACACTCTTAACATTAAAAAATTTGAACTTTAAAAAATATGTAAAATGTTCAAGAAATGTAAACAGGAATTTTCATCTCATTTTCCATATGGTTATGTAAGCACCTTAAATATCAACACAGATCACAGACAAGCCCATTTACATTCATAAGAATTTTCTAAATAAGAACAAATTAATTAAAAAATTGTTTCCAAAATTAAATATTATTTTTTGGCAGCTAAAGTAACACTTGTAATCAGGACTGAAGGATAATGTGTGGTACATAGAAGTAAAATGTCCACTATGATTGAAGTTTTTTTTTTTTTCTTAAGAAGCAATTTTAAAATGTTTATATTTAAGAGTTCCAATAGAGAGGAGTGGAACCAAGATGGCCGAATAGGAACAGCTCCAGTCTACAGCTCCCAACGTGAGCGACGAAGAAGATGAATGATTTCTGCATTTCCAACTGAGGTACGGGGTTCATCTCACTGGGGATTGTTGGACAGTGGGTGCAGGACAGTGGCTGCAGCGCTCCGAGCATGAGCCAAAGCAGGGCGAGGCATCGTCTCACCCAGGAAGTGCAAGGGGTCAGGGAATTCCCTTTCCTAGCCAAGGAAAGGGGTGACAGATGGCACCTGGAAAATCGGGTCACTCCCACCCTAATACTGTGCTTTTCCAACAGTCTTAGCAAATGGCACATCAGGAGATTGTATCCTGTGCCTGGCTCAGAGGGTCCCATGCCCACGGAGCCTCACTCACTGATAGCACAGCAGTCTGAGATCAAACTGCAAGGTGGCAGCAAGGCTGGGGGAGGGGCGCCCACCATTGCCGAGGCTTGAGTAGGTAAACAAAGTGGCCAGGAAGCTCGCACTGGGTGGAGCCCACCGCAGCTCAAGGAGGCCTGCCTGCCTCTGTAGACTCCACCTCTGGGGGCAGGGCATAGCCAAACAAAAGGCAGCAGAAACCTCTGCAGACTTAAATGTCCCTGTCTGACAGCTTTGAAGAGAGTAGTGGTTTTCCCAGTACGCAGCTTGAGATCTGAGAACGGACAGACTGCCTCCTCAAGTGGGTCCCTGACCCCCAAGTAGCCTAACTGGGAGGCACCACCCAGTAGGGGCAGACTGACACCTCACATGGCTGGGTACTCCTCTGAGACCAAACTCCCAGAGGAACGATCTGGCAGCAACATCTGCTATTCATGAATATCCGCTGTTCTGCAGCCTCCGCTGCTGATACCCAGGCAAACAGGGTCTGGAGTGGACCTCCAGCAAACTCCAACAGACCTGCACCTGAGGTTCCTGACCGTTAGAAGGAAAACTAACAAACAGAAAGGATACCCACACCAAAACCCCATCTGTACATCACCATCATCAAAGACCAAAGGTAGATAAAACCACAAAGATGGGGAAAAAACAGAGCAGAAAAACTGAAAATTATAAAAATCAGAGCACCTCTTCTCCTCCAAAGGAACACAGCTCCTCACCAGCAACAGAACAAAGCTGGATGGACAATGACTTTGACGAGTTGAGAGAAGAAGGCTTCAGATGATCAAACTATGCTGAGCTAAAGGAGGAAGTTCGAACCCATGGCAAAGAAGTTAAAAACCTTGAAAAAAGATTAGACGAATGGCTAACTAGAATAACCAACGCAGAGAAGTCGTTAAAGGACCTGATGGAGCTGAAAACCACAGCACGAGAACTACGTGATAAATGCACAAGCCTCAGTAGCCGATTCGATCAACTGGAAGAAAGGGTATCAGTGATGGAAGATCAAATGAATGAAATGAATTGAGAAGTTTAGAGAAAAAAGAATAAAAAGAAACAAACAAAGCTTCCAAGAAATATGGGACTATGTGAAAAGACCAAATCTATGTCTGACTGGTGCACCTGAAACTGACTGGGAGAATGGAACCAAGTTGAAAAACACTCTGCAGGATATTATTATCCAGGAGAACTTCCCCAATCTAGCAAGGCAGGCCAACATTCAGATTCAGGAAATACAGAGAACGCTATAAAGATACTCCTTGAGAAGAGCAATTCCAAGACAGATAATTGTCAGATTCACCAAAGTTGAAATGAAGGAAAAAATGTCAAGGGCAGCCAGAGAGAAAGGTCGGGTTACCCACAAAGGGAAGCCCATCAGACTAACAGCTGATCTCTCAACAGAAACTCTACAAGCCAGGAGAGAGTGGGGGCCAGTATTTGACATTCTTACAGAAAAGAATTTTCAACCTAGAATTTCATATCCAGCCAAACTAAGCTTCATAAATGAAGGAGAAATAAAATCCTTTACAGACAAGCAAATGCTGAGAGATTTTGTCACCACCAGGCCTGCCCTAAAAGAGCTCCTGAAGGAAGCACTAAACATGGAAAGGAACAACTGGTACCAGCCACTGCAAAAACATGCCAAATTGTAAAGACTATTGAGACTAGGAAGAAACTGCATCAACTAACGAGCAAAATAACCAGCTAACACCATAACGAGAGGATCAAATTCACACATAACAATATTAACCTTAAATGTAAATGGGCTAAATTCTCCAATTAAAAGACACAAACTGGCAAATTGGATAAAGAGTCAAGACCCATCAGTGTGCTGTATTCAGGAAAGCCATCTCATGTGCTGTGACACACATAGGCTCAAAATAAAGGGATGGAGGAAGATCTACCAAGCAAATGGAAAACAAAAAAAGGCAGGGGTTGCAATCTTAGTCTCTGATAAAACAGACTTTAAACCAACAAAGATCAAAAGAGACAAAAAAGGCCATTACATAAAGGTAAAGGGATCATTTCAACAGGAAGAACTAACTATCCTAAATATAGATGCACCCAATACAGGAGCACCCAGATTCATAAAGCAAGTCCTTAGAGACCTAGAAAGAGACTTAGACTCCCACACAATAATAATGGGAGACTTTAACACCCCACTGTCAACATTAGACAGAGCCACAAGACAGAAAGTTAACAAGGATATCCAGGAATTGAACTCAGCTCTGCACCAAGCAGACCTAATAGACATCTACAGAACTCTCCACCCCAAATCAACAGAATATACATTCTTTTCAGCACCACACCACACCTATTCCAAAATTGACCACATAGTTGGAAGTAAAGTACTTCTCAGCAAATGTAAAAGAACAGAAATTATAACAAACTGTCTCTCAGACCACAGTGCAATCAAACTAGAACTCAGGATTAAGAAACTCACTCAAAACTGCTCAACTACATGGAAACTGAACAACCTGCTCCTGAATCACTACTGGGTACATAACGAAATGAAAGGAGAAATAAAGATGTTCTCTGAAACCAATGAGAACAAAGACACAACATACCAGAATCTCTGGGACACATTTAAAGCAGTGTGTAGAGGGAAATTTATAGCACTAAATGCCCACAAGAGAAAGCAGGAAAGATCTAAAATTGACACCCTAACATCACAATTAAAAGAACTAGAGAAGCAAGAGCAACTACACATTCAAAAGCTAGCAGAAGGCAAGAAATAACTAAAATCAGAGCAGAACTGGAGGAAACAGAGACACAAAAAACCCTTCAAAAAATCAGTGAATCCAGGATCTGGTTTTTTGAAAAGATCAACAAAATTGATAGACCTCTAGCAAGACTAACAAAGAAGAAAAGAGAGAAGAATCAAATAGACACAATAAAAAATGATAAAGGGGATATCACCAACAATCCCACAGAAATACAAACTACCATCAGAGAATACCATAAACACCTCTACACAAATAAACTAGAAAATCTAGAAAAAATGGATAAATTCCTTAAAACATACACCCTCCCAAGACTAAACCAGGAAGAAGTTGAATCTCTGAATAGACCAATAACAGGCTCTGAAATTGAGGCAATAATTAATAGCCTAACAACCAAAAAAAGTCCAGGACCAGATGGATTCACAGTCGAATTCTACCAGAGGTACAAGGAAGAGCTGGTACCATTCCTTCTGAAATTATTCCAATCAATAGAAAAAGAGGGAATCCTCCCTAACTCATTTTATGAGGCCAGCATCATCCTGATACCAAAGCCTGGCAGAGACAAAACAAAAAAAGAATTTTAGACCAATATCCCTGATGAACATCGATGCAAAAATCCTCAATAAAATACTGGCAAACCCAATCCAGCAGCACATCAAAAAGCTTATCCACCATGATCAAGTGGGCTTCATTCCTGGGATGCAAGCCTGGAACATCATACGCAGATCAATAAATGTAATCCAGCATATAAACAGAATCAAAGACAAAAACCACATGATTATCTGAATAGATGCAGAAAAGACCTTTGACAAAATTCAACAACGCTTCATGCTAAAAACTCTCAATAAATTAGGTATTGATGGGACACATCTCAAAATAATAAGAGCTATCTATGACAAACCCACAGCCAGTATCATACTGAATGGGCAAAAGCTGGAAGCATTCCCTTTGAAAACTGGCACAAGACAGGGATGCCCTCTCTCCCAACACCTAGTCAACATAGTGTTGGAAGTTCTGGCCAGGGCAATCAGGCAGGAGAAAGAAATAAAGGGTATTCAATTAGGAAAAGAGGAAGTCAAAATGTCCCTGTTTGCAGATGACATGATTGTGTATCTAGAAAACCCCATCATCTCAGCCCAAAATCTCGTTAAGCTGATAGGCAACTTCAGCAAAGTCTCAGGATACAAAATCAATATGCAAAAAGCACAAGCATTCTTATAAACCAATAACAGACAAACAGAGGGGCAAATCATGAGTGAACTCCCATTCACAATTGCTTCAAAGAGAATAAAATACCTAGGAATCCAACTTACAAGGGATGTGAAGGACCTCTTCAAGGAGAACTACAAACCACTGCTCAATGAAATACAAGAGGATACAAACAAATGGAAGAACATTCCGTGTTCATGGGTAGGAAGAATCAATATCATGAAAATGGCCATACTGCCCAAGGTAATTTAGAGATTCAATGCCATCCCCATCAAGCTACCAATGACTTTCTTCACAGAATTGGAAAAAACTACTTTAAAGTTCATATGAAACCAAAAAAGAGCCCGCATTGCCAAGTCAATCCTGAGCCAAAAGAACAAAGCTGGAAACATCACACTACCTGACTTCAAACTATACTACAAGCCTACAGTAACCAAAACAGCATGGTACTGGTACCCAAACAGAGATATAGACCAATGGAACAGAACAGAGCCCTCAGAAATAATGCCACATATCTACAACTATCTGATCTTTGACAAACCTGACAAAAACAAGAAATGGGGAAAGGATTCCCTATTTAATAAATGGTGCTGGGAAAACTGGCTAGCCATATGTAGAAAGCTGAAACTGGATCCCTTCCTTACCCCTTATACAAAAATTAATTCTAGATGGATTAAAGATTTACATGTTAGACCTAAAACCATAAAAACCCTAGAAGAAAACCTAGGCAACACCATTCAGGACATAGGCGTGGGCAAGGACTTCATGTCTAAAACACCAAAAGCAATGGCAACAAAAGTCAAAATTGACAAATGGGATCTAATTAAACTAAAGAGCTTCTACACAGCAAAAGAAACTACCATCAGAGTGAACAGGCAACCTACAGAATGGGAGAAAATTTTTGCAATCTACTCATCTGACAAAGGGCTAATATCCAGAATCTACAATGAACTCAAACAAATTTACAAGAAGAAAACAAACAACCTCATCAACAAGTGGGCAAAGGATATGAACAGACACTTGTCAAAAGAAGACGTTTTTGCAGCCAACAGACACATGAAAAAATGCTCACCATCACTGGCCATCAGAGAAATGCAAATCAAAACCACAATGAGATACCATCTCACACCAGTTAGAATGGCAATCATTGAAAAGTCAGTAAACAACAGGTGCTGGAGAGGATGTGGAGAAATAGGAAGAGTTTTACACTGTTGGTAGGACTGTAAGCTAGTTCAACCATTGTGGAAGTCAGTGCGGCAATTCCTCAGGGATCTAGAACTAGAAATGCCATTTGACCCAGCAATCCCATTACTGGGTATATACCCAAAGGATTATAAATCATGCTGCTATAAAGACACATGCACATGTATGTTTATTGTGGCACTATTCACAATAGCAAAGACTTGGAACCAACCCAAATGTCCAACAATGATAGACTGGATTAAGAAAATGTGGCACATATACACCATGGAATACTATGCAACCATAAAAAATGATGAGTTCATGTCCTTTGTAGGGACATAGATGAAGCTGTAAACCATCATTCTCAGCAAACTATCACAAGGACAAAAAACCAAACACCACATGTTCTCACTCATAGGTGGGAATTGAACAATGAGAACACATGGACACAGGAAGGGGAACATCACACACTGGGGCCTGTTGTGGGGTGGGGGGAAGGGGGAGGGATAGCATTAGGAGATATACCTACTGTTAAATGACGAGTTAATGGGTGCAGCACACCAACATGGCACATGTATACATATGTAACAAATCTGCACGTCGTGTACCCTGAAACTAAAAAAAAAAAAACAAAAAAAGAGTTCCAATAGACCCTTTCCTACAAGTTTCTCTGACGTCTTGTATCTGAAGATGCAGAACATGAAATTAGATTTCCTTGGTGACCCTTATTAGGATTATAAACATCTATAATTGTTCAGCTTTTTCTTCCAAACTTTTCTTTCTTCCTCAATGGTTGATTAGAGAAAATTTTGCATTTATTATATATGCCTTGGATGCCCCCAGCCCCCTGCAGTATTTATCACCTGAAATGGGAAAATACCCTGTTAGAAATATTTGTTAAATAAGAGTCAACAATTATTGAATGAGGTTGCAAAAGTAAGTTCAGAGGACACAGCTGTGATACCTACATGACAATTATTTTAGGCAATCAGAGCTCTTTTAGATTTTTCATTTGTGTTCTTTTTTAATTAGTTTTTTGGTAGGGATCATGTTCCAGGTTTCCAGAAGACTTTTAGAACAACAGCTTTCAAAAGGAAAATGATATTATTTGGTTTTTAATTAAAGAAACCATCTTTTGTACGCTAAGATTGAACGAAATGTCTACTTTTTAGTCTCAAATAGATTTTATAAAGCATTTAAGTATGTAAAAAGTTTAGTTTTCAACCAAAAATGTGTTTATTTTGAATACAAATATACGTAATAAGAATAGAAACAAAAAATTATGTATGTTTTATTAGTTTCCGAGGGTTGCTGTAATGAATTACTGCAAACTGCATGGCTTAAAACAACAAAATGTATTCTCTTGCCGTTCAGGAGGCCAGGCATCTGAAATCAAGATGTCAGCGGGGTGGATTTCTTCTGGAAACTCTGAGGAAGAATCTGTCCCATGCCTCTCTTCTAGCTTCTCGTGGTTGCTGGCAACTCTTGGCTTTCTCTGGCTTGTAGCTGCACACTCCAGTGTTTCCTGTCATCTTCATATAGCTTTGTCTCTCCTTTCAAGGACAGCAATCATTAAATTCAGGGCCCACCCTAATCCAGTATGATTTCACTTTAACTTGATTACATCTTCAAAGACCCTATTTCCAAATAAGGTCACATTCACAGGTATTAGAGGTTAGGACTTGCAGGTATCTTTTTGGTGGGGATAAATTCAATCCCCTAAATATGTGTACATATTAGATATGTAACCATGTGCTATGGAATATACAATGTAAAATTATATAAAGTATATACATTCTCTTGATAGATGACTTTACAGATATGGAGGAGACAATCAACTTCAGATTGATTTTTAAATGGCACCATCTTAAAAATAAAGATTTTAATGTCGTACTTGGAAAACGCATATAACCTTTCAAGTCAAAGAATGAAGTTCCAACATCAGGAAACTCACTATTCTGGCCATTCTATCTTGATTCTAAGTGAATATTCTAATTAGAAACAACCCTCATAATTACTTTTATATTAATAGCATTATAAGGTAAATGTTCTATCTGGGTTTTATCTCTCTGCTATAAATTGCATTGTTAGCTCATATCATGCCCCTTACATTGTCAATTATTGGAGACACTTCTTAGACGGAATTGGGGCCGTGAGTAATTGGAGAAGCATCTGATAGATGGGGAAATTTTTTACTTTCCCTTGCAAGGCTGGATCTCCATAATTTGGCCGTGAAAACATTGATATAAGACATCCCTTCAATTCATTCTGGGATTTTTTTTTTGCAATGTCAGTGTAGAAAGCTATTGAGCAGGCAGGGGAATTCCTAACAGATGAACCTCTGACTTATTTTTTAGCTTTTTTCTTATGTCTTACAAAGAAGAAAGTGCATTTATGTTTGTCAACATAAAAATGCTTTTATCTCTTGGTAAAAACCTACAATACTCTCTATTGTTCACCAATAGCCACGCTCCCACTAAAACAGAGGAAAAGTTTGTTTTAGGGAACAAGTTTCTCTTTATACACTTTTGAGTTCAACACAAATTGGTGACCCTGAGGAGGAAGACGTTATAGACCCTTAAATCCCTAGATCCACCCAGAAATCCAGCTTGATTCATTTTTGCTTGTTCTACTAGTCTGATTTATGTCAGGAGACTGTGTTTATGGAGATCAGGTGGCCTTTCTCACAAGCCTTTTTAATTTGCACCATTATCTGGTGATAACAGTGTAATGAGCCTGCATCTTCTGAAAAATAGAAAAAGTGTGCTTTTCCACAAAACACTTGTAAGACTCCATGGATTGTGGGGAAGCAGTATTGGATGCTATCAACGGGATGGTAGCTGACAAAAATGTCAAAGATGTAAGTTATTGTTCCAGGCCACTTGAAACCTTAGAATATGTTCCCCTAGTCACCCTATTAATGGAGATATATTATCTCTCTGAGAATTTCCTGTCAAACTCTGTTAAGTAAATAAAGAATAGGTGAAATATCAGAAACAGAGCTAACAAATGGAGCTAAGGCCTCCACTGGAAAGAAAAGAGCCAGCTGTTTACCGTGCTAATTCGAAACAAAATGAAAATGTATGTTTTTCATCTTTGTGGAATATAATTTTCAAACATAGACTGGAAGTTGGCTTTAGAAAAGACTTTTTTCTTTTTTTGAAAGAGATATTTAGTGGTCTGGTTTGTGTGTGACAAATGTGACTCCGGCCTTGACTTAAGACACATGTCTGGCGGAGCCTTGGATGTTGCCTGGAAATTGAACTCAAACCATGAAGTAATATTTGAGTCATTTAGCTGTGTTAGTCTCAATGTGTCAAGATCAGAATGGACTAGAAATTTTTATAGTCACAGACACAGCTGTAATTTTAGATACCGACTATCAGGCAGGACCCAGGGAATTTGGTGTAGGTGAGCAGAGCCACCCAGCTCTGTGGTTCTGGTGGTCCTGTGCAGATCTCAACCAAAGCCCATGTCATCCTAGGAATCTAACACAGAATCCATATTGTTCAGCCAGTGCTTCTCAATTAAGGGTGAGCATCCACACCCCTATACCCCCACTCCTGCTCTCCTGCCAGGGACACTCACTGGGCAACATGTGGAGGCATTTTTGGTTTGCATATTTGGGAAGGTTGCTACTGGCATCTGGTGGGTAGGGACCAGGAAAGCTGCTAAGAATTCTACAATGCCCAGGACAGGGACCCACAGCAAAGGATTATTCAGCCCCAAATGTTGACAGTGCTGAGGCTGAGAAACCTAGCTCTTTTATGTTTGAGACAGAGTCTTACTTTGTACACCCAGGCTGGAGCGCAGTGGTGCAATCTCAGCTCACTGCAACCTCCCAGGTTCAAGCAATTCTTCTGCCTCAGCCTGCTGAGTAGCTGGGATTACAGGCACGTGCCACCACACCTGGCTAATTTTTTTGTATTTTTAGTAGAGATGGGGTTTTGCCATGTTGGCCAGGCTGGTCTCGAACTCCTGGCCTCAAGCAATCCATGTGCCTTGGCCTCCCAAAGTGATGGATTACAGGCAAGAAACCTAGCTCTTGAACAGTGATTCTTAAACATGGATGTGTGTCAAAACCATCTGGACAGCTAAGAAGGCAAAGGCCCAGGCTCACTGAGGTGAGTGTGGGGTAAACGCACCTGACAGCAATAACATAAGTACACCCTGAGAATGACCCTGTATGGCAGATGCACCTGCATGTGAGTTCTGAGCTAGGGAATCCAGGAGTGGCCAACCCGGAGATTCATTCCTTATCTATGATAAATGTCTGAGTCCCCAGCCTGTCCCATGTAACACGGCGCATATAGGGGATTGAGGCCCTGAGTTCTTGGGTTAAATAAAGGTTGCCAGGAGGGGGTCGTTAGTGGGAGGGTGTTAAGTGAAAACGCTATATAATATTTGATTCATGATGTTTGCAGGCGGTTGTGGTTCTACTGCCCCGTCAGTCAGCACTGTAGGAAAGTGGATACGTTGTCTAGCCAGTTGCCACTGGATCATTTTGGTAATTAAGTTGGTTCTCCTGTCCAGCCCGCCGCCACTGGACTCTCTCCCCTGTATGGAACCCCTAATAAAACCCCAGGTCTCCTTTGCTGGCTCTGGCTCTCTTCTTGAACCTGGTGCCTTCACTATTGGAATTAATAGAGGTTTGGCAAAACAGTGAGGGCCTGAGCCTCTGTAGTTTTATCAAGTTTTTAGGTGATTCTCACTCAAGTTCAAGAGCCACTGGTATAGGCTATTAATTAGATTCGGAAGTTGGACATGAACCATTTACCAATTTTTTTGCTCACACATTTATTATTTTTTGGTCACACCTGTAATCTCAGCTACTTGGGAGGCTGGAGCTGGAGAATCTCATGAGCCCAGGAGTTCAAGGCTGTAGTGAGCTACGGTCACGCCACTGTGGTCCAGCCTGGCAGACAGAACGAGACCCTGTATCTAAAAGAAAACATACAAAAACAACTTTGTGTGATTGTTTTTGTATGTTTTGTCTTCTTCAACTGCTCTAGATTTTTTTTGCACAGGAAAAAGTATGCTATAATGGTAATTTATTAATCATTATTTTTCTAGGCCAGTATTTCCCACTCAATCTGTGAGTTGTGAAGTTGCTATGAGGACTGTGAGAATCCATATGTGTACAAGCATTGCTGATAGAACTGAAAAAAAATCTTACACATATAAATAGAAAGAGATGAACACTAATATATCTCTACTGTCAGGTGGGTTCATAAAATATTTAAATATTTATTTTGCAAAGGGATCCTCCAAACTTAAAGGCACCTGCAGACTACATTTTCAAGATTTTTCCAAAGTTTTTTTTTTTTTAATCACTGTATCAGTGTTCCCAGTTTCTTCTGAGATCCATGTACAGTTCTAATACTTGGTTTAGAGCACTGTTGCTCTAAGCTTGATTTCTCAGATAAGTCACCTGGGGATCTTGTTGTCCTACAGATTTTGATTGAGTTTGCCTGGACTTGTAATTCTGCAATCACGACAGGCTCCCAGGAAATGGAATGCCCCTGACCCTCAGACCACAGTTTGAATAGTGGGAATTCAAAGATGTTAGTTTCTGGAAGTTTATGCACTTTTGGCACCACATATCTTAAAATACACTGTTGAAATGACTGGATCTTAGTAAAGCGGGGAGAGAAAACCAACTAAACAAAATAATGCAACTCACATTTCACTTATGTAAATGTTATAGAAAGTCCTTGTACATGAACTGATTAATTTTTTTAACGGAGTGTTACTAGACAATAAGAACATGGGAAGAAAATTCAGATGAGAACAAAATTCCATATAGAAGGTGGCTTAGTATGTTAGGGCTGTTATAACAAAATATCTTAGACTAATTTATACACAGCAAAAATGTATCACTCACAGTTTTGGAGGTTAGGAACTCCAAGATAGAGACCCAACAGATTCAGTGTCTGATGGGGATCGCCCTCGGCTTGAAAGAAGGCACCTCGTTGCTGCTTCCTCATGTGGTGGAAGGGATAAAGAGGTCCCTCCATCCCTTTTATAAGGGCACTAATCATGAGCTAATCACCTCACAAAGGGTCCACCTCTCAATACCACCACATCGGAGATCAGGATTTCGACATATGACTTTTTTGGAAAGACACAAACGTATCAGAAAGCTTTGATGGCAGGTGACTCTATCGGCTGGATGCTACAGATAGTCCTGAACATGAATCACATTTTATTCCCAGCCAACCCTGGATCATTACTTCTGCAAGCACCACCAGGGAGAAAATCAGCAACCTCATGGCTTGCAGGTGGGATCGCTCGGGTCACTTTAGAGGCTGTCACATCTCTTTGTAAACGCTTCTAGATATTCCTCCCTGACTCCCCGGGACCATTAATTGGTTTGTTTATCTGTGGTAGAAACGGGATATTTGTGGAAGAAAGCAGGCATATAATAGGTTCTCCATATGAGTTTGTAGATTAGTACCAATGAAAATAGGACATGCTGGCCCAATTGGAATTTTCTCCTCTGGCCTAGATTCTGGTACTAAACTCTGGCTAATAAACTAAAGCTTCTATTAAAGCAGACAGCAGTGAAGTAAAATACAGATGTAAAATATGCCTTGACAGCTGACCTTGGAAACACAAAACTCAGAGATACAAACCATGTATCCCCACCAAGAGCCAGACAGAGAACAGACTCCACCTAACTGGTGGCAACATCTACTCATTCCAGCCAATGGGTGTGCTGCAGGAATAGGGGTTTCAAGATTCTCTCAATTTTCCAAGGTGAAAATCTGAATTTTTTATGTGTGAAACCTCCTGATTTGAAGTATGGAAAAACTAACTTAAAAAATTCAAACCTAGGTGTAGAAAAAAAAATGACCCTGGAAATTGACTTTGGTTTTCACAGTACCAGTTTACAACCTTTGGTCTACAGCAGTGGTTCTCGAAGTGTGATTCTCTGACCAGCAATATCTGTATCACCTGGGAACTTGTTGGAAATGTAAACTCTTGGGCCCCACCTGGGATCTACTGAGTCAGAGACCCTCAGGGAAGGTCCCAGCAGTTTGTGTTTCAATAAGGCCGCTGTGAGACTCAGCTGCAAGCTCAAGGTTGCCAAGCACTCATCTAGAGCTTTCCTGATGTGCCCTGTGCCCAGGTCAGTTCTTTTTTTTTTTTTTCTTTTTGAGGCAGAGTCTTGCTCTGCCGCCACCCAGGCTGGAGTGCAGTGGCATGATCTCGGTTCACTGCAACCTCCACCTCCTGGGTTCAAGCGATTCTCCTGCCTCAGCCTCAAGAGTAGCTGGGATTATAGGCGTGCGCCACCACGTCTGGCTAATTTTTTGTATTTTTAGTAGAGACGGGGTTGCACCATGTTGGCCAGGCTGGTCTCAAACTCCTGACCTCAGGTGATCCACCAGCCTTACCTCCCAAAGTGCTGGGATTAGAGGCATGAGCCACCGCACCCAACCCTGGATCAGTTCTTTCTTGCTGTGAGGCTCCTGCCTCAGTTTACTATTTAGTGCGAGAATTCCAAGTTTCCTTTCAAATTGGAGATCTGAAATAAGGCTATTCTGCCTTTTTAGCTATTGCACTGAGGGGCTGTACCTCACCCTCACCTGCCAATCACTGGCTTGGGTTGGTTTTACTTTAATCTGCTCCCAACCTGCCTAAATCTCTAGTCTGGAAACCGTTCAGCCCCTTTCTTTCAATACCCAGATGAAAGATATGAAATGGCTATTTCTGTAGGTAAAAAAATGGTTGCATCTGATGCAACATATTGGTAATATTGTTACTTGTGGTATACTTGCTTTCTACAATGTATATTGTCTCACAGAATTGTTGTCAGGAGTACATAAAATCATATATATCACATGCCTAGCCCAGTGCTTGGCACACAGTAAGCTTTTAGTAACTGTTAGCTATTACAGTTACCATGTCTAATACAATGATCCAGCAAGACGATCATTCCCTTGCTTAGGTGAACATGTGGAAGCTCAAGGAATTAAATTCTGAGAAATTGCATAGGTCAGAAGAGGCAAGTTCAGGGCTTGAACTCTGGGGTTTTGTTCCCAAATTTGTGCTCTGTTCCCCATGGTGCATGGTCTCTCCACCTGTGTTGGTGAACAGGGCTGCAGGGGTTGCCATTTTTTTTCTGGACACTGCATTTTGACCTGCTGGGTCCCCTTGTCTAAGGAAGAGGTTCTGCTTTAAGACAGTGGGAACGCCAGGGTCATGCTAACGCCGAATGATCCCCTAGCACTGAATCATCCGCGATTCTGTGCACAGTGAGACGTCAAGGGGGAGATACAATTGGGAGGAAGCAGTTCCGGATTCAGTACCTTCTGGCTGGGTTGAAATTGCTGGAGGAAATTTCATTCCTGGCCACTAGCAGAACATTTAGGTTCCCCCGGCCGATAACCAGGAGCCCAGGAAGGGCTCTTGAATGTGTGCCAAGGGCATTGGTAGGGAAAGCCCCAGGTCAGACAAGAGGGCCAGCAGAGGGCAGCACGGGTAACGGTGCTCTATCGGTGAAGTATTACCCAAAAGAATGGGGTGACAGAGCCACCGGAAGGTTTGTGTCTGCCACTGATAGTGGTCCTCACCAAGGAGGCAAAAGCTGGCTGGATTCTTGACCAAGCTTTGCCTGCAGAACCAAGCTCCCACAGGGCTGCACCACCTGGAGGAGGCATTTTTTTCTGATTCTCTCAAAGTTAGAGCTGGGGTTCATGCTGGTCCCCAGTAAAGGTCAGCAGGGATGGGCTAGGGAAGAGGCTGAGATGTGGATGATCCCATATAAGACAGAGGAAGAATTCTATAGGACCTTTGAAATCAGGTGTCGTTGAGGGACGATAAAATGCCGTCTCTTGCGAAAATCATGTATTCCTTCACTTATTCAGCACGTGGTAGACTTTAGTTTTAGAGCAGTTTGAGGTTTAGCAGAAAGGGCAGAGAGTTCCATATCCCTCCCTCTCTCCTCCTCCTACCTCCCAGTTTCCACTATTATTAACATCTTGCCATAGTATGGTATATTTGTAACAATTGATAAACCAATACTGATATATTATTATTAACTCAACTCCATAATTTACATTAGGTCTCATGCTTTGTAGGGTACATTCTGTGGGTTTCCACAAATGCATGATGACATATATCCACCATTATAGTATCCTCCAGAATAGTCTCACTGCCCTAAAGATCCCCTGTGCACCCTTTACTAATTTCTCCCTTCCTCCCCTCAACCACTGGTGACCACTTATCTGTTTATTGTGTCTGCAGTTTTACTTTTCTCAGAACGTCATACAGTTGAAATCATAGAGTATGTGGTCTTTTCAAACTGGCTTCATTTACTTGGCAATGTGCATTTAAAGTTCCTTCCTGCTTTTTCTTGGCTTGATAGCTCATTTCTTCTTAAGGCTGTGTAATATTCCGTTGTATGGATGTCCCTTGCAGCTTCTGATTTGCAGAATACTGTGTTTAGTCCCTGGGGATGTACAATAAACAATGCCTGGTATTTAAGCACCTACCTGATGTCCAGAGTTCTGTATTGTCATTTTAATGCATTATCTCATCTAATTCTCATAAAGTCCCTCTGAGAGATAGGTACTAATGTCCATTTTTGTTTTTGTTTTGTTTTGTTTTTTGAGATGAAGTCTCGTTCTGTTGCCCAGGCAGGAGTGCAGTGGTGGATCTCGACTCACTGCAACCTCTGCCTCCTGGGTTCAAGCGATTTCCTTCCTCAGCTTCCTGAGTGGCTGAGATTATAGGCATTTGCCGCCATGCCCAGCTAATTTTTGTATTTTTAGTAGAGACGGGCTTTCATCATGTTGGCCAGGCTGGTCTTGAACTTCTGACCTCAAGTGATCTGCCCACTTTGGCCTTCCAAAGTGCTGGGATTACAGGCATGAGCCACTGTGCCCAGCCTAATTTCCCTATTTTACATGTGGAAACTGAGGCTCAGCCAAGTTAGATAATTTGTCCAAAGACAGTATGTGGTAGGGCCTGTATTTGAGCCCAGGCCTTTTTTTTTTTTTTTTTTTTTTTTTTGAGACAGAGTTTCACTCTTGTCGTGCAGGCTGGAGTGCAGTGGTGTGATCTCAGCTTTCACTCTTGTTGCCCAGGCTGGAGTGCAGTGGCACCATCTCGGCTCACTGCAACCTCAGCCTTCCAGTTTCAAGCGATTCTCCTGCCTCAGCCTCCTGAATAGCTGGGATTACAGGCGCCTGCCACCACGCCCAGCTAAGTTTTGTATTTTTAGTAGAGATGGGGGTTTCACCATGTTGGCCAGGCTGGTCTTGAACTCCTGACCTTGTGATCAACCCTTCTGGGCCTCCCAAAGTGCTGAGATTACAGTTGTGAGCCACAGCGCCCGGCCGAGGCCAGGACTTTTAGTCCATTATATCTCACTCCTTGGAGAGATTTCAATTCAGTGTGAAACAAGGGCAGAAGGATATGCATTGCATGCATCAGCTTTTCTACTCTATATGTTTACTTAAAGTTCTCTCCTCCTGCCTGAGACTCTTGCCTCCTATTGTAAACATCCTCTAAAAATTGCCAAGCAATTCAGATCTTGCCCTCAACTTGAATTCCCTGCCAGAAAAACAAACTCCTGGTAGTTAATTAAATGGGGATCTCCCACCATATGATACTCTGTCTGACTCCGAAGTCCATCCTTCACTCATGGCACCACAGTTCATGCCTAGGAAAGACAAAGGTACAGCTGGTAAAGCAACTCAATCTTCTTTAATTTCTCATACTTGGCACTTCTTCTGACATCTTGGCCATATGGTTTGCTGTTGGGAAACTCAGAAGTTATGAGGGGTAAGGCTTACGGATTAGGGTTCAAGATCAAAAGAGTAGGACAATGTATTCCTTCTGCCCCAGAAGCTAACATGCTCCAGGGGCCTTGCTTTGGGTTGGCCACTCAAAAATCCCTCTCAAATCTGTTTGGCTGAGGCAACAGAATCTCTAATTTTCCCTAATTGTCAATTTGAATTTTTTACTTCTCTGCTCAAAGTTTGCCAGTAAAAGTAAAGAAGGTAACTATAGTGGACAAACCTGAAAGACATCCCTTTAATCCACTGATCAGAGTTAACATCACCAGGAATGGGATAATTAAAATTCCAAGCCACAGACAGAATGCTCTGAGAAGAACACAGCATCACTCCTGTGATATTGTTGGCAAAGGCAAATTACCTGACTCTAATCATGAGAGGTCATTAGACGAACCCAAATTGAGGGACATTGTATAAAAGTACTGGCCCATATCTTCAAAAGCATTCACATCACAAAAGTCCAGGAAACAGTTGCAGGCAAGAAGGAAGGCAAAAGAGAAATTGACAACATATGCAACTCATGACTCTGACAATGTTAATTTCCTGATTTCCATATTTGTGTGGTAGTTACATAGAAAAACAAACATTCTTGTTTGTAGGAAACACACTCTGAAGTATTGAAGGTGAAAGAGGGTCATGCCACAATTTAACCTTTGTAATGTTCTTACACCTTTCTTCTAAGTTTGAGATTGTTTCAAAATTAAAAAATTCTAAGATAGCTCCCAGTGGCTGCATTCTTTCCATAATGCCTTGGCTGATGTGTTGGGACCTCTGTAATGAGATTCCACCCTCCCAGTGCTGTCTCATTCCCATGGTGCCCCTGGCATTCTTCACTGATCCAGGAGAGGGTCTCTCCATTCATGTTTCTGGCTTCTTTCTGCAGTCAAAAATATCCCATCTCCCCTCTGCCCATCACCGGCCAATTTTTAGCCCAAATCCAAGATCAATTTCACCTTCTTGTTCAGGCAGCCCTCCCATCACAACAGCCCTCTTGGCTTCTCTTTTCTGATTAGTTGGACTTAGCTTCCAACACCTAATTTAGCATTTCACTGTACAAAGAAGTCTTTTGCCTGCCAAGGCAAATGTACACTTTGGGAAGCAGAGCTCATTCTAGATACCTTCGTGAACACCTTCCTCATACTACGTGATCAATAAACACCTACTCACTGACTGATCACTGCTTGATCGGATCCTCACTGTTAGGAAATAAAAACCTATTTACAATTCATTTCTGTGTGAAAAACTCAGCACTTTATTAATACAAAGGACTTCTACTCCTCCCAGCCTTGCCCGACAATTTAAAACATGTGGCAATGAAGGCTAAAGAACCAACTTTCCCAAGCCTAAGAAAACCTCAGTTGTAGCTGCTGAAGTGTTCTCAAACCATTAGCTCTGTGTCCATCTGAGACATTTTGCATCTTTCAATCCTCCTTTCTCATTGGCTGAATCCTCTTGTTACTATTTGCATGGTAAAGTGTGTTCAGCAAATAATCTGAGAAGTAGTAGAACTAGAGAATTCAGTCCACATGCTGGATTCCTCCAGGAATATTAGACCCAGCTGTTTGCCATGCAACAGACAAACACACACACTCACACCTGCTTCCTTGTAAAGACTGTGGTCTTTTTTAAGATATCTTGTCTCTAGGCTAAAAATCATCCTTTGGAAAACAAATCAAGAGAATACAGGTGGGGTGGTCTATGAGGGGTAGAAGCATCTCTAAAGTCTGAAACACCTGTGCATACTTTCTTTGGGGCACTAATTTTGTAATTCCATGTCTGGATGCATTTCTACAGATGTGATTTTCCATTTTGTGCCTTGAAACTATGATATGAAGACAGGGAAAGTCTGGCACTTAGTGTGTGTCTCTGTTTTTTGTGGATGTACTTGCTCAACTCAATTTTGGAAATATGGCCTTTGGTGGCTCATTTTTGTATGATTGGTACATAATGATATTCATCAGTAGCTTATTGCTATGTAATCAAAACTACTCAAGATTTCAATGCTGCACTAATATTAACTTCAACCATTTACTATTTTAATGAAGTGAGTGTTGATATAAATATTTGCATACTTATTTGTCAATACAAACAGATTTGATGTCGAGTAATAAGGTCATTAAAAGTAATCACATATTTACATTTTTAATCCCCATCTCCCTCCACCCCTTGTTGCAATTCCTCTCCCCTTTACCACTGCACTAAATAAATTAACGAGGTAGCATTGAAACCACAGCATAGGACCACTGTGGTCTTTTCCATTATAGAATCTGTCACTGTCACTGGAGAACCTGCTGGTAGGTGCCAACCATACAGAGGAAGGTCACTTTCTGTAGTAAGATTACTGCAAGATGCTGGGAGGCCACAAGGCTGAGCTGTGATTTGTTTCAAGAGAACTTGAGGTGGATTTAATGCGTTTGGTAATCCCAGATGAGACCAAACCCAAAATGAAACTGACAACGGCCTTTACTTGGGTTAAGGCTAAATATCAAGCTACATTTATGCATGCCACAGCCAGCTCCTGGACAGGCATGTTGCATTCCTTCTCCTTCTCACTATCTAGACAGCCCAAATCTAGAGAATGGAGGTATGGTTTTGGGAGATAGAACAAACTGTGGCATGTAGAGAGGAGGAAGGAAGAAGCTGGAACCACTTTCCAAGAAGCTGAGTGTATTGGTCCGTTTTCACAGTGCTATAAGGAAATACCTGAGACTGGGTAATTTATAAAGAAAAGAGGTTTAATTGACTTACAGTTCCACATGGCTGGGGAGGCCTCAGGAAACTCATAATCATGGTGAAAGGCAAAGGGGAAGCAGGCACCTCTTCACGAGGTGGCAGGAGAGAGAAGTGAGAGTGAAGAGGGAAGAGTCCCTTATAAAACCATCAGATCTTGTGAGAACTCACTCACTATTAGGAGAACAGCATGGGGGGAACTGCCCCCATGATCCAATCACTTCCCACCAGGTATCTCCCTTGACATGTGGGGATTACAATTCCAGATGGGATTTGGGTGGGTACAGGAAGTGAAACCATACCACTGAGAAGCAGCATGTGAGAGCGTAAAGAAATCTTGGAGATTCATTGCCTGAAACTCTAATTTTACACATAAACACCTAGAGGTTCAAAGGGCAACTGATTTTCCTGGGGTTGCATAGACATTCTGGATTCTTCCTCAAAAGCCCTTTTCAGAATAGTCTCTTCTCAAACTAACACAAGGGACTCAGCCATTTGTCAGAAATAGGATCAGTTGTCCAAAGTCATTGCATGATATTAGGTTGGTGCAAAAGTAATTGTGGTTTTTGCCATTAAAAGTAATGGCAAAATGGCAATTACTTTTGAACTGATCTAATATATTCTATTCTGACAAGCATCCATTCCCCCTGCTCTCCCTATCCTATCACTCTTAAATAATAGCTATAGGGAGCTATCCCTTCTACAGTGGATCCAGTCTTGGTAGGACAACCAGTGTACCTGCCTTTCCTTCTCCAAAGATGGCTTGTAACCCAAGGCCAATAAATTCTTGGAATTTATGTCCTAAGCCCTAACAGACTGAAAAGGTTTGGAACTAATTTATCCCAAGGTAACTGCTTTGGTAGAGACTGTCTCTTAGGTCCTGCTACCTGGAACCCAGGAACTGATCTGCCTGTTTCTGAAGCCTGGATCTTTTTCTGTCTTTGATTCTTGGAGTTACCCTATAATCTATGGCAGTTGCTGTGAGTGGGGTAACACAGTGGTTCTGACCTGAGGCAATTTCCCCCTCCCCACCCAGGAGACATTTGGCAATATCTGGAGACATTTTTGGTTGTTACCACCAGGGGAGGGATGCTACTGGCATCTATTTCATGGAGGCCAGGAATGCTACTAAATATACTACATTATACTGGACAGCCTCCCCCCACCCTCCATTAAAGAATTACCTGGCCCCAAATCCCTAGTGTTAAGATTGAGAAACTCTGAGTGAACCCAATGCCCATTTCCAATCCCCTCTTTTTTATGTTCTTCCCTATAGAGACTAAAAAATATTCACTTTCCCAGCCTCTCTTGCACTAAGGATCAGGTGTCCAGATGATACCATTCTGATCAGAGAGACTAAAGGAGAAATTTGCTTGCCTGATAAAAGAGACAGGAACAGCTATTCCTTCCCCTTCCTCCCGACTTGAAGGTTGATGTAGCTTGGTGCTCTGGCAGCCATTTTGTGACCATGAGACAAAAACCAATAGAATCACAGGCACTCAGTTCTTACACTGTTCAGCCATTAAAGCAAACCTAGTGACAATCTCCTTTCAGGCTCCTTGCTGTTGAAGAAAATCAAACCCTCATTTGTTTAAGTCGCTTATAGTGAAATACTCCCTCCCTTGCAGCTGAGAGCATTCCAACATGTTCTCCTCCCAATAAACTCTTTCTCTGCTTATGTTAGCTAGAGTTCATTTCTGTATTTTTGCAAGAAAAGAACTCTACCTGATAAAGCACACTAAATTTGAGCTTTTGTGAACTATGTATTGCAGCCAGAATTGAGGATTTCTCTCTGATTATTCCTGATGCTGAAATTTTGGCTACATATAGCAAGCCACTGTGGCCAACTCTTTGCTACTGTTCAGCAATATTCTTGGATCTGTGCTTTGTGATAAGATTGGTGATAAAAATTACTTTCCTATGTTTTCTGCCTCTTCACAGTAGGTCAGAAAAGTCCTTCAAGCTAGAGTCAACTAGACATGTGTTCAGGAAAGGCCTTTTCAAGTTGGGAGCAGGACAGGGAGCTGAAGAGCTGCTATTTTACGCTCCTCTGTAACGTGACCAAAAGGACTCAAAAGCAGCTATTGCCGTAGGAAGAGGCCTGCATACTTGGGTAAAGTAAACAAAGCAGGGAAAGAAAGATCTACCCTCCTCCATGGGCCCATCCCGCTTCTCACACAGCTGGGGGCTGCGGATGAAGGCAATGCCAGTGATCATTCTCTGACTGTGGCTTAATTGCTGCTGGACCTGAGTCGTTATTGCTGGTTTGTGTGCAGAAATCAGAGAGGTGGAAGCAGCTTTCAAATCTGATTCAGACATGAACTGTCACTGTCCCCTCCTGCCCTATGGAAGCTTAGCCCTGCCATAGTGCAGGGGGCATCCTGCCACAGGTCCCCCACCCGCAGATCTGCCCATCAGAGCAGGGTTGGCTCTGCCCTTGTGCCTCACTCTCAGCATTGCTCCTTTTAGTTTATTTTCTCTGAAAACTTGCTCAGGGGGTCTGGGGGCTTAACCATGATTGGTTCCATGTTTTCTCTTGATCAGGGTGAAAAAGTGTGGTAATTCCTTGGAGTGGAATTTTTGTGTGTGGGGGGGGACAGTATATGTGTATGTTTAAGAACACAGTTTCTAAAATTTCATTGCCTGAGTTCAAATGGTGCTTTATCTTTTAATAATAATGATGATGAAAATGATAGCACCAATAGTAGCAGCAGAAGCAGCAGGTAATATTAATGAGGGTTGACTACATCCAATATTATTCTAAATGTTTTACATATATTACCATACTTCGTAGCTGTTTGACTTTTGCCAAGCTCCTTAACATCTTTAAGCTTCAAGTTACTCAGACATAAAATGAGGATAATAACAGGACCCAATTTATTAGATTGTTGTGAGGACTAAAATAAATACCACAGCAGAATGGTTGACATCCAGTGAGTAGTTACGCAACGTTAGCTTCTAAGACTCCAGGTGATAGGTCAGTTGAAAGCTACCTGATACTTATATTCTAAAAATACATTTTAAAGCAAACTATTGGCTCATTTTGACCATTTATTTTGAAGAGATCATCATAAACTAAACTCTGGAGCATCTTTTCAGCACACGAATCACCAACTAGCACAGCATGGATGCAAAACCAAGACTCAAATATTGGAGTTCCATGAAGACTTCTAGCTTCCTGCATGTTTTGGGAAGACAAGACCAGTAAAACTTGTCTTTGAGGCTGGATGGCTGGATTTATAGGGTTGATGTGAGTGTTTGAGGGTTCATGGTTGAGTATTCTCTTCCTTTGCTTGCTAGAGCATGCTAGAGCATGCACAATTTAATTATTTAAAAACTATTTGGCATGGTGGCTCATGCCTGTAATCCCAGCACTTTGGGTGGCTGATGCGGGTGGATCACCTGAGGTCAGGAGTTTGAGACAAGTCTGGCGAACACGGCGAAACCCCGTCTATACTAAAAATACAGAAAATTAGCCAGGCATGGTGGCGGATGCCTGTAATCCCAGGTGCTCGGGAGGCTGAGGTAGAAAAATCACTTGAACCTGGGAGACAGGGGTTGCAGTGAGCCGAGATTGCACCACTGCACTCTAGCCTGGGCAACAAGAGTGAAACTCTGTCTCAAAAAAACAAAAACAAAAACAAAAACAAAACAAAAAGAAACTATTCGGCAAAAGCCCCCGTTCCAATGATTTGCTGTAGTTAAAATTGGAGGGAAAGTGGACTGTTATGCTAAGATGAGGTGACATAAATGATAATGATGATAATGAAAAATTATAATAAAAGATACAAATACTGGGTTATTACGGAGTGCCAAGCACCACCCTCTGCATCTCATCAAGTCATACTTGCCTGTGAGAAAGACATTGTCTCAGTCCATTTGTTTTGCTATAATGGAGTATGTGAGGCTGGGTACTTTATAAAGAAAAGGGGTTTATTTGTCTCACCGTTCTGCAGGCTGTACAAGATGCATGGTGCTGGTACCTGCTGAACCTCTGGTAAGGGCCTCAGGCTGCTTCTACTCATGGCAGAAGGTGGAAAGGAGCTGGTGTGTGCACAGACAACATGGAGAGAGAGGAGGCAAGAGAGAGAGGGGAGGGGGCAGGCTCTTTTTAACAAGCAGCTCTAGTAGGAACTAATAAAGTAAGAACTCACTGATTACTGCAAGGACATCACCAAGCTATTCATGAGGGATCCGCCCCCATGGCCCAAACACCTCCCATTAAGTCCTGCCTACAGCACTGGGGATCAGGTGTCAACATGAGATTTGGAGGGGACAAGCAAACCAAATGATAGCAGACATTATCCTCATTATACTCAGGAGGAGTAAATGACTTAAGCAAGGACTCAGCTAGAAATTGGCAGAGCTGGGATTTGGACCTAAGTCACCTCCAAGTCTAGTTTGCATAACCACCTTGCTATAGTGACTGCCATAAGGCAGGCACAGTATCCTGCAGCTACTCCTTGCAACCCACTTGTCCAAGATGTTTGAGGCTCTGTGGACCTCTGGAATGCTGGCTTGGGTGGGACGGAGAGCTCTCTGTCTGACTTCCTTTGGGCAGGAACTGAGCTCTGAGAAGCCCCAATCAAGGATTTGCCAATGCAGAAGGGGGGCACACTCATCTCCGAAAACCAGGGGTGATTCTCATCTGATGCTAGCACAGAATAGCAACCTGGGAAAACTCTGTCCTGTTTTCCTACACATTTGTAGAAAAAGCTTCCAGGGTCCCCCCTGTACTGGTTATCTCCAAGTATTTCCCGTGAGATACTTAGCATAAAATGTATCCAATGTATCTCAGTGACCTGTGCAGTGTGGTGATATTTACCAAATTCAGACAAACAGTGTTCTAATAAGGGATTGACTACAGCTGTTTGGCGTCTTTGGCAGATGCTTTCCAGGATCTGTGTGCATTCATAAACAACATGTCACTGAGGTTCCGGCCAACCATACCGCACTCAGAGCTGAACCTGTAAACCTCTCACTTCATCCTCCATACCTTTCTAGCCCCTGTTTATTTTTCCTTGAGAAAAATGAAAGTTTTCTATTTCTTGCCAAGGCTCTTACAGAGAAAGCTGGCTTAAAAAAATTGTCCTTCTTCAGGCTCAAGCATAAAATCAGTTAGAACTCACAAAAGGAAATTTAAAAGCAAATCTAATTTACTAAATGTGCCTTAGACTATTAATTAAGTGAACCATTTCTTAATGAAAGGCTTATGAAGGAGATTAAAATAGGAAAAGGTGTATTTTTAGTCAGTAGTGATAAGAAGAATCTTTAGGAGTGTCATCAAGAATCTTAGAGAATTCATCAAGGTCTGGCGGCGAACCCACAGATCTCTTTCTGTCTCTCTTCCTTTCTCCCCCACTCACCCAGGACGCACCCATATTTATCAAGTTACGCACACACATGTGGATATGCAGGCTATGCGCTGCACAGTCTGACCATGTCTGCAAGACTGACAAAGCCAGAAAATCAAATTTTTAGTTTACTAAGAGACGTAATTCACATGAGGTCTACAGTGTAAGGGGCCAGTGGGTTCTTAATCTTTGGGGTTCGTGGAAAGTTTTAAGATCAAGAAGATAGCTGTAAGTCTTTTCTCCAGAAAAATGTACAAGCTCTCAATCACTTCAATATAATTTAAAGGGGTTCATGGGTCCCCACATCCCACCCACAGACCCCAGTACTTGGGATAAGAATGTCAGTTTCTGGCACAACCAGTAGAGAATCCAAATCATAATGAGCAGCTCACTTGTTGAGCAGAAATTCAAATATTTAACAGTGTCATGTCAGTTTTACCTGTAGGAGCTTAAGGTTTAATGGATGTTTTGATGTCAATGGATATTAGAATAGACTAAGGCCAGGTAGGTCTGGAAATGTAACCGAATCTTGATTTGCTATACCATTTTTCTCCTTAATACTAACTTTTCCCAATCTCTGACAGATTATTCTTGAAAAGCTGACAGTTTTTACCCATGTTTGCTAAGTGTCTCATTAAAAAGTTAAAAAAAAAAATCTGGTTTCTAAGAAACCCCCCTTTGAATGAACGCAGTCTATGTTTTTCATTTTATTTTAGAAAACAAATGCTTTCTAATGGCCAAAATATTTAAGTTTGAAAGCCAGATAATGAGAATACACAATAATCGCTTCTCTCAACTTTTTTTATTCTAGCAATAATTTCCTTGTCACTTGAATGTGACTTCTGATTGTCACAATGACTCTGAGACAATGGTTCGGTGCTGCCTGATGGCACAAAGTACAGTTGTGAAGCTGATGCCAAAAGTATGTCAACTTAAGTCAGGAGAATGACAAAAGCTCCAAGGAATCTCAATCGTTGAGAAGGCAGGCCAGGCTACTAAACTGGCACACAGGTGAGTTCTAGCAAATTTTCAGTATCTTATAAGTTGCCTCTCCTATTTCCTGATATGGAAGATCACTATTTGGCTATATATGCTCTCTGTGACTCCAAAATCTATAACTATGGAAGGCAAGTAAACCTGAAACAATCCCCATGGGAATTTCTCCAGGGTGGGTGGGTGGGGGGAATGTAACCCAAGTGTTTTTAATAAGGGAATAAAATGATTGTTTTAGATATTAAAGGATAAATCAAAAGGCAACTAAGCCTTTGTTTTTTCATAGATGGTAGGTAATTCATGGCCCGGGGACTGACTTGCCCCACCACATAAGGCCAAGGAGATCTCTTGTAATAAGTCTGAGTGTAACTTCAAAGTCTTTCCCAACATAGCACCAACACCAAGGGGTTCAAAGTGGCAAGAGATGGAAACTGCTCCGCCTATATCTACAATTCAAATTCTGGCACCCTTAGATCTATTGTAGATAGCATCCATTCTTTCATTCAGAAAGTATTTGTTAAGCTCATGCTCTGGATGTCGTAAAGCAGACAGCAAGAGCAGGCTGATTTACTCCCTTATGGAATTGATGGTCTAGTGAGGGAGCTGTGCACTGAACAAATAGTCACACTAAAGGATGCTGTATTTTATAATGTGTAAAGGAATGATCATTGAAATTAGATCTGAGAGAGGAAAAGTGTCAACAGTGCCAAGGACTGGAAGTGAGGAAGGAAGAGAACAGGAAAACAGTGCAGTAAGTGCAAAAGCTATGAAATCCACAGAAAGCAAGTGTGGCTAGAATGCCTACGGCAGAAATTATGCAAGACAAGAGGCTGCAAAGTCAGGAGCAAGGAATGAAGCAGGATCCTTCCCAATATCACCCCCTGCTGAGATCCTAGTCATCTATCCTTCAAGGCTCAGCTAAAGTGACCCTTTTCTCTTTCCTTTTCTCCTGGGCTATTGTACCAAGAGCAATGTTGCTGGAACACCATAGACTTTATCACGTTCAAATAGAGTTTGTTTCTAAAGTCAGTAATTAGGGATAAAATCATGTATAGTAAAAATAAAACCTGCCCATGAATATGAATTTAAAATCGTCAAAAGCTGGATTCTTGAAAGCCCCAAAGCCAAATATTAGCTTCTTGTGTTTCTCTTGCTTTTTGCCTTTGTCTTAGTCCATTTTCTGTTGCTGTAACAGAATACTACAGACTGGGTAATTTATAAAGAAAAGAAGTTTATTTGGCTCACAGTTCTGAAGGTGAGGAAGTCCAAGAGCATGGTGCCAATGTCAGGCAAGGGTCATCCAATGGTGAATAGGCTGATGGGCAAGAAAGCATGTGCAAGACAGAGTTCAATTTTATGAGAAAGCTACTTCTGCAAAATGAACTGTATTAGTCTATTTTCAAACGGCTATGAAGAAATACCTGAGACTGGGTAATTTATAAAGTAAAAGAAGTTTAATGGACTCACAGTCCCACATGGCTGAGGAGTCCTCACAATCATGGTGAAACGCAAAGAAGGAGCAAAGGCACATCTTTCATGGCAGCAGGCAAG
The DNA here is from genome assembly GCF_028885625.2 of Pongo pygmaeus. Lineage (NCBI taxonomy): Eukaryota > Metazoa > Chordata > Mammalia > Primates > Hominidae > Pongo > Pongo pygmaeus. The sequence continues at coordinate 82,548,567 of NC_085930.1, forward strand.
AGAGAGCTTGTTCAGGGGAACTCCCATTTATAAAACCATCAGATCTCGTGAGACTTATTCACTACCACAAGAACAGTATGAGGAAACTGCCCACATGATTCAATTATCTCCACCTCGCCCTGTCCTTGACATGTGGAGATTATTACAATTCAAGGTGAGATTTGGGTTGGAAAACAGCCAAACCATATCATGAGTCCACTACTGTGATAACAGCATTAATTAATCCATAATGCAGAGCCCTCAAGACCCCATTGCCTCACAAAGGCCATACCTCCCAACACTGTTGCATTGGGGATTAAGTTTCCAAAACATGAATTTGGGGGACACATTCAAACCATAGCAGCCTTTTTTCCCCTAAGGCATTGGAGAGCAAGGTCTAGTTGAAACAGGAAAGGGCCCAGGATAGCATTTTTTTCCTTTTCTTTTTTGCTAAGCCTCTGCATCCTATTGCTTTTGGTTTGCTGGGTACGATATGATACCTAAGGGCACAGAGCTCTGGTCAGGGAAAGTAAAGATTTTTTAGAGGATATCTGGAGGAAGGAGGTTGGAATACAGAGAGGGGTAGTGATGAATAAATAGGATTAAGTTTTGTTAAATGGTTCAACAGATAATCCTCTCTTTGGCCTCATTAGGAAAGCTTGTATAAAAGGTGCATTGCCAAGCAATGTTTTAGGAGTTAGATTGTTTGTTATGAGTGTGTTTGGTGCATTAAGAGTAGTGTATGACCTTAAGGTAGCTATAGAGCAAAGACAAAAACTGCTTGGAGTGAGGCTATTGCATCTAGGTTACATTTGTTCTCAAAAGGCTTTGTGTCAATGGAGGGATTTATGGGAAAGAGAAGCCTCATTGATCCTCACAGTCATAAACAGTTCACTAGAAAATCTAAACATGAAATTAAAACAACCAACCAATTTGGGTCATCAACAGAAATCAATGAAAAGAAATACTTTCCTCCTGAACTTCAGCCAAAAGTAGTGGCCCTGTGAAGTTACACAAATTTCTGCCAGTTTGAATAACACTTCTTTTAGGAAAATTTAACCTGACCCCTTTTGTTTTGTTAAATAGTTCAACAGGTAATCCTCCCTTTTGCCTCATTTAGGAAAGTTTGTGTAAAAGTTGCATTGCTGAGCACTGTTGTAGGAGTTGGATTTTTTGTTGTGAGGGTATTTGGTGCATTAAAGAAAGTGTATGTCCTTAAGGTAGTCATATACCTACCTTTTCTCTAGTATATATCCCCATAGTTTCTAGGATTTCTTTTTTGAAATCTCAGCATATTGATGATTAATTGTATATGTCTGAATTAATTAATGAGAATGAAATTAAGATTTCTGGGTCTATCTTGTTTCCTAATGAATCCTTATCTATTACTTATATCTTTAGTCATTCCATAAATATTTCATAAGCACCTGTGTATTAATTTCCAATTGCTGTGGTAAGAAATCACCCCGAATTCAGTGACTTAAAACAATATAAATTTATTGTTTTACAGTTTTGGAGGTCAGAAGTCTAAAACTTTTCTCACTGGGCTAGAGTCAAGGAGATGACAGGGCTGTATTCCTTCTGGGTGCTCTGAAAGAGAACCTGTTTTTTCACCATTCCCAGCTTGTAGAGGCTACCCAAATTACTTGGCTCCTGGCCTCACATCACTTCGACCTCTGCTTCTGTTGTCATATCTCAGTCTCTGTCACTGACCCTCCTGTGTTCCTCTTTTAAGGACCCCTATGATTACATTGCGCCCACTCAGGTATTCCAGGATAATCTCTTCAACTCAACATGCTTCACTTAGTCACATCTGCAAAGCTTCTTTGCCATGTAAAGTAACATATTCACAGGTTTTGAGGATAAAATGTGAACATCTTTGGAGAGGGCAGCATTATTCCCCTATAACCTACCATGTGTCAAGTATGACGGTAATGCTATAAAGAGCAAAATCAGAGTTTATGTCCTCAGGGCACTGCAGCCTAGTAGGGATACTTCCTGACAGAGAGGGATGAAAATGAGCAAAAACTCTAGAACAGGACTCAGAAAGGAACACAGTAAGCTTGGGGGACTGCGAGTAGATCTGGAGCACACAGTGGAGTGGGGTAGGACATTTGCTGCAGGAAGAGGCAGCAGAAATTGGCAGGGGTATAACCAGCAGAGGGGTGATGATAGTTGAACATCAATCAAACTAATACAGATTTTTATGAAGACTGAATCTCCAGCAACCATTGCTTATCCATTCATTCATTCAACAAATATTTACAGAGTTTCTACCATAACGTATGCACTATTCTAGGTATATGGGAACATAGAGAACAAAAATACAAAAATCTCTACTCTCAGGTAGCTTCTATTCTAGTGGGAATACATAGACAATAAACAAAAAAGAAATAAACTCTAGACTACATTATATGTCATTGAGTACAATGGTGAACAACAAAGCAGAGGGCTTTATATCCTTCTTTCTTTCTGTCTGTCTAGGAAGGGAAAGGACAGAGCATGCATGATTTAGAGATGGTATTCACAAAGCAGCTGCAAATCTCAGAGCAGGTTTTCACTTGTGCTCATGTCGGGCGGGGGCCGGATACCAAGAACATTACAGTGAAAATGATCAGATATATCTGTTAATTTTAGAACCAAGAGAGAAGGGCACTAATTGATTGCTGATCATGCATATAATGTTTAGAAATCTTGCAAATGAAGAAAGTAAAACGATTGGTTCACCCTCCAAATTTTGCTTGCTGAGTAGGCTTCTCATCCTGCCCATGAAAAGCAATCTCAAACGGAATTCAAATCTTGAGCATTTAACTGAGTGGGGAGCAGGGTGAGGGGGGTTCATCTTAGTCTGTTTGTGCTGCCATAACATAATAACCATGACTGGGTAATTTATAAACAACATAAACTTATTCTCTCACAGTTCTGGAGGCTGGGAAGTCTAAGATCAGGGCACTGGCAGGTTAGGGCCAGTTTCTTTGCTTCAAGGATGGCACCTTAACCATTGCATCCTCCTGAGTGGAGGAACACCATGTCATCACATGACAGAATAGCAGAAGAGAGAGACAGCAAGAGAGGAAGACAATGTCCACTCATTCCCACAAGCCCTTTTCATAGCAGCATCAATCCATCCATGGAGGTGAAGGCTTCATGACCTAAACACTTCCCATTAGGCCCCACTTCCCGACACTATTGCATTTGGGGATTAAGTTCCCAAAACATGAATTTTGGGAGACATGTTCAGACCATAGCAGGGGGGAAATGTCACTGCTATTCGCCTGTTGCTTTGGTAATTGCTTGCATAAAATATCAGTCTTACTGATTCTCATTTATAATACATTAATATTGAATCTTATAAATAAAATACAGATCTCATAGTTTTCAAATTTGAGAACAGGTAAAAATATGAATTTGCAACTCCTTTAGCTATGACGCTTAGGTTATGACGAAGAATCAAAGCAAGCTGCATTAAAATGGTAATGTTGGCCAGGCACGGTGGCTCACACCTGTAATCCCAGCACTTTGGGATGCTGAGGTGGGCAGGTCACCTGAGGTTAGGAGTTCGAGACCAGCCTGGCTAACATGGTGAAACTCCATCTCTTATAATAAAACCTAGAACAGTGCATGAGTTATCATAGAAACTCTGTAAATATTTGTTGAATGGATGAATGGATAAGTGATGGTTGTTGGAGATTCAATCATCATAAAAATCTATATCAGTTTGATTAATGTTCAACTATCATCATCTCTCTCAACTGCGTAGGTTTTTTTTAAAAAAAAAGATTCTGGCACATTGCCACTTGGTATGGAATATAGTTGGAAATAAACTGCAGTGTTGATGAGATGGTTTGCAAATCATCTTAAGCCTAGTACTACCTTATTGAGCTGCAAGATTGCTGACCTTCATTTATCATTGTGGTAAAGAGCTAACTATTTAGCTGTTTACCTTTTTTTTTTTTCTGATCTGCACGATGTCCCCACCTCTGACCCTATAAATCTAGAAAGTAGCTCAAAATAAACTGGGAAGCTTATGAGCCAATATACAAATTGTTATTTCTAAACAAAGCTGGTAAACTGGTAGCAAGTTGATTTATAGATTAAACCCAGGCATCTCTTCTTTAAATAACAGAGTTGGGCAAGGAGAGAGCAATTTTTTCTTCCACCTGGGTTTGAAATCATAGAAGAAAGGAGTTTTTTAATTCCATTCTTTAATCATATAGATGTACTCTGAGCTATTTTGGGAAGGTGTTAGGGAGGAAGAGTGGTAGACAGGAGTTAGTATATGATGGTCAACTATTGGGTTGTGCACCCTGCCCATGTGAACCCTGCTCTAAGACATGCCTCCACCACTACTTCCCAAGGGATAGGCCCTCTGAACCTTGTGTAGTCACCAGACCCAAGCTGGGCTGTACACATTCTCTTTCCTGGGAATTTCTCTTTGAGATTCATTCATGTTGGTCCCTGCTGGATGTTTTCAGAAAGACCATACGATGAAAGGACCATCTTTGTCAAATGATACAAAAGCTGAGAGAGCTGTTCTGCAGGGAAAGAGATGAAGGAATCCGAACGCAGAGAAGCAAGAATGAGAGAATATACAGTCTCGGAGATAAGGAGAGAAGGTGTATCCATGTCTAGTTCCCATTCCTTTTGAGACCCATATTAGCCAGGATGCTTTTGGTTGCAAGTGACAGAAACACAACTAACACTTACATAAGCAAAAAAAGGAAATCCATTTGTGTCATGCAGCCAGAGAGCCCAACAGTGATGCTTCAGACATGACTTGATAGGGGAACACAAACTGTTGTCAGGATTTGTTCTTTTCTTCCCAGGCTCCATCTTATTCTTTGAGCAGGCTTCATTCTCTCTCTCAGCAGAGAAGTTCTCTTCATGTGGCAGCAGAGACAGTGGCTTCTAGCCCCTGATTTTCATGCTTTCAAGTCTGTAAGCCAGGAGATAAGACCAATTTTTATTCCAGTTCCAAACTGAACAATTCAAGATGAAAAATTCATTTGGAGGCACATGCACATTCCTGGACCAGCCATCTTGGCCAAGTGAATGAACTATGATGATTGGCTGGGCTTGAGACCTGTATTCATTTTCACCAGGGGACCCAAAGCCCTGGGAGTTCTTTCAAGCTCAAAACTGATGTGGTGGTGAGTAGTTTTCTCAAGGGAGAGTAGGTGAGGTACTAGACAGACAAAATCTAGCATTTTTCCAGGATGCATTCACCCACTGTCATCTGGGTTTGTGTGGAACAACCTCTTTGCCTATTTTCTTATTTCTTTATGGGCAGGACATTCTGTACCTAATAGTTAGTGTTATTTTTCAATGATTTTCTATATGAAATCATGCTCATTCTCCTCTGTTAAAACCCTCTTTGAAAGGATAAATAATGCCCCCTCCCAAAGATACTGATGGGGCTCAAGACATGCTACCCTCAAATATGGTCTTGACATATTGAATATTTTAAGCTGAAGGAATTTGAGAAATGGCAGGTGCAGGAAGGACTCTCTGACCTTCCCCTGAAGCAGATCATGTGAGAAATGCTCTCCCTATACTTGGAGAAAAAGAGCATCTTTATCTCCAAAGACAGAAGTTTGCTGAGAAGAATCTGAATGAACAGGCCTTGTTAAGTTCCCCCAGTTTGTTGCAGGTAGCTTATACCCTTTTTGTCCTATTATTTTTTTCCATGACTCTCCCCTCTTCATCAAAACTCGTGTAAAAACACTCAGGTTTAACTCTGTCTTTGGCTTCATTTCTTTATGAAGTATTCCATGTCACATGAAACTTACATTAAATAAATTTGTAAGCTTTTCTGTTGTTAATCTGTCTTTTGTTTCAGAGGCCCAGCCAAGAACCTAGAAGGATAGAAGGTAAAAGATATTTTTCCTCTCCTGCAATGTCCACATATGAATCCCCAATGCCTGTGAATACATTACCTCACATGGCAAAAGAGACTGCAGATGAAGTTAAGAATCTTGAGATGGGGGTATTATTGTGGAATATTTAAGTGGAACCACTGTGATCACAAGGGTTCTTATAAGAAGAAGGCAGAAGGTCAGGTAGACAGGAGAAGACGTGATGTGACAACAGAAGCAAAGTTGGAGCGATGCGGCCACAAGCCAAGGAATGCCAGCAACCTCCGTAATCTGAAAGAAGCCAGGAATGGATTCTCCCTTGGGACTTTCAGAAAAAAAAATAGCTTAATAGACACCTTGATTTTAGTTCCATATACGTCATTTCAGACTTCTAACCTCCAGCGTTGTAAGATAGTACATTTGTGTTAAGTCTCTGCATTTGTGATAATTTGTTACATGAGAAATAAGAAAGTAATATACCTTGTAATAGCCGTTTATTACACTTAGAATAAAACGCAAATTTCCAATTATTTGCTGAGGCTTACATGGCTGGCTCTTTCTTCTCAACTGCATCTACCTTCATTCTACCTCACTCTGTGTCCTCCAGTCCTGTCCTGTCCTGTCTAAAATGGTAGCTGTGAGCTAAACATAGCTCCTGAACACTTGAAATATGATAAGGGCAACCAAGGAGCTGAGATTTTAAATTAAATTACATTTTAATTAATTTACATTTTAACTTAGGAACTGAAGCAGCATAAAACATTTTCCCATTAAACATGACTTTATTGTTTTGGTAGAATTACATTTCACTTTAACTGTTGGAACTTCAGCGTTCACATTGAGATGTGTTTTTAGGATAAAGTACATACTAGATTTTGAAGACAGTATGAAAAATGTAAAACATCTCATTCATGGCTTTTAAATTAATTATATGTTGAAATGAAATGACAATATACTGGTTATGTTAGGTTAAATGAAATATGTTAAAAATAATTTCATCTGTTCCTTTTTTGCTTTTTTTAAATGTGGCAACTAGAAAATTGAAAAATTACTTGAGTAAAATTTAAAAATCACATTATATTTTTATTGGACAGTGCTGCTCTAGTCTCTCAGCTTTTGACTTGTTCCTTCTGCTTGCAAAGTGGTGCCCCTAGATTTTGTATGACTCACAGCTCCAGCCACTTTCAATTTATTCAGGTCTCAATTCAAGTGCCATCTATTAAAGGAACATCTTCCTAATGCAACAAGCCCTCCCACTTCCCCCCTCCCTCAAATTCCAGGGCTCATTTCATCTGATTTTGTGTAAGACATACTTACTTTATCCTCTTCATAGCAACCATTGATTGGCACTTGACATACTTGTTTACTTCACTGTGTTTTCATGGTCTGTTTCCTCCCAGTAGAATGCAAGCCCACCCGGGACTGGGAACTCTGATGGTCTCCTTCATCCTTGGTCTCCAGCATGGAGAAATTTCAGGTACCTGATCATTATTTCTTGACAAGACCCAGTTGTACTTCCCTCTATTGAGTTCCCAGTGATTTTTCCTGGAAGCTTTTTAATAAAAGTCCCTTGTTCTGCTTGAGCAACTTTGAAAGGGTTTCTATCACCAGCAACCAAAGGGGCTTCGACTAAGATAGTATGGTTGCTGCTCTGAAGGGAGTGAGGTTTCTTCACTCAATTTTTGAAACTGGAGCAACTTTGCAGTCCGAGTCAAATATGAATGTGAAGGCAAATGATTAGGGAAAAGAATAATAACTGGCTCTCTTTTCCTGTCTCTCTCTATAGTAAGTATAAAACATTTTCATTTGATTCTTATTTTTTATTTAATAATCTAAGAGTTTTTTTCTTTTCTTTTCTTTTTCTTTTTTTTTTTTTTTTTAGATAGTCTTGCTCTGTCACCCAGGCTGGAGTGCAGTGGTGTGGTCATGTCACATCACAGCTTGGATCTCCTGGGCTCAAGTGATCCTCCCACCTCAGCCTCCCGAGTAGCTGGGACTGCAAGCATGCATCACCGTGCCTGGCTAGTTTTTGTATTTTTTGTAGAGACAGGGTCTCACCATGTTGCCCAGGCTGGTCTAGAACTCCTGGGCTCAAGTGATCTGCCTGGCCCACCTTGGCCTCCCAAAGCTTTGGGATTACAGGCGTGAGCTACTGTGCCCAGCCTAAGACTTTGCTGTGAAAGGTTTTCCTCCAGACTCCTTGATACAGTTAACTTGGAAAGACAAACTAAATTTTAGAAGGAAACAAACAGCAGTCAAACCTTCTAAATCTACTTGCAGCAACTTGAATTCCTTCTTGGGTTCTTACTGAGATTGCAGGTTTCCTTTTATTAGTTAATGTTGCTGCTGTTATTTACACAGCTGTTAATAGAGCATTTTTTCTTCATGTTATTTTTGTTTTTTCCAATTCTGTTTGTCTGGGCAAATTTGGATGCTGACAGTTTATGTACAGCCAGGAATTTAAATGTGGAGTTGTCAGTTATTAAAAGCTACAGAAATAACAGTTCATCCTCTTAAGACAGAGTGTTCTGGATACAATTTTTTGAAAACAGGACTTGAATGACACATGCAACATAAGCAACTTAGACTTTTTATTATTAGTCAAAAGGTAGATCTATTCTCTGTACTTTTAACTGGAAGATAAAGTAGATTGCAGAGATAGGCCTTCTTGATCATATCTTCAATTATGGAGGAAAATTCTTTAGTTTTCCAATTTACATATTTTACTCTAATTTTACCTTTTCTCCCCTATTCTTTCATCTTCCTATCTTTTCTTACTCTCTGTGCTTATAAAATACAGAAGATGGAAGGGGAAAGAAAATCTATTTGACATGAGAGCATCAGCAACTGACTTATACAAGAGATTTAGATTGACATCTTCTTAGTGATAAGCAGGAGAAAGTGAGCAACTATTTTTTTTTACGTTTGACAAGTGATTCAATTTCTTCTACAGAAAATAAATAGTCAGCCAGTCAGAAAATGTTCAGGTCCCATTTTTCTCTGGGCATGAATAATTGGGTTTTTTGGGAAGAGATAAAATTAATGAGGATCAGAGTTTTTGAGGAGGTGTCTACACAGCCCCAGCTGAGATATTGACGATTATTTTATTAGTTTAAACTATTATGGAGAATGACTCTGTGTCCTGAACAACCACTAATAAAACTTTTAGAAATGTGGCCGTCCCCCTTACTTTGAACACTCCTCCCCCAACCTCTGTGTAGGTGTATCCTAAAGGACACATGCAGTCACATTTGTTTTTTAATAAAATCTTCCACTGTGAAAGACAATATGCTTAAATAACTAAGGAGATTATTTTATTCAGCCTATTGCAATAAGGAGGATGTTGTTAATGAGGAACATCTCAAAAAAAAAATAAAAAAGAAAAGAAAAGAGCGTGGGGTTTTATAGAAGCAAGTAAACAAGGGAGTCATCCCAAGTCTTATGGGAATCATTAGGAAGATGAAAAAAATGGGTCTTATCTTTGACTTCTTATGAGTCATTGGGGAAAGTGAGGCTTAGCTCAGAGTGTGTGGGAGCAGCATTGTCCTTCGGGGTTAGATCTTTCTCAGAATACAAAAGGGTAGGGAGAATTTCTCAACCGTTGCTCCTTTCTGGGAGCATAGGGCTCAGACCAAGTCCAACAGTCCAGTCCGTTCTTTTGTTCAAGATGAATGAATATACTTTGTTGCTGGACATGTCAGAGGTGATCAATAACCTGAGCTGGGCAAAGCAAGGTATAAGAAACTGTCTCTCGGAGATTCTTGTTTGCATTCCTCCAAAATCAGTTGAACCATCTGTTGAGAAGTGGTGGGAAAGCTTTTTGATTTAGAGTCCTAGAGATCAGGCATTTTAAAAGAGGAATCTCTAAGATGAAAAAGAAAAAGACTAATATAAAAGGTTGTATTCCAGAAAACAGCCAGAAGGTGACCCTAAGGGTAGCAGTCCAGTGGATTCCAAGAGATCTGTGGAGGAAAATCTTTTGATTATGCCATTGTAATTCTGGATACACTCTTGAAGTAGGATGTTGATGCTCTGAACGATGTTGTTCACAGTATTCATTTCCTCTTATATAAATGCATACCAGACTTCCTTAGTGGTCCAGACAGTGACTTGTGCAGGGAGAATTCTGGCCCATGAATGGTCTGCTGCAGTGATGAGTCCTTTGAGGTGTGTAAGTCCTTAGGCTTCAGCTTGCAAGCTTCTTCGGATTTTCGGGAAATATGCCAGCTGCAAGGCAACTTAGACTCTGACAGGGATCTGGGCCTTCAGTTTTCAGTTCTTGCTGACGTTGAGTCAGGCAGGATGGGAAAAATTGGAAACATTAGTTTGGAGGACTGTAGCCAGATATTGAAAGAAACTGTAAGAACTGAAAATTTGGTAAGGACTAATAATTTGAGCAAGATAGGAGGCTCTAGTCCAATTTTCAGGTTGGTTCCAACAGAGACAATTTTTTTTATAAGCCAATTATCTGTTTACAGAAATCACCAAATGATCAGACCATGAATCCAAAAGTCAGCATCTGAAATCAAGTGAGTACTCAGAAAGAAAAAAGTCACATCCTTACCTTGCTACCAACGGACAGAAATCCAAAGCACAGGAGCGGGAGTTAGACTTATTGTTTGGTCCCTGGATTGCCAACCAGGAACATAGCAGGAGGTGCTCCATGAGAACTCGTTACCCAGGTGGAGTAAGGAGGGACTTGAAGGTGAGGTCCCACACTACCTAAGTCATACCACCAAAACTGTGAAAGAAGATACACAGGACAAATATGAGATGATTTTATTCAGGGTATTGCAACAGGGAGAACACACATTAATGCAGATCATCTCAAAGGAAAAGAAATGAGCTGAGGGATTTACAGAGGGGAGTAAATTAGAGCAATATCAGAGAGTCTTGGAGTCAGGAAGAAGGTTGGAGATGGGTTGTAGCCCAGTCATGGAGGACGGGCAAAGGTGGATGTTGTCTCAGAGTCTTTGAGAGCAGGGTGGTTGTTTGTGCTTTGCCATTTCCCAGAAGGCAAAAGAGTAGCAGTGCCGGGGGTGCTGCAGGGTGGGTGGTTCTCAATCATCATCTCTGCTTCGGAGAGCTCTGACTCAAATCAAGTTCAACATCATCTCCATTTTCCAAATAGTTGCTTCCATGTTATATTTACAGGGACTTAAACATGAATGCCTAGTGATCCAGCAACTGATATGTGGCTGACTAGGGATACCTTTTGCTTGGTAAGTCTAACTGCTAGTCTAGTACTTGGCTTTCTCTGTCACCTAGCTTTTCATTGGATTCTTTATTGACAAACTTTAATCTTGAACTTCACTTACTTGAGGAGGCAACCGATTCTGATTTGAGTCACCTTAGTTGGAAAGTTTTACTTTACTCTATATTTTTCTTAGTAACTTTTACCTGCACGTCGGCTCTAAACACTGGGAAATACAGTCATTTCTTGGTATCCAAAGAGGATTGATTCTAGATCCTTCAGGATTCCAAACTCCATGGATAATCAAGTCCATGATATGCATGACATAAAATGGTATAGTATTTGCATATAACCAAAGCACATCCTTCTGTTTACTTTAAATCATCTCTAGATTGCTTATAATGTAGCAGGACGAGTCGCAGACAAAACTCCTCAGACACCGAGTTAAAGAAGGAAGGGGTTTATTTGGCCGGGGGCATCGGCCAGACTCCTGTCTCAATAGCCGAGCTCCCTGAGTGAGCAATTTCTGTCCCTTTTCAGGGCCCACAACTCTAAGGGGGTGCGAGTGAGAGGGTTGTGATCGACTGAGCAAGCAGGGGGTACGTGACTGGGGGCTGCATGCACCGGTAATTAGATGGGAACAAAACAGGATAGGGATTTTCGCAGAGCTTTTCTATACAATGTCTGTAATCTATAAATAACATAACTGATTAGGTCAGGGGTCGATCTTTAACTACCAGGCCCAGGGTGTGGCACCGGGCTGTCTGCTTGTAGATTTCATTTCTGCCTTTTAGTTTTTACTTTTTCTTTCTTTGGGGGCAGAAATTGGGCATAAGACAATATGAGGGGTGGTCTCCTCCCTTAATAATACCTAACGCAATGCAAATGCTATGTAAATAGTTATACTATATGTTTTAAAATTTGTATTTTTTTGTTGTATTGTTAATTTTTGTTATTTTCCCCCCCAAATATTTTCTATCTGTGGTTGGTTGAATCTGCAGTGTGGAGCCCACAGATATGGAGAGCTGACTGTATACAATTTTAGACCATAATAGTGGCACCAGTGTGATGTTGGGAAATACAAAATTTAGTTAGAAAGCTACGATTTAATCCTATTTTTAAAAACTTACTTGAACTTTCTAGAAAGACAGTTAGGAACTGAATTGAAATTGCTAGCAAAATGTTAGCAATTTGGATTAATTAGCAAGAAGATAATTTACAATTAATGAAAATTCTGAATTAGAGAGTACAGTATTTAAAAGAAACTCTGGTTTATTACTTTCTACCACATTCTGTAACTCAAATTCACTAAGGGAACTTGCCTAGAAGATCATCTTAGGAGACCTACTTTAATAAGAATTACTTATAATTAGCATAACAATTTCATATGCAAATGTACTTCTAAAGTACTTTAAATTTACTCTTAAGTACTTTATACATTCCCATTTGCAGTCTTATTTACACTTTTAATTTGAGCTTTCTGTGAAGAATGACTTCCCTAATGAAGAGTCAACTTCAAGCCGGCGACACCAACTCTGAGTTAGTAAACCCAAATCAATGAGATTTTACTTCACATATGTTAAACAGTACTATATATAACAAAAATACTGGTTCTGATTGATATACTATTATACTAAAACTCTGCTCATATTTAAATTCTGTAGCATTTATATATACATGATTTATTATAGGCTGGGAAAGAGACTAAGTTATTGCAAGTAATTGTATGTGAAAGGCTTTAAAATCCATACTGTAACTGCCTGTGCTGTATAGCATATATCTTCATCTGGGACTTTTAAAGGGATAGCACTTTTGAAGACTATTTTCAGAAAATAGTTCTTTCAGTGCCCCAAATCTTAGTTCATATGTAGAATCAGTAGGAGAAAACTGTAACCAACAGCACATTAATAGGCCTTTAAAACAAATATAAACTAAAATGTAAAAAATATGTATTTCTCCAAACTTTACATCTAAAGGGTGAAAGAATATGCAAAATAGCTTCTAATTTTAGCTACCTGGGATGCTATATCTTTAATTTAACTATGAGAGAAAATGCTTTGGACTGCTTTGAATTTTTAGAATTTTTTCCCACTTGGCAAGCAACACGGGACACAGTTTTAAAATCTGATTTTGTCTCTATCTACCTTTTGCAGTTTCCAACTCTCCCATTTATCTCTAGGGACTTGCAGTCTGTGTTTACGTTATGCCAAAGAGCTGAAGCAAAAGTGAAATTCCAATTCATCACCCAGATGTTTCCAAACTACACGTAACCATATTTGGAATTGTATATATAAAATATCCCTATAATTTATTATTTTTTCCCCCACCTGGATGTTTTGGCATCAAATCACTTTATGTCTGGCAACTCCCAGGAATTTCATTTTGAGGCCCAGAATAGGGATTCCTTGCTAATCAGTCTGCTTTAATCTTGAAGTCCAGCCAGGTTGGCGGGGGTAGGAGGTGGCTAGACATTCCCCAAATGCCCAATGACTATAACTCAGGCACTTTTTCAGAAGAGTGGTGATCGAAACACCAGAATCAATGATAGTAACATTACTGCTCCTGAATGGTTGGTGACTAATGAGAAAGAAATCTAATTTGCCTTTCATTACTTTAAAAATAAACCCCTAAAATATGCATACATATTTATGTGTACATACACCCACATATATATATGTGGGTGTATGTACGTATACATATGATGTTGCTTTTGTCATCAGAATAAAAGTTTAAATAATAAACAAAAATTATAATGATAACAAGGTAGGCACAGAGTCTTCGAGCTCGAAGCTCTCCTTAGATGAATTTTAGTCTGTTTCCTTCCTCTCACAGATGAGTAAACTGTAGCAAAGACAGATGACATGACCTATCCAACGCTGCAGAGTGAACCAAAAAAAGAACTGAGACCAGAACCAAGGTCTAAATAGGCTGTGTGCTGATTAGCTATGCCAGAATTTGATTTCTTTATTTTGCCACTGGGAAAACCTATTAAGAGAAATAAGGCTTTTATTACTTTACATGTCAAATTACGTTAGGATAATTCTTATATTGAAATAGGATCAGAAAATTTTCATTTTGTTTAAGGTATACAAACACTGGCATTTCTAAGCCTGAATCAAATCATTCCTTCAAATCGCCACATGTAATTTACACTGGTGTTATGTAGAAGGTAATATAAACGTAGCCTCTAAGCCTCAGTTTCTTATTCTGGTAAATAAGAGGACAAATACCAGCCTCACAAAAGCGTGGATGAACCAAATGTGTATGAAGTACCCGCACTGTGCCTGGCACATTGTAAGAAGTAGTCAATAAATGGTTTCAGTGATGTCATGACTTGAAAATTCCATCCTGGAAGGGAAGGTGATGCTTCCGTGATTATCTAGACTGAGGACAAGCATTGTCTAGCGATCTTCCACGACAGCAAACTATGTGGTTACTTATGATGATGGAATCATATCACGTAGGTTTGCTGAATCATGTGTTACATATAGAGGAATTCAGCTTATGAATCATAGGAGAAACTACTGTGGTTTAAAAAATACAGAAACATAAGCTCAACCAAGATAAAGAAATTGATTTTATAATGCTGGGGTTAGGGGTGAGGAGAAAAGAGGTAAGGGGGTTTTTACATACAAAATCAATATTCACAAGATCTTTAACAGACTTTGAGAGTTAAAAAAAAATCAAAAATACAAATAAAAAACAAAAACCCCTACCAACCCCGTCCCCCTGCAAAAAAAAAAAAAAAAAAAATCCCCACAAAACCCCAAAAGCTTAATGCAATGAGTGATCTAATCTAACCAACCCACCCAAACTCTTTTGTTCTGCAATGGTAACATATTAGAGATCATTAACAATGGCTTCAGTTTGAACACTGAGTTAGCTTCCCCTATACCAGTATATCTAATCATTGAACCCCGGTTTTGCAGTCTTTCAGTGTGCCTTCCTGAGCAACAGTCCTACAGGTTGTCTTATATGAGAAAGTTAAAAAAAAAATCTCTCTTCTAGGTGAAGTGATAAATCTCTACTCAGGGCTGAGGAGACTTTTTGTTAAAAGGTCTCATCTCTCCTGTGAGCTTATGTAGCAGACACTTGACATTTGGGAGGGATATGTCTTGAGACCATTGCAAATATAATTTTGGCCAAAAATGGTAGTTAAGCATCACAGAAAAAATTTAAGGGACTCTCTTGCATCTGTAGTAAGAATTTTGGCATTTGCAAAAGACAAAGTATAGAGACAAGAAAGTGATGTCGAGAT
Source organism: Pongo pygmaeus (assembly GCF_028885625.2). NCBI lineage: Eukaryota > Metazoa > Chordata > Mammalia > Primates > Hominidae > Pongo > Pongo pygmaeus. The sequence continues at coordinate 82,563,853 of NC_085930.1, forward strand.
ACTCATTCATGAATCAAGGGATGAGCTCTTAAAATCTAAACTTACCATACATGAATCCAAATTAGCACTCGTATTAGTTACCTATTGCTGTGTAACAAGTCACTGCAAACTTAGACAGTTTTTTTTTTTTTTTTTTTGAGACAGGGTCTCACTCTGATGCCCAGGCTGCAGTGCAATCTTGGCTCATTGCAGCCTTGACCTCCCGGGCTCAAGTGATCCTCCCACCTCAGCCTCTCGAGTAGCTGGGACTATAGGCATGCACTATCATGCCTAGCTAATTTTTGTATTTTTTGTAGAGATGGGGTTTTGTCATGTTGCTCAGGCTGATCTTGAATGCCTGGGCTCAAGTGGTCTGACTGCCTCAGCCTCCCAAAGTGCTGGGATTATAAGCACGTACCACTGCACCTGACCAATACACTTTTATTACTCAGTTTGTATGACATAGTCTAGTATTGGCTCAGTTGGGTTATCTGCTTCGGGCCTCAGAAGACTACAACTGAAGTGTCAGCCAGGGGTAGGGTCTCAAGTGGAGGCTTGGCCAGGGAAGGCCTGTTTTCCTGCTTATAAGTTGTTGGTAGATTCAGTTCCTTGCGGTTATAGGATTGAGAGCACTTTTTTTCTTTTCTTTTTCTTTTTTTCTTTCTTTTTTTTTTTTTTTTTTTTTTTTGCCAGCTGTCAGCTTTTGGTCACTCTCAGCATCTGGAGGCTGTCTACAGCTCCTTGCCACATGGGTTTCCCCAACATGTCACTTACTTGAAGGCAGTGTGCCTCTTAGACAGCAAAAGAGGAGGGAGACATTCCAGCAAGACAGCACTACAGTCTTATGTAATCATTGCTTGTAAATACACACTATATCCTAGTGATTAGAAGCCCCATGTGCTATAACCCAGTGGTTAGAAGCAAGTCACATTTCTGTCTGCACTCAAGGAGAAGGGATTACACAAAGGTGTGAATACCAGGGTTTGGGGATGATGGAGGCCAAGCCTCTGCCCACCACAGTACATCTGCACAATTATAAGTGCAAAAGACCATAGTACTTTGGGTTGTCTCTTGAATAATCAAAATTGCCAATATTAATTCTGTAAAAACAAAAGCCTTTCTGTCTTTGCCTTGTTCTACGAGTTAAGTTCCTACCTTAGAGAGCCAATCAACACAGTTTTATTGAACACCGACTCAATGGGAGCCCACCCCTGCTGGCACATGTGTAGCTGTGGCCTGGGTGTTCAGTTACCCTTGGTCCCTCTGCCTCAAGATTCCGTGACAAAAGAGGACTTCCTGTCTGCTCCCTTAATGTAACTTTCATATATCTGCTATTCCCTCCCCCAACTCCAAGGTGAGGAAAAGGTCCAAAAGTCCAGGATTTTCTTAGCTGAAGAGTGCATTGAACTAATGCTACGAGAGGTCAACATTAGTATAAGAAAGTATAAGCTTTGAAATTCTGTTTCTTCACAATCTATGAGAGTCCCTGGGAGGGCTGAGGGATGCAAAATGCTAATGGATGGTGAGTTATAGCAGATGAAAGGAGATCAAAGAGAGGAGGATAACTTACAGAGACCCATGGGAGATGAAAGGAGGCTGATCTGACATGTGGCTTGATAAAGAAAGCAACAGACTACTTTGCACCATCTTTGGGACCTGTTAATAGTAAGATGAACTTGGCCTGTGTTATGACTGAACATGTCTGATTCTAATTTTCCCAAGTGAGTAAGTGGCTAAAGACTCTTTTACCCCCGAGGGAATAAAGACGATTTCAATGACATCATTATAGGTTCACCCTTGATGGTTCTGGGACATACTTCAGGATAAGAGAAAACGCAAACTTGGTGTGAAGTATTTTAATGTCCTCTCTGGATAGAAAAGATTTCTTAGAAGAAACTGTCACAGAAGAGGAAACGATGCATTGTTTATATTTCCTCCTTGCCCTGCTAGCTTTGAGCACAGAAAGAACTATCTTGTTAGCATGCTGCAAGTTCTCGGGCAGTTCAGCTAAAACAAATGAGAGGGGTGTCTTCTTGTCTCAGTATGTGGGGATTTATGCAGGCAACCTGTATTAGTGTTAATGGGCGTTAGCCACGTAAAACCCAGCTCTTCAACATGATAATACATAATACACCCCTTAATTTTTAATTCACTTGGGTCTCAATTTTAAAGCATTTTCTTGTAGTTTGTCCTAATTATAATCATTTTTAATGACAGCTTAAAAATTTCATCCAACTGTCTTATCACATACGGTACTTAATTTCTCAAGTGAACAGTTTTACTGTACACCATTCTGGATATTTTAAGAACTAAAACATAAAAGGAGAGAAAGTCCTTTGTATGGTGAAACTAGATGTTAATTGTCCTAATATACATAAAGAGACCAAAGCAGTTTCTTGAAGCTAGGGCTGGCCTTCCTGCAGAGGCTTCTCCAATCCCCTTCAAGGGAGATTTGCAAAACCCCCAGGGGAAAGAAAAGGATTTTTCTTTTTTCATTTTGCTGGGTTCTGCCAAAAATCAGAACCGGGATTGAATATTCATTGTTGTATTCTAAATGTTGAATAGATGAGTCTTGTTTGCTTAGACCAAAGTGGAAACTACACAGCTAGAAATAATAACAAGCTGACTACCTTGGCCATCCCATCCTCCAACCTGTTTATTTGTTAGGTTGTTTCAGTCACAGTGAATTTTCCAACATCTGCTCACAACTTCTGATCAGCCATCCAGGGCATGGCCAGACTGCCATTAGGACACATGGTCATTTAATGTGCTAAATTAACTGCTGAGCTGGGAAAAGGCTTTGCCTCTTTCACTTAAAAAAAAAAATGTTCTGGGAATCCTGAATTTTGTCATGTCTCAGTCATTTATTATTTTTGGAGAAGATAGCTGCCTCCAAAGAATGCATACTGAGCAAGCGGAAGCTTTCCTTTGTCTGGTAGAAGTTCCATCTATGGTTCTTCCCCTTCAGTTCACTCGGATCACCCCACAGATGGGCACCAATTCAAGTGGGAAAGCTCACCTTTGCTTGTGATTAACACTGAGGACATATTGAAAAGAACAAAGGAGAAACTTGAAAGTTGAGACATTTACATTATTTAAAGTGAGCTATATAACAAGCCACACCATGAAATCTGTAAGGCAGGAGCTCATAAACTTTAGTGTATATTGGAGTCACCTGGGCGTGCTGGGGTGGGGGTGGGATGCACATTCTTACGGATCATTTCCAAAGATCCAGATTCAGTCATTCTTACAGGGCCATTATTAAGAAGAACCCGGTATGATTCTAAAATAAAATGGAAAGAGTGACGTGGGGGGCCGGTAACCTGGTCTCTTGGTAGGATTTGGACTGGTTAATATAAACCAAACCAAGCCAAATAGAACGTCAAAGAAGCAAACAAAACCCCAATATCAGAACATTTTATCCTCTAGTAAATGCTTACAACTCTTCATGAACCGTCAATTTCTTTCTTCTGTAAGAAAAACAACCCTAATAATAGAGTTTCTACATACTCACACACACACGTTTTCTACACACATACAAACATCTTGAAACTGTCATATAAACCACTTGCCAGTGGGTAATGACATGAGTTTCATCAGGAGCTTGAGATGGAAGGTGACATTTTACAGGAAAATCTGGCTGTAGTTTGACCCTCTATAGTTTGGGTACATCCAGATCTAACGTAACTACGTATTGGGAAAAAGCAGCATTTTACTCCCCCCGTCAGTTTACTCCTGCCGGGCTCCTGTTCCAGATGGCAGGAAGGCACAAACGCTATTTCCGTGCGCGTGCGGTCTGTCTTCACTTCCTTTTGGGAAAAGCCCAGGTTTTTCTGGGTGGCGTGTGTAGGGTTCACATTTGGCTCTGTGGTGCATGCACCGTCCACCCATACACCGACATCGATGGCCTCGCTGACATTCTCCAAAAGGGCCCTAGGGTTTTCAGGGTAATGATCGGAGCCCGACATTTGCCCAGATAAGTTTACTCCAATCGTGTGCCAGATGGAATGAAGAATGCGGGCACAAACATTTCTCTCTCTCTCTCTCTTTTTTTTTTTTTTTGGATGCATCTCTCCCATCTATGTGCATGTGCAGTCTGTTTTGACTTCTTTTTGAGAAAGGAACAGGTTTTCCCATGTGTTTTGTGTAGGGCCAATGCTAAGACCAAGAGTGATGCTCTCCCAGTGGCACAGACTGGCCTCGTGCTAGTACGAGCCCCTCCCCAAGTGGCCTATGGCACGGTTCTAGGAATGAGGGTGGTGACAGAGTGGGAGTTTTTTCTTTTTTGGCTGAGCATGCCTTGGGAGGAGAATCCGAAAGCCACTGCTCACCCCTGCAGCTGAGCTCACGACCACCAAGGCAGCGGGTGAGAAAGCAGATCTCTCTTCTCCAGCTTGGCTGGGCCAACAGGTTCCCTGGTCCTCCAAGCACGTTAGGTTGCATCCACCATCAATGCCAGAGGGTAAAAATCACCACCAAATTAGTAGCTTCCAAATATCATTTTCAATAAAAACTTCATGATAAAAAGTATGTTAATACCCAATGGTTAGTGGTTTTTACGATGGTGTTAAACCATTTGTGCTGAGGCTCTACCGGCGATGCTGTTTCCTCACTGAAGAAAGAAATTGGCTGCTAGTGCAACGTTTGTGCGCTTTCACTGTTGCTATAAAATCAGCCCCCAGGAGAATTTTAAGTCTTCTTGAATTGCTTTTTAGCACAGACTAAGGAAGTAAAACTTCTAAAACTGCCTGGTTACAGACAAATCACTTAAAAAGCCAGCTTTGTACTGGCAAAGTCATGCTACAGGAAATGTTTCAAAAGGCAGAATATAACAATATGAAAGCTAAGTATTGTTATTTATTTAACAGATGAAACAGGCTGTCATTGAAAACTAAGCCTCTGGAGCTCTTTAAGGTCATGTGAAATGCCAGATCCTTGTGGTAACAGACATCCTGCTATAATGTGTGATGATGTTTACACACGTATGTCTTGGCTGGTGGACTTGTTTATAAACACACACCAAGGCACATCTCCATTCAGTACAAGTTCATTAAACCATTGGAAGGTGATTCAAAATAGTACCTAACATAAAGCCATACTCCAGATGGTCAGTACTGTTGTTTTCTTTTTTGGGACATGGTCCCACTCAAAAAGGACTTAAGCCATCCTCCCACCTCAGCCTCCTGAGTAGCTGTAACTACAGGAGTGCATTACCACACCTGGCTAGTTTTAAAATTTTTTGTAGAGACGTGGTGTCACCATGTTATATAGGCTGGTTTTGAACTCCTGAGCTCAAGCAATCCGCCCTCCTCGGCCTCCCAAAATGCTGGGATTACAGGCGTGAGCCACTGTCCCCTGACACATTTTCTAATGAAAAATATATAACGATTTAGAATATAAAAATTATAGAGTCTAGATTTAGTTTAATTCAAGTATATATTGAGAGTTTAACTAACTAGTCCTAGTTGTATGTTAAATACATAAGTGTAGCATCTTTTTATAAAATAGAGTGAGGCCAGACCAAAAGAGTCACCATAAAAGGTGGGTTGCATTCTAGAGGTGGTACTTACTTGACTTGATTGAATTGGTCAGTGTGAATCTTTTCCTTCCACTGCCCATCTGAGCCCGTGCAGGACTGACACTGTGTGAATTCAACTTTCTATTCCTTGTTCCCTGGCTCCTATGTTGGTGTCTTGCACCTAAACGTATTCAATGTCATAGCAGTGATGTGGTTGTATATTTTCAACTTCTATGGAAAGATACTATTATGTTTTATTCATTGGCCAAGAAGACAAAGATCATAATTAAACAAAAATAATCGCATCAAATAAAAGGAAACATTTGGGCTGATTTTAATGGATTGAATGTGCATCCTTCGAGCCAGGAATCTAGGTAAAATTGGTTCAGTGTAAGCCTCCTGGCATGTTGCCACATGCTGGAATGCTCCCTGGCCCATGTGAATGACCTTTGGGTTGGCCATCCCGGAGTATTCCAAACAACCTATCCTCCCCAAATGTAACAAAGAGCTAGGATTGTAAAAACTGGGGAAGACATTTGAGAAATGATAAACAACCCTGAAGATTTGAGTATTTATTCTAGGCTGCTTATGATGACATATTTTTATAACACTTGTCTGGGTGCCAGGAAATGGCAGGATGGAAAATCACATTCCCCAAATAAGTGAAGGGTGTGTCACCCTGAGCTGCTTCCATCTCTAGCGAACTCTATGGATAGCTGAGAAAGAGAGTTTAAAAGGTGCAAGAGATTTAATTCCTCTCAAAATGTCTTTTAAGAACCTTATGTTCAGAGGAGGCTTCTTTTTCTTTTTTTCTTTTTTTTTGACAGCTCGCTTTCAGTGTTTGCTAATTTGTGATCTTTAGAAATGTCTAATGTGTTTTCAGGCCTTCTGTGTACCTTTCGTAAGAAAGGTTCTTCTGCTTAATTAATTTGCGTGCTTTTTTGTTTGCCAGATAGGGTTTTCTGTAAAAAATATATATGTATATATATATATGTAAAATAAATAAATATTTCCTCCAGGAAGCAAGCAAAGAAGGAATTGGAATACTTTTGAATTTCAGTTTTGGAACATTTTGTTTGGGTAATTTGAGGGTCAAGCTGATGAGAGCTAAAGAGAGGTATGTTGGATTCCTCTCATTTTCTTTCATACTGTGTTTCATAGAGTTTTTCACTGGAAGGTCACCTTGGTCTTTTTTTAATTAAAGTACAACTTGAAATTGGGATTTCAGTAGGAACCCTCTATACTTTCTAAGTGTATCACCACTTCCTCTTGTAAAATAAAGGTTTTTTTTGTTTGTTTTGTTTTGTTTTTTTGAGATGGAGTTTTGCTCTGTGGCCCAGGCTGGAGTGAAGTGGCGTGATCTCGGCTCACTGCAACCTCCACCTCCCGGATTCAAGCAATTCTCCTGCCTCAGGTTCCCAAGTAGCTGGGATTACAGGTGCCTGCCACCATGCTGTTTTTTTGAAAAGATTAACAAGATAGATAGACTACTAGTCAGACTAATAAAGAAGAAAAGAGAGAAGAATCAAATAGACACAATAAAAAATGATAAAGGCGATATCACCACTGATCCCACAGAAATACAAACTACCATCGGAGGATACTGTAAACACCTCTATAGAAATAAACTAGAAAATCTAGAATAAATGGATAAATTCCTGGACACATACACCCTCCCAACACTAAACCAGGAAGAAGTCGAATCCCTGAATAGACCAACTACAAGTTCTGACATGGAGGCAGTAATTAATAGCCTACCAACCAAAAAAAGCCCAGGACCAGACAGATTCACAGCTGAATTCTACCAGAGGTACAAAGAGGAGCTGGTACCATTCCTTCTGAAACTATCCCAAACAATCGAAAAAGAGGGTCTCCTCCCTAAGTTATTTTATGAGTCCAGCACATCCTGATACCAAAACCTGGCAGAGACACAACAAAAAAAGAAAATTTCAGGCCAATATCCCTAATGGACATCAATGGGAAAATCCTCAATAAAATACTGGCAAATCAAATCCAGCAGCACATCAAAAAGCTTATCTACCACGATCAAGTTGGCTTTATCCCTGGGATGCAAGGCTGGTTCAACATATGCAAATCAATAAATGTAATCCATTACATAAACAGAACCAATGACAAAAACCACGTGATTATCTCAATAGATGCAGAAAAGGCCTTTGATAAAATTCAATATCCCTTCATGCTAAAAACTCTCAATAAACTAGGTATTGAGGGAATGTATCTCAAAATAATAAGAGCTATTTATGTCAAACCCACAGCCAATATCACAGTGAATGGGCAAAAGCTGGAAGCATTTGCTTTTAAAACTGGCACAAAATAAGGATGCCCTCTGTCACCACTCCTGTTCAATATAGTATTGGAAGTTCTGGCCAGGACAATCAAGCAAAAGAAAGGAATAAGGGGTATTCAAATAGGAAGAGAGGAAGTCAAATTGTCTCTGTTTGCAGAGGACATGATTCTATATTTAGAAAACTCTAGCATTGCAACCCCAAAACTCCTTAAGCTGATAAGCAACTTCAGCAAAGTCTCAGGATAGAAAATCAATTTGCAAATATTACAAGCAGTCCTATACACTGATAATAGACAAGCAGAGAGCCAAATCATGAGTGAACTCCCATTCACAATTGCTACAAAGAGAATAAAATACCTAGGAATACAATTTACAAGGCATGTGAAGGACCTCTTCAAGGAGAACTACAAACCACTGCTCAAGGAAATAAGAGAGAACATAAACAAATGCAGAAACATTCCATGCTCACGGATAGGAAGAATCAATATTGTGAAAATGGCCATACTGCGCAAAGTAATTTTAGATTAAATACTATTTCCATCAAACCATCATTGACTTTCTTCACAGAATTAGAAAAAACTACTTTAAATTTCATATGGCATCAAAAAAGAGCCAGTATAGCCAAGACAATGCTAAGGAAGAAGAACACAGCTGGCAGCATCATGCTACTTGACTTCAAACTATACTACAAGGCTACAATAACCAAAACAGCATGCTACTGGTACCAAAACAGATATATAGACCAATGGAACAGAACAGAGACTTCAGAATTAATGCCACACATCTACAAGCATCTGATCTTTGACAAACCTGACAAAAACAAGAAATAGGGAAATGATTCTCTATTTAATAAATGGTACTGGGAAAACTGGATAGCCACATGCAGAAAACAGAAACTGGACCCCTTCCTTACACCTTATACAAAAATTAACTTGAGATGGATTAAAGACTTGAATGTAAAACCTAAAACCATAAAAATCCTAGAAGAAAACCTAGGCAATACCATTCAGGACATAGGCATGGGCAAAGACTTCATGACTAAAACACCAAAAGCAATGGCAACAAAAGCCAAAATTGAGAAATGAGATCCAATAAAACTAAAGAGCTTCTGCAAAGCCAAAGAAACTATCATCAGAGTGAACAGGCAACTTACAGAATGGGAGAAAAATTTTGCAATCTATCCATCTGACAAAGGGCTAATATCCAGAATCTTCAAGGAACTTAAACAAATTTACAAGAAAAAAACAAACTACCCCATCAAAAAGTGGGCAAAGGAGATGAACAGACACTTCTCAAAAGAAGACATTTATGTGGCCAACAAACATGTGAAAAACAGCTCATCATCACTGGTCATTAGAGAAACAAAAATCAAAACCACAATGAGATACCATCTCATGCCAGTTAGAATGGTGATCATTAAAAAATCAGGAAACAACAGATGCTGGAGAGGATGTGGAGAAATAGGAAAGCTTTTACACTGTTGGTGGGAGTGTAAATTAGTTCAACCATTGTGGAAAACAGCATGGCAATTCCTCAAGGATCTAGAACCATACATAACATTTGACCCAGCAATCCCATTACTGGGTATATACCCAAAGGATTATAAGTCATTCTACCATAAAGACACATGCACACGTATGTTTATAGCGGCACTATTTACAATAGCAAAGATTTGGAACCAACGCAAATGCCCATCAATGATAGACTGGATAAAGAAAATGTGGCACATATACACCATGGAATACTATGCAGCCATAAAAATGGATGAGTTCATGTCCTTTGGAGGGACATGGATGAAGCTGGAAACCATCATTCTCAGCAAACTAACACAGGAACAGAAAACCAAACACTGCATGTTCTCACTCATAAGTAGGAGTTAAACAATGAGAACACATGGACACAGGGAGGGGCCTGTTGGGGGGTGGGGAGCAAAGGGAGGGATAGCATTAGGACAAGTACCTAATGCATGTAGGGCTTGAAACCTAGATGACAGGTTGGTAGGTACAGCAAACCACCGTGGCACATGTATACTTATGTAACAAACCTGCACATTCTGCACATGTATCCCAGAGCTTAAAGTAAAAAAATTCAATAAAATTTTTTTAAAAAGAAAAAATTAGCTGGGCTTGGTGGCACGTGCCTATAGTCCCCAGCTACTCTGGAGGCTAAGGTGGGAGGATCGTTTGAGCCAAGGAGGTCGAGGCGGCAGTGAGCTATAACTGCACCACTGCACTGCAGCCTGGTTGACAGAGTGGGACCCTGTCTTGAAAAAAAAAAAAAGAAAAAACTGAAGGGAGAAAGAAAACCATTTTACCAATTTGCATAAAAACTGGGGCTTAGAAAGTAGTCCCTTCTCACTGAAAATTAGAATTCTCATAGCATGTGGAACTTTAATGTTGGCTTCATACTGGACAAGTAAGAGACATTATTAGTGACAAGTAAAACCAGGAGATTTGCAATTATGACTTTGTTCAGTTACCAGCTGAAAAGTGCAGACAACTCATCTGATTTCCTGCATTTTTTTGATATTATTAGTAGACATAGCTTTTATATTTGCTGAAATTTGCATGAGGTATGCGTTAGCTTTAGGAAAGAGAGTGGAAATTTTGTGTCTCAGTGACCAGGTCTAAGTCCATAACCTCCAAAACATAAACAAGTCTAAACATGTGGTTCATTTAGGCTCATCAGTTTCTAGCCATGGTGACTTTCATCTCCATGAACATGTCAAGCCCATGCCCACCCTAGAGCATTCCTCAATATGGAGAACTCTTCTCCTAGATATTCCCATGGCTAGCTTCTCACTATTTAAGTCTCAGCCCAAATGTTTCCTCTCAGAAAGGCCTTTGGTGATCACAAATAGCTACATTTCCTCCCACCTTGAAGCACCCTCTACCTCATTATTCTCATTTGTCTTGGCAATTATCAACATCTGAAAGTGTCTGCTTGCTTGTTAAATGTCTCCCCATACCAGAGGGTCTGCACCATGGGAAGAGAGACATCTATCCTGCTAAGTGCCTAGAAGGTGCCTGGCACACACTATGTCCTAAATGAAATGCTTGTTTTCAACTCCAAGTAGGAAAGAATCCTATTGCAAATATTTTCCATCATTAATATTATTATGTGAAACCGTAGGGTATGGCTAGGAATACAGTGCTGTGCTAAAGTGGTACTTATCAATTTTCTGACCATAGTAAACTCTCTACTATTTTTTAAAGAATATAATTCAGGATTAATCACTCTTACCTTATGGAAACTTTCTACTTAAGAGGTTCCCAACTGTAATTAGGCCATTCTCACATTGCTATGAATACCTGAAACTGGGTAATTTGTAAAGGAAAAAGATTTAATTGGCTTACAGCTCTACAGGCTGTACTAAAGCATGGTGCTCTGTATCTGCTTGGCTTCTGATAAAGGCTCAAGAAGCTTACAATCATGGCAGAAGGCAAAGGGGGAGTTGGCATGTCACATGGCGAAAGCCGGAGCAAGAGAAAGTGTGTTAGGCGGAGATGCCACACACTTTTAAATGGCCAGATCTCACAAGGACTCACTATTATGAAGACAGCACCAAGCCACTCATGGCTTGATCCACTCCTACGACCCAAGTACCTTCCACCAGGTCCCACCTCCAGTATTGGGAATTACAATTCAACATGAGATTTGGGCAGGGACAAATATCCAAACTATATCACCAGTGTTTGTGTATGTCCAGGTACACTTTTGAGTTCTAGAGTTTTTGGTGACACAAAGAGGTTAAAAGACTCAAAAATGTTTTCTGAACAATCCAGATGTCCATCAACTATGAATAAGCAAAACATAGTATATCATGATGAAATATTATTTGGCCGCAAAAAGGAAGTATGGATACACATGCTGCAATATGGATGAACCTTGAAAACATTATACTGAATGAAAGAAGCCAGTCACAGAAGACCACATATATTTATACGAAACGTCCAGAATAGGTAAATCTATGTTGACAGAAGGGAGATCCTTGTTGCTGAGGGCTGGTGGAAGCTGGGGGTGGGGATAGAGGAATGGAAGATAAAGAGTACAGGGTTTCTTTTTGAGGTGATGAAAATGTTATAAAATTGACTGCACACATCCTTGAGTATATTAGAAACTATAGAACTGTACACTTTAACTGCACGAATTTTGTGATACATAAATGATAACTCAAAGAAAAGCGTTACGAAAAATATGTGTTTTCTGGTTCAAGATGGTGGGTCACAATACACATTTATATTTTCTCTCACTCTATACCAGGCATGAAGAAACGGTGGCCTATAGACCAGATCAGGCCCATTGCCTCTTAGCCTGTTATGTGTAAGTAAAGTTATATTGGGATGCAGTCATACTCATTTGTTTTTGTATTGTCTTATGAAGACTTTCTCACTGAAACACCAAAGTTGAGTAGTTTCGACAGAGACTTCATGGCCCACAAAGCATAAAATATTTATTATTGAGTGCTTTAACAGAAAATGTTTGCCCATCCCTGTTTTAGAAGAAAAAGACAGGCAGACAAACAATTGCAATATTATTCAAAGAGTGACTACTTGTTATTCTAAGTGCTATGCAGCATATTAAAACAGAATATGTTGGAAACAGCCACTTGGAAAATTTCCTAAGAAAATGCAACCCTGTTATAAGTCTGTCTTTCTTCTGTCATTACACTATTCCTTGAATCACTAAATTTCACTGGCTCTAAGACTCCACCAATTATAAGGGGCATCATTATTGTTATACTACTAAAGAAGAAAAAAAATGCTTTAGTTAAAATGTAGCACAAGCCTTTCTCACTGCATAGAACTTCTACTTTACCCTTATTGAAAGAGCTCTTTCGAACTCATTTAAACGGATTTTTATCTTACATCGTTCTTGTACACACACAGAAAAGTAGTGAGCTTAGGAGCAAATAAGGAGAGAAACCTCACTGTGGGTAAGCCCAGAAAGAAGTCCCATGTGTGACGTTTGATTTCCTGCCCGTTTTCCATGGCTTCTTTTATTCTCTCCTTTGTTTCTCACCCCCTTTCCCAGTTTTTGATCTGCAAGTCTTTGCTCTGATGCCTCATATTTCCCTTCCTCTGACCATACCACCATCACGACTTCTTCCCCTCTCTCCCTGTCTATTCCTCTCTGCTACTTCTCACAATCACCCACCATCACCCTTCTCCCACCCAAAGACTCATCACCACTGCCTGAGGATGGTGATTATAAGATGCATCCTGATTTCAGGGAAGGTAAAATATGGAAGGGTATGTGACTTAGACTTAGTGAAGAATGGTATTGGAGGTGTGTGCACTCTAAGTTATAAACCAGATGTAGGGAGATATGGGGCAGTAGTGCTAGTGCAACAGATGCTGCTTGCGTGATACGTTTGGTGGATTTCTGTATGCATGTGACTAGTTCATAATGCCTTATTATGAGGAGTATCCCAGTTTCCTGGTGGGGCAGCCTGTTGTAATTAGGACATTCACAGTTCATGCTGGAGTTCCAGGGGCTGGAGTTGCCTTTCTGAATTGCAGTTCCTTCTCTGACTGATCGGGGTCTTGTGGCAACTTGCAGTAAAGCTACATGACACCCACTTTCCTCCACCCTCATTATGCTCTCTCTGAGTGATTCTCAAAGTATAGGCCGCAGACTAGCAGTACCAGCATCACCTGGGTACTTGTTAGAATTACAAATTCTTGGACCACTCCATAGACCCAAGTGAATCAGAAACTCTGGGAATGGTGTCCAGCATTCTGTGTTTTATCAAGTTCTCCATGTACAAGCTCAAGTTTGAGGACCACTTCTTTATAACCTACCTGAAGTGGAGATCTCTATGATTTCTCACCCTTCCTGGCCTATAGGCCTCCATCTTCTGCTCCATAGGGATTAAGGGTAGCCAGAGGTGAAAAGAAAGCTAGGTTTTAAAAAACTCATATCAGGTAAGACTTCATTCTCCATAGATGGGACTGTTCAGTTAGAGGAAAGGAACATATTCTTTTTACATTGTTGGAAGTAGAAAGCTTGTCTTCCCTGGGTGATGTGATAGAACATGATTGATTAGCAACTGTCAACTGGGAATCAGAGAAGCTCTCAATGAAGAGGTGATGATTAAGTGGAGTGTGAAGGCCAAGAAGACATCAGCTTTTCGAAGACCAGGAGCAGCGGTTTTCTGCCTCCCTATCCACTTCTCCATTTCAAACTATCCTTCACACAGGTGACAAGTTATTATACCTAAAGCATTCATTCATTCATGTATTCTGGAACACTGGTCTTCCAGAAATGAATATGGCTCCTGCCACAGAGTCTATATCACCATGAGATTTAGTCTACATTCCTCCATGGGCCATCCTTTCTATCCAAATAGTATTTTTACTTCCATCTCACAGCTTTGCTTATGCATCCATCCTGCCTGTGTGTGCTTCTTTTCCTCATGCCCAGTTTGAAGCTACCTATTACTTACTGTGTCACTGTATTAATCACATTAATTGTGCTTCTTTCACAAAGCCTTCATACATTTCCACAATTTTTCCTAATCTAAAATATATCAGCACATCTATATATTGTCCTCATTATACCTGTTACACATTGCTTTAAAATTATTCCCTTAGGTGGTAAGAAATGTGGGCTGGGTGCAGTGGCTCACACCTGTAATCCCAGCACTTTGGGAGGTTCAGGAAGTGCATCCCTGAGGTCAGGAGTTTGAGACCAGCCTGGCCAACATGGGGAAATCCCACCTCTACTAAAAAAAAAAAAAAAAAAAAAAAAAAAAAAATTAGCTGGGTGTGGTGGTGTATACCTGTAATCCCAGCTACTCAGGAGGCTGATGCAGGAGAATCACTTGAACCCGGGAGGTGGAGGTTGCAGTGAGCGGAGATCACACCACTGCACTCTAGTCTAGGCACCAGAGCGAAACTCCGTCTCAAAAAAACAGGAATGTTTACCCATATATCCTTTTCCTTCGCAGGTACTTTTAAGATTCAGATCAGATTTAGGTTTTAATTTTTTTCCCCCGAGTCCACATAGTAGGTATTTAATAAATGCATGTCAAACTCAAATAGGAAAATATGCTTTTAAGTGAGTACCCTAAGGAAATTGTTTGCAGCAGATTTAGCATCTAATTCATTTTTCCTTGTGGGTCACACTTCCCGTTTGGTGTATCTAAACACACAACAGAGGTAGCGTTCAGAGGAATCTCAGAACAGGAAGAAACCTATTTGGGATTAAAGGGTTTGCAAAAGGGATCAGCAGAGTAGATTTCTCAGTATTAGTAATTTCATAAATGGGAAGAAAGAAGAAGGGGAAAAGAAGGAAGAAAACCAAGAAAGATAGAAGAAGAGATTGCAAATTGAATGGATAAAAAAAAAAAACTGTTAGAGGATTCAATATTTTTTTAAAAGTGCAATAGTCATAGTTGAAAAAATTATTTAAAGTTAAAATATTTCTAATCTACCAGTTTGAAAGTTTACATAATTCTCTGAGAACTAGGAAGATTTCCAAATCACAAAGTAAATGGCCAAACTCAGAGTCGTCTCAGACACCTGTTAGCACACACATGCATGATCGGAAGCTTTCCCAGGGACACTGTGCACATTTTAGAGCAATGTCAATTCAAGCAGCAAGAAAGCCCTCGTGCCTTAGAAAGTGAAACAAAGGCAAGAAAGTTGCAGCCTTTTGCTTTTGTGGTTAAACCTTTTGGGTAAGGAATCAGACCACTACTGAGTCAGACAGCTGGGTGTCAAATATTGGCTCCATCCAGTACCAGCTGTTTGCCTTAGGCAAATTAGGAGACTGCTCCTGGGCAGTGGGTTTAATAGTATCTGTAGGTTGTTGGGAAGATTAAATGAGATACGGCATGGGAAGCTCTTAGCATAGGGTTTGGCACCTAATAAACACTCAATAAATGCTAACTATCATACAAAAAAGAGCTCTTTTTGTCTAACCACCAGATGAGATTTCCTTCCTTTTGGGTTTGCAGATTCCATTGTGAAATGATTACAAAGCTATTTGCTATCTCACAGCAGAGGCCCGCTTTCACGTTTTTAGCTTTATGAGTTTCCTGGCTGAGTGCTAGGAAATGCTTCATTTGACCAATGTGCCAAACCCATTTCCCTGCTGCAAAACAATCAACAAAAAAACACAATAGTGTCCTACTCAAAACCAAAACAAAAGCCAGACAATGGAGGCATTTCTACAGCAAAGAATAATGAGCACATCAAGAAGGTAATTTCTGCCCCAGTCCAGGTGGCCTTCAATGCAGGGGACAGACAGCAGGAGCCATGTTGGTATTAACTTCATAAGAGTAGATAAGTCAGCGGGAGCTACTCCATCACTTGACAGAAGTCAATTCAGAAGGCATCTGAAATGCCTGACTTTAAAGATAATCACGTTAGGAATCAAAAAGGGGTCTAATGTTAGAGTCGTGCCTTTCAAATGCAACAAATCATTATACCTGTCAAGATTTATGGACAGATGTATTTATGTTGACGCTGGACCACTAACACTTTGACAAATGAGAGGCTTTGACATATACAACAGATATGTCCAAGTCTGTTTCTCGATTAAAAAAAAAAAGGGATGAAGCAGTGAATTATGACAAGCTGGTGAAATGGACTGGTGTGGCTCCAGGGGTCTCTGCTGTCCTGGCCCCACCACTGCTCATTGCTCATTGCAGCAAGACCAAACAACAGGAAGCACAAAGGGCTGTTCTCACCAATGAATAAGATTGGAAATGGCTGATCTGAAAGTCTAATAAAGAATGGACTCCCCATGGAGGTTACCCATGCACAGAAACGAGTCTGATTCTTTAGCCCCCAAAGGATTCCTGGCCCTCTGTGAAGGAAGTGAGGAGAATTTGATTAGCAGCTAAGTATCTGAGTATGGTGATGATGCCGCAGTGGCCTCGGCTTCTGACTAAGTTTATTAAGGAGGCTAATTCCTATCAGTGAATTAAAGTCAGGGCTTGATTCATACTCAAGCACCTGGAAGAAATTTGCTTTGGAAAAAAAAAAGGTCTGTAAAGAGACAATTAGATTTATGATCTATCATCAGGAATTTGATAAACTCGAAACAGTCGAAAGGGACCTTCGATGAGATTCATTAATGTAACAGAATCCGCGGCATTAATAAGAGGAAACATTCCAGATGGAATTTTTTTTCTACCTGCTTGTTTTTGGATAGTGTTCCCTGCATTTTTGCACTAACTCATTCATACCCCTTGCCTTAGGAAAATTCACTCTATAGTAATGTAGGCCCTGGATTAAAAGAAGGGATTTCTTTATCACAGGACAACTCAACATGAACCAAAGCTTTGCCAGGAGGAAACAAGAGACTTGAATGCAGGCAGCAAGCCTCTCCGTAGGAACGGAGATTGGATATTGGGTATTACTTGCAGAGAGGGAGAACTTGGAGTTACTGAGTGAGAGGTTTCCATAAGGTACAGCAGACAGCCTGGGTGGAAAATAAAGGCTCAGCCAGTATGTGTCCACACTTGTGCACAAATGCACACACATTTTGAATTTAGATGTGACTATGGAAAACGAGAATAAGAGGAGTGCTGCAGGATACAGACAGCAACTATGTCAACATTCGTTTATTCATTTAAAAAATATTTATGAACACTTACTGTGCTCCAGGCACCATGCTAAGCCACGGAGATACACCAGTTGAATATCTCAGGTAACTTGCCTGCTCTCAGGAGCAGTCTCAGGTTGTGGCTGGGTTCAAGGGCAAGGAGCATCAAGCAATAAATATGGGCAAATAAGCAAAAGAATTGTGGACTAAGGAAAATAAATGCTATAAAGAAAATAGGTATGTGTAGGACGGAGAGTAACTTGGGGGAGGGAACTACTCTAAGCTAAGGGAGAATTTATGCTAAGGTGGCTAAGAGATAAAAGCTGGAAGAAGACAGTGAACAGTGATGCTAAAACCTGAGTTTGCTGAAGAGCAGGTCAGCAAGTTTAAAGGCCCTGAGACAGCCAAGGACTAGGCTTATAGGAGGAAGAGAAAGGAAGTCAAGCATGATGAAGTAGCTAGAATGAGTAAGAAGAGAGAGTGGTGAGGATCCACTCCAATGGTTTTAGCTTAAGAGTAGTATCTGATTTTAATTTAAAAAATACATCCTGAGTGCTCAGTGAGGGACTGATTAAAGAGAGGTAAGAATGAGTGCAGGGAGATTTGTTAAGGCTATCTAGTATTTCAGGCAAGATGATGGCAGCTTGGACCACGTGGATGCCATGCAGATGGAGAGAAGTGGATGGATTTGGGATTGATTTTGGAGTCAAAACAGACTACAATTTCATAGTCAGTTTATTCTAAGGTTTAAAACATTTTTTTCCACCATGCACCTAAGATTTATATGGAGATTTATGAAATGGTACCCACACAGTGCTTTGAATTCCTTGGAGGGAAGCAAAGCATTATTATTATTTTCTTTACTCATATTGTGAATTTATTAACTTTTAACTCCTATATTTGGGTAGGTATTTCACTGACAGCTGGGGTCTCATTTAGCTAACCAGGTGCCCATGTTAAACAAAGGTTATATTATTATTGAAGTTATTATTAGAGAAATATAATAGCTCATGTTGAATACCAATAACAAAACCTAATTTCGTATAACTCCAGCAGGCAGCCTTAGTTATGGGGCACAGGTAGGTGTACTCAGTGAGCGTGTTTCTGATGCTCAACATCTTCTTTTCTTACCAGTTTTAAGGGGTTTAAAATCTTGAGTGATTCCAGACCAGTTCATTCCAAAGGATAGCTTTGCACAGTTGTCAAAACCAAAACCTTCTCCAGAATTTTAAATTAATCTCTTGAGGGAGAGAGGGTTAGGATGTTGACAGGGCAAAAGAAAAGACATCCAAATTAATTGGTCCTTAAGAAGTAATTAAACCCAGGAAATTTGGTTATAGAAGGAAGGGTAATTTTGGAATAGGCTTATGATTAAATTTAAGAAAACATAATAAATGCAGTAAGAATATACACACATATATTTTTCATAGATTGGAGGACAAAATCAGAGCTAATATATGACCTGAGAACATTCACATCTTCCTCCTCAAGACCCTCCTTCTCCAAAATCAGATTGTACCAGACATGAAATTCATACAATTGTGAACACCATTACTTATAGTTGTTTTAGAAAACATGTTAGAGCCAGCAAACAGGATAATATGACTTAATGAGGCAATTGTACGTAGAACCTCTGGATAATATCTGAATGAATTATCAATGAAAAATATCCCGTAATATAAACTGGGCACTGGTTGAGGACACGACCACTGCTGTTGGTGTTGATGTGCATCAGTGGAGTGCAGCATAAAAACCTGGAGATGAGTGCTCTCTGGGAGTCAGAAAATCAACAAATAGTTGGAAGATGAGCATTTTCAACAGCATTAACCCAAATAACAAGTCAAATGGGCAGAGGAAGCATTTCCTCCAACTGAGTGATAAGTTGTGAATTCTGGAAAGAGAATTCATCCTTATCTTTCTCCAGACCCTTTCCTCTCATCGTCCATGTTCACCTCTATCATGGCAGACATTGCTATTGCCTTAGTTGCCTACCCAATTTTTGCTCTTCTTTTCTGTTCCTAGAACCCTGATTTTGTTTGGGATGACCATGTGCCTAGGTGAGCCCAGCTTTCAGGTTCTCTTGCAGCTAGGTTTGGCCATGTGACACACTTCTGGTTAATAAGAAATAAGCAGAAATCCTTTGGATAGGGCTTCCTGGAAAGCTTTTGCTTTCTTAATTGAAAAAGGCTGGATTGGCATATCTTTGAACTATTTTTTTTGAGCCTATCACCCTTCGTTTTACTGCTCTTCTTTGTGCCAGAAACATGGATGTGAAGCCTGGAGATGGAGCAGGCATATTAACAACATGAGACATACAGGACAAGGACAAAAATCTCACTAAGCGTGGTGTATTAGTCCGTTTTCATGCTGCTGATAAAGATGTACCCAACACTGGGTAATTTATAAAGTAAAATAGGTTTAATGGACTCACAGTTCCATGTGACTGGGGAGACCTCACAATCACAGTGGAAGGCAAAAAGCACTTCTTACATGGCAGCGGCAAGAGAGAATCAGCACCAAGCAAAAGGGATTTCCTCTTATAAAATCATCAGATCTTGTGAGGTGAGATGTATTCACTACCAGAAGAACAGTATAGGGGAAACCACACTAAATTATCTCCCACTGAGTCCCTCTCACAACATGAGCAAATTATGGGAGGTACAATTCAAGATGAGATTTGGGTGGGGACACAGCCAAACCATATCAGATGGTGTGGAAGCCAGAAAGAGCCTGGCAGTGTTGAGCAGCAGTAACAATTCTGGGTTGCCTATTTCCAGATTTCTTCATAGGTTTAGAAGCCATGGTTGGCTGAGCTCTCTGTTGCTTGTACCGTACGCTACCTTGAAACACTCAGCTTCACATTCAGCTTTCACCTCATTTGCAGAGCAATCATCTGTAAGTTTCCCAAGGGCAGGAACAAAATTTTCTTCACCTACAAGCTCTCTATGGTGCCAAACTAAAGGCTGAAGACCTAGGAAATACCAAAGTACTTTTAGGTGGTGAAAGGGATGCAAGAAATCAAAGGCTTATTTTATACCAATGATTCTTAACCAAGATTGCATAACAGATTCACCATGTGTGTAAATATGTATAGAAATAAACTCACAGATGAGCATAGTGGCTCACGACTGTAATCCCAGCAGTTTGAGAGGCTGAGGTGGGCAGAACATTTGAGCTTGGGAGCTCGGGACCAGCCTGGCCAACATAGCGAAACTCCGTCTCTACCAGAAAATACAAAAATTAGCTGGGCGTGGTGGTGTGTGACTGGAGTCCCGGCTATTCGGGAGGCTGAGTTAGAAGGATTGCTTGAGCCTGGGAGGTGGAGGTTGCAGTGAGCCGAGATTACACCACTGCACTCTAGCCTGGGTGACACAGTGAGATCCCCATCTCAAAAATAAATAAATACATAAAAAGAAAGAAAGAAACTCACATACACACCTAGGCCCTATCTTCAAACATTCAGATTCAGAAGATCTGAGATGGGACCCTGCTATCTGTACTTAAAAAAAAAAAAAAGAAAATCCCTGTAGATGAGATTGAAATCCTTTCTTGGTACAATTGCCAGGAAACTTGGCTTTAACTTTAGGTCCTACTATATGTACCTATCCGTCTCTGTTCTCCAAATTCTCCCTTCCAGGAAAGTCTGCCATTCATGGGTTTCCTCAATGTTTCTGCCATATTTGGAAACTTAATGGCAAGAACCTTTTCCCAACTCCCACATTAAAGCAACCTGTTATTTTATGGTAAAACCCAAAGGTTTTTCTACATTAGCCATTTGGGAGGAACATAAATTGGAACAACTAAGGGTTAAATCGTGAGCTATGCGCGGTGGCTCCTGCCTGTAATCTAAGTGCTTTGGGAAAGTAAGGCGGGTAGATCGCTTGAGCCCAGGAGTTTAAAACCAGCCTGGGCAACATAGTGAAATCCCATCTCTACCAAACAAAACAAAACAAAATTAGCTGGGTGTGGTGGTTCATGCCTACAATCCCAGCTACCCGAGAGGCTGAGGTGGGAGGATCACTTGAGCCTGGTAAGTTGAGGCTGCAGTGAGCTGTGATTGCGCCACTGCACTCCAACCTGGGTGAGAGGTCCTGTCTCAAAAAAATCAATCGATTAATCAATCAATCATGGCTAGCCAGTCTGGAGCATTTTCAATGAAAAGGCTTCAAGTGTATACCTAGTAAGGAGTTAGTATGATCACTTCCCTTAAGTAATTAAATATTTTCAAGGTGGTTAAATATTGGTTGCCTCTGGAAGGGTCAGGTAGGGAGACAGGGCATCCAATCAGGTAGGGGCACTCAGGGGCTCTAGCGCTATGGGGCTTATTTCTAAAGGTGGGTGGCAGTTCCATGGATAATTGTTATCTTTATACCTTGTATATGCATTAGAGATATGCTGCGGGTATGACGTTTTGTATAATAAAAATTAAAAATATTGGGCAATTTAGGCAATAGGCATTGCAACTATTCTTTGATCAAAGAACATAAAAACAAACAAAACAAAAAACCAAAATTTTTTTAAGAAGCTGTGTTTCATACAAATTTTCTCTAACAGTGAATGATTCCAATTTCCAGCTTCAGCATTTTCTTTTCCACCACCTTAGTACACAAATTTCCTTGATTAAGGAAGTCAGCTATAATAAAACAAATGCCCTAGCCACATTAGAGAGCTCATCTCTAAAGTAAGTGGCATTTTATTTAGAGCAGTAGGGGTGTAATTACTTTCTACTGACCCTCAGCTTACGAAAGGGAGAACAGGTCATGGAAGGTTGTAGATCTATCTTGTTTTATTTCCAAACAAATTCTATTTTTATTTTGCTCTATTGCGCCAGGCTTTCCCGGGATCTATGCTACGGAAGAGAGATGCAAAAGTGTATAGATTCCCACAGAGTGCGCAAACTTGCAATTGTATGATTTCAAAAGCTACTTACTTTCTGTCCAACTTTGCATCCCCTTCAGAATGAGAACAGAGAGTTGGACATTTACACGCATGCCTTTCTTTCCTTCTTGAAAGTGATGGAAGGCAGTGACAGGCAAAATTGTAAGGGGTTTGCTCTTCCCCTGTCAAAAGTCTGTGGTTTGGCTCCATAGGAAAGAGTTTTGTAGTCAATCAGCCAAACTATGAACTCAAAATCCACAACACAGTGCCTCAAAGAGTCCATTCCAATCTACCGTGACAAGCTACATGAACGTATTTACCACCACTGGTCAATGTTGAAGGCCAGTTCCTCGAGTGAGTGGGAAATAATGAATTGCTCAGGCACATTCTCAGACTTCCGGTTTTTATGATTCTCCATTTGGGGATGTCAGCTTCCTGGATGGCAGGTCTTTGAGATGTTAAAGACCAAATCCCCCACACTGAATGAGATGACTTCCTCCCAGCTTCGTTAAATTGCCCAGAACAATAGTTCTCAAAATTAGTATGCATTAGAAACACCTGGGGCTCCAGCCACATAACCTCAGGTAGGTCTCAGGTGGGGCTCAGGTAATTCTGACACAAGTAGACCACATCTATACTTTTAAGAACACTACCTCTGGGATGCTCCAGTTCCTCTTTGGAGGGAGACTTTCATTTTTGGTGGCCCTGGGGATGACATACACGGTACAGAGGGGTCTCTTTCCAGTCCCCACTGTTCCTACACATTTGGCTCTGACCTGAAAGCTGGCACCAGATGAAAGGTTTGTCCTAATTTTCCTGCCACTGATTTACTCATTGACCTCTCTACTGCCAAAAACAACAAAAACAACAACAAAAACCAAAAAACAAAAACCCCAAACTTAATAAATTCCTGACACATAACAGGCTCTCAAAAACCTGTGGAATGGCTGACCACAGGAATCCAGTTTTACTTCAGGAAAGAGGTCCAAGAGGCCTCCTGGGATATATCTGAGGGTCTTTGAGGTCTTTCATCTGTATCAGGTCTTTAAATAACTTTTGGAAAAAAAATTTATAAAGATCTCAGGAGCCCACTCCAAAGTCAAATACTGTCAGTTGGAATGTGCTTGGAGTGACTCGATCAGGGGGCTTTTCTGCTACGGAAAACTGGGAAGAGCTCAGCTGTCCACTGACGCAGGGGCCCAGCCACTGTCTGACAACTTCCTTTCTTGCACAAGCTGCCCACTACGCATAAAAGGAAAAAGCTGGCAGCAGATGTTTGCATGAGAGTTGTCCAGTCAAAAAACTGGCTCCAAGTCAAGTTAAAAATAGGGCTTTATAAAATAGATCACACTTGTTCAGTGACAGTTATTCACTGGTCTTTGCATCACCAAGGTCAGTGTTGCCAGCTGCTTTTGATATAGGGAAAGAATTGGCTACTGTTTCCCATGATATCTTTCAAAATGTTAATGCCATATTCTCAGCAAGTTCTCATCCCATTTTACTGTACAGGACATCAGCCTGACATATGTCGGATTGGGACATAAACCATTCATTACCACTGGGTCTACCATCTCCCTCAGGGACAAGTGAATTGTCCGGATTCGTGGAGAGCTTACTACTACATAATGCCTGATTAAAATAAGCTTTCATCAGTTCAACACATATTTACTGAGACGTGCACTCTGACAGACCTTGTGCAAGGCCCTGCAGAAATAGCAGTGAAACAGCACAATGTGGCCTGGCCTCATGGAGCTTTTACCCAAGTGCTGGAGTTCTTACCTCTTCTGTGCTATAGAGCTTTTTGAAGTTTGGTGAACACCATGAGCCCCTTCACGGAATACCATTTTTAAATATATTAAATACATAGGTTTATAAATTAAACTAATGATAATGAAATTGTTAAATAATATAAATACTGTGTTATAATTTATATGTGCTTCTTTACTAATGCACATTGTTTTTTTGTTTTGTTTTGTTTTGTTTTTTGTTTTTTTTTTTTGAGACTAAGTCTCACTTCACTGCCCAGTCTGGAGTGCAGTGGTGTGATCTTGGCTCACTGCAACCTCTGCCTCCTGGGTTCAAGTGATTCTCCTGCCTCAGCCTCCCTAGTAGCTGGGATTACAGGTGCCTACCACCACGCCCGGCTAATTTTTGTATTTTAGTAGAGACAAGGTTTCACCATGTTGGCCAGGCTAGTTTCAAACTCCTGACTTGAAGCAATCCACCTGCCTCAGTCTCCCAAAGTGCTGAGACTACAGGCGTGAACCACCGCACCCAGCCTACTAATGCACATTGAATAAATTTTTGCAGCATCTCTAGAAAATACCATAATTTAGAAATGATGAGCATAAATGTTATTTCAAGAAATCAGCAATATCTGTAATGTGATATAAAATGTCTATGATGTATTGTTGACGAAGTCACAGCTACTGTTAATGCTATTGTGTTTTGTTGTCTCTATTCATACTAGAAAGAAATAATAAATTTCAGTTTGAGGTTAGTGAAAAAAATGATGCAATCTTTTTCCCAATTAAGTTTATAGCCCACCTCCTGAATATCTATCTGTGGGGGTTTGTCAAGCCAGGTTAATTATTCCTGGTATTGGAATACACACTGAATTTGATAATTCTACTACACTATGTCTATATGTACATATTTATATAGAAATAAAATATGTGGTAGGTTTTGTCATAGAAAGGTACAGATGCTATTATAATCCCTACTTCAGGTGTTGGTAAGGGAAGGCTGAGATATTTGGAAGAAATAACAGGTAGGTTAGGACATAAAAAATAAGATCAAATGAAGCGAGAGGTGTAAGGAGAGAGAAGTAAGTACTCTTTCAGGCAAATGAAACTATATATGCAAACTCCATGAAACAAAATAGAGCAGGTATAGGAGGGATGAGAGAAGTTTCCAGGGCTGGACCATGGGGTGCTGAGGTGGGTGTGGTTTGGAAGGGTTATGAGCCCAGACTGCAGCAGTGAAGACATTGGAACATGAGGAAAGGTAGTCCATGCTAAGGAGTTTGTCTTTATCCTAAGGCCAGTGGTAAACCATTGTTGGTTTTCAGGAAGTGTGTGAATTGAGGAGATCACTTGACTCCTGTGCAGAATGCAGACCAGGGGATAAAAGGATAGAGGCAGAGAGACCAGTTAGAAGGCTGGTGGGCCACTGTGGCCACTGATTTAATGTGGGGAGTGAGGGCGTGTGGGAGTGAGCTGGGATTCTGGTGCATGATGGTACCATTTACTGAAACGGAGATTGCAGAAACAGACGTGGGTTTGGGGTCAGGGAGAAATACTAAATTTGGTTTTGGACATGGTGGAGTCCATGTGCCTGTGAGAAATTCTAGTGGCTATAACCAGTATGCAGTTGTACATCTGCATGGAGTCTGATGCATAGAAATAAAAACTGGGCTGGAGATACAAATTAAAATAGCCTTTTTTGTGTGTTGGATACCAAACCAAAAATTCTAAAATTGGTGAAGAACTATATTGAATCATGTATTAAGTATTTTTTTTAAAAAAAACTACCACTTAATGCTATGTATCTGGCATAATATATAATTTGTATGTATTTTCTCAATCTTCAAAAAATTATTTGACCCAGGTATATTTGTACTAACTTTGTAGACAGGAAAATGAATACTAAGAGAAGTGAAGTAACTTGTGGATCATGTAGTAGGAGACAGAAACAGGCTTAAACCAGGTTGTCTGATGTAAAACCCCTGCTCCTTTAGCTGGGTGTGGTGACACACACCTGTCCTTCCAGCTACCTGGGGGGTTGAGCGGGGAGGATCACTTGAGCCTGAGAAAGTGGAGGCTGCAGTGAACCCTGATAGTGCCACTGCACTCCAGCCTGGGCAACAGAGACCCTGTCTCAAACAAACACACAAACAAGCAAACAAACAACAAAAAAAACCCCACCTATGCTCCTAAATACTGTGTCCTAGGGATTTCTTAACTAATTGCCTTCCTTGAGAAAAAAATCATAATACATCATTTATAGAAAAGAAAACAGAAATTTCACTTTCTCTCTGTCTCTAAAAGGTCAATTAATTTCTACAGATTTTTCTTCACATTTTCCTTTGAGGGTACAAATTATATCTAATAAATCTTTTTATCCCTTTCATTGCATTGTACAATATTCACTGAGTACATATATATTAAATGAATGGAAATACAAGTTTCACCTGACTTAGATTCATGAAGTAAGAAGAATATGCATGGAAATTTTATGAATTACTTAAAATTATGTTAGTTACAAGAGACATAAACCTATAAACCTGATTCAAACAAGTTTAAGGGGGAAAAATGAACATTATTTCTCGAATGGTTGAAGTTCTCATCTTCAGGGTGGCTGGATCCAGGTACTGTTCAAATACATCACTAGCTTTGGTCGATATCTTTTTTTAGTTGTGTTGGGTTTGTCCTAAGAATGCCCCCAGTAGCTCCAGACTGACATCCTCTTAGATTCATTTCCAGGAAAAAAGAGCTTCTTTATTCCAGTCATTCCAGTATGATTCTTTGAATTGCATCTCTCTGGTCTGCCTGGAATCACATGCTCATTTGGAGTCAAACTCTGGCCAACAGGAAAGGCTGTGATGTCTGGCTGGGTCTGAGTCATAGGTCCACCCTTCAAGAGAGAGGTTGCAAGTTTGCGGGTGAGGATGAGGGGCCTCCCAAAACCATTCGAACTGAGAGGAGGAGAGGGGTGGATTCCCCTGCAGCCACCCCTCCCACCCGCATGGCCAAATCCAGCCTCTTCTAATGGTAAAGGGAGGAATATGTGCTGGGCAGGCAAAAACAACAGATGTCCATTGCATTTGGCCTCAGCAAAATAGGATTCTGGTTTGTCACAAAGAATGCAGTTTTCATATAAATATCTTTGTGTCTGGAGATAAGAATATTTCCACAACAGTAAGTTCTATAGTTAACTATTCAATCACCAGGTGTTATTTTACAAGAGTTGCTTTGTGATTTTAACTGAAATTGAATAACCTACCCAAGACATAACATTTTAAGGGCATCTAACTTCACAAAATGAAAACAAAGATTAGCAATGTCATCTGGCCTACTGTGAGGAATTTCTAAAGCTATATACTCTGTGATTAAAAAAAAAAAAGATCATCTCTAACTCCAGTGTAACTTCTGTGCAAAGAATAAGTGACTTATCTTAGAGCAGAGGAAGAAAACTAGCCCTCATTATCTAAAATCTATTTGGTTCCTGAATTCAGAGAGTGTGAGTTATCACAGAGTGGGACACCTGTATTGGTTTTAGAGTAATCATCTTCTATACTCTGATAGGAAAACTTTTACTTTTTTGGTGTATCCTCATAAACACCAATGACATACACAATTATGTAAATGTAACATTTAACAAAATAAGAACAAAATTCTATCTGTTGAAGATGAACTATAGCATTCTCAAGATGTCTGACAGTTAGTTTTGTCTATAAGTAAAGTGAAAGCAGAGAAAAAGAATAACTAGCTGCCTAATGGTAACTGTTAGGCAAATACGTTGTCATTGTTAGCACTGAGTCTGTGGAGCCAATGTTAGGATGCCCCTGGGTGAAACATGTCTAGACATTTCTTAAAGAATAACTGCATCTCATAACAAAACAGAGCAAAATTATATTGGGGTTTTTTCTTTAATTTTGTTTTCTCCCTCTCCCTGTTTTGTTTTTGGCTTCTAGAGAGAGATTAATGAAGGAAGGAACGATAGGAAATTGTCCGAGGAAACTGATGAACATAAGTATTTCAAGATCAAGAGAGGGCAAAGTAAGATGTAATTAACTAATTGAACACCTACTATGTGCATGGTGTTTTGCAATAAAAACTTCTTATTTTGAAATAATTTTAGACTTATGAAAGAATTGCACAGATAGTCTAGGATTCCTATATGTTCTTTATCCAGCTTCTCCTTATGTTAACATTTTACATAACTATGGAATATTTGTTAAAATTAAGATATAGACCTTGGAACAATACTACTAATGAAAGTATAGGCTTTATTTGGATTGTATCGATTTTCACTGTTGTTTCATTTATTCTATTCCAGGATCCAATAGAAGATCTATAATGCATTTAGTACAATTCTTTTGAATACACACGTATATGTACTTTAGGCTACATTGCCTTCATACAAATTAAACACCAGTTATTGAAAAGTAATTAAGATTCTCAGTGGCAGAATCTCTGATGTCAACTGCTGTAATTTTCTTATTTCTACTTTTTACTTATGAATGCGCGAATTTAAAAATTATATTGGGGATATTTTTGCCTAAATATCTTTACTAATTAAAGCACTTTACATTCAGACATTAAAAAGTGTCCCCTTTAAAGAGTGCAACACAGCTAGCTTCAAAACCTATGTAGATCCAGTCAAGAAGTTCAATATAATACTATAAGGAAACTACATATGTATATGTATATATGTGTGTGTGTGAGTGTGTGTGTGTGTATATATATATATATTTTTGAGACGGGAGTCTCACTGTGTTGCTCAGGCTGGAGTGCAGTGGTGCAATTTTGGCTCACTGCAACCTCTATCTCTCAGGCTCAAGCAATCCTCCCACTTCAGTCTCAGTCTCCCAAGTAGCTGGGACCACAGGTGTGTGCTATCACATGAGGCAAATTTTTCGTATTTTCAGTAGAGACAGGGTTCTACCATGTTGCCCAGGCTGGTCTCAAACTTCTGAGTTCAGGCAGTCTGTGTGCCTCGGTGTCCCAAAGTGCTGGGATTACAAGTGTGAGCCACCGTGCCCAGCTGAAACTACTAATATTTGATTAATTAAAAAAACAGACATTTCTTTTCCAAGATTCTGAACAAATAAATAAGAAGTGGTTAAGCAAATTTTGTGGTGATTTGTTGCCTTGCATCTATTATTCGTTTTTGATTATCTCAATTTTCTTTTGAGGAATTAGTTCTTCACCTGGCAAATATTCTTGGTGGAAGGACAATTCCTTGTATTGGCTTTACGCTACAGCAAGTGAGGATTCACCTTCTCCTTCCCCCAACCTCAAGAGAGCCCACGAATAGGTGCAAGACCTGAGCTCAACCAGCAGCAAATCATTTCCCAGAACTTTGGGTCCCTAGCAGATACTAATCAGAATGAAAAGACCAGCCACAAATCAGCAGCCAGCTCACTAGACCACTCCTACTATTACACTCTAGTTCCTACTGCCCAGTCATCTCTTCCTGCCCAAATTTAAGCCCAGGTTTTTTTGCAGCCCATAAATTCTGTGAGTTATCAATTTGTTTCCTTCGAGTGAATTCTTTTTAACTTAAAGTAACAGAATTGGTTTCTGTTGCTTGCAACCATGTGCTCTAAGTGGAAAAAACAAACAAACAAACAAACAAAAAACAAGCAAAAAAAAACCCCACCCCAAACCAAGGTATCCTCCCTAAGCATTGCCAATTCCTTAAATGTTTATAATCCTTTGGGAGTCTTCAAAACAATTTCTTATCCAATCTTTCTTTTTCTGCTTAAAACTCTGAATATCAGCTTCTAGCTCTATGGGCCTGGAACCCAGAACCACCCATTTGGTCATATTAATTGCACTTAGTTTTTGCTGTCTGACTTCTTCCCTAGATGATACCCTTTATGTAGGTAAGGCCTCTGCCAGAAGCATCTGGTGCTATTTTGGACATATACCAGGCACTCAAGAGATGAAAGGGAGAGAAATGCATGATTATGAAAAACATTTTTTTGCTCTGTCTCAGTCTATTCCAGCTGCTGTAACAAAATACTATAAACCAGGTGGCTTATAAATAAGAAATATTTGTTTCTCACAGTTGTGGAGCCTGGGAAATCCAAGACCAAGGCCCCAGCAGATTTGGTGTCTGGCGAGGGCCCACTACCTGGTTTACAGATCACTGTCTTTTCATTGCGCCCTCGCATGGCAGAAGGGGCAAGGCATCTCTCTGTTGTCTGTTTTATAAGAGCACTAATCTCATTTATGAGGGATGTACCTTTATGAGCTAATCACCTTCCAAAGGCCCCACCTCCTAATACTATCACTTGGGGGTTATGATTTTAACATATAAATTTTGGAGAAACACAAACATTCAGTCTGTAGCATCTAAAACATATAAATTTTGGAGAAACACAAATATTCAGTCTTCACCACCATTCAGCAGAAGTCACATTTTTACCTTCGTGATAGTTATGTTAACTTCTAGTGAAGAGCCCACATTAACAAAAATAGATGCAACTTCACCAGATATTGAAGAAAATCCCTTTCAAGGTGTCCAAAACATTGTCAACACACTGTTGTCATGTAGATTGGAAAGGGGGCGACTTCACCAAATAGCCCCATCTTATTACTTGGCCTAGGATGCTTTCGAAAGAAACTATTTCCGTATGCTATGCTGAATCTTGTGACAGAGCATTACAACCCTTAAAGGAGACATTGTTTTTCTTCAGAGTTAAGATGTATTCAGAATCATAGGCTTAGAAGTAAGGGAAAAATTACGGTGGACCAAAGACATAACAACACTGTTTAGCAAATGAGGGTGATGTTTACAACAGGACTAAATGTGACAGCTTTCAAAGCATTATGTATATTTCTAGGCATATACATGTATAGCTCTGACAGCATGTCAGTTATAATTTTTGCAATAATGTAGATATAATTTATTAGAATTCAAATACAGAATAAACGGAGCACATGCTTCGGCCCAAAGTACTAATTTGTCTATTGCTGACAGTTTTGTATGTATTTTAAGCAGAAATAAAGACATTATAATTGAATAAACGTTTTCCTCTTGCTAACCATGCCCTCTCAGGGTTAAGAACAAGCAAATGGAATAGTGTGGAATCCTTGCAAAAGTAACCACAAATAAGACAACCATGAAGGAGAGGTGGGTTTCAGCTTTCCTGGTTGCCTGCCACAGAGGTTTGCTCATGTGTGATTGATTGCCCTGGTGAGTAATACCAGTTGGCAGACATTAGTAACACTTTGTCTTACTTTTGGTACGGTTGTTAGCTTTTCTATGTTTAGCATGTTTTCATATTTTAATAAGAATTCTGAAGCTGTGGGTATATATATATATATATATATATATATATATATATATATATATATATATTCAGCATTAGCCTGAAACTTGACACTTTTGATTCTGGAGTAATTTATAGCTTCATCTGTATTTGACATAACTACAAGATGCTTTCAACATATGGAATTATGCTTGTAAAATTTAACCTTATTACATTCCTTTTCCAGCCCCTGTGCATTTTTTATACACACTTACTTTGCATTTTAAACATTTTGATTATATTGTTACTGAGGCTGGCATGGCTTTGCAGGAGGCAAGGAAGATGGGGAAAAACCAGGGGATATGTGGAGTTTTGTGTGTGTGTGTGTGTGGTTTTTTTTTTTTTTGACAATTGACCAGGAGGCTCCATTTCATTTTTTAACTGAGATGGATGAGGTACCAGCCTGAAATCCTTTGTGATTTTTCCAACAACATGAGTACCAGGAATGTTTTTACCCCTGCACTGAAGCATCCGATGAGGTGTTGGAAACATGTGAGCCTTTCCAGTGTTTTTGTGGTGCACTTGCTCCCTTCTGGGAGTTGGAACACATCCACCAGCCTAACCATGTGAAAGGCATGAGACTCCGACAATGGTGTGATGGAAATTTAAATAGGCAAGGACCTGTGCCAAGTTTGCAGAGTATTGTTTTAGGCTGACTTTAGTTCAAGCCAATGAGTGGCTTGGCTTTCATACTTGAAGGCAGAAGTTGAAAATGGTTCAGGGTTGTCTTTAAAGTTCTAGGAGTTTCCAGGTATTCAATAAGCATCCCAATCTTCATTAGAAGGTAGTTCTAAGGACTGGTTTGACCTAGGAAATGGCAAAAATACCCCTCCAGAGGGAAATAGATCCTCCAGATGGTTTTAATTTATAATGACAAACTACAACCAAAATTGAGTGGATGATAACCCATTCTGTATTTGCTTATTTCCATTTATTGCAACAGAAAAGTACATTTTAAATGCTTGATTATGTTCTTTCTATGGAGTTCAGTTAACATTGCCTCAGGCCCATGAGTACAGGAAACTTAGAGGTTTTTCTTAAACAAAAGAGAGGAGAGCTTGCTCCTGAAGTAGGTTTCCCAAGGTCACGGCCACTTCTAATTACAATTCTAATGAAACATAAGGAGATCTTCCCAGGAGATCATTACTTGGTAATTTTTCAACAATAGCTATACCATCTACTTCCCTATTTGGAAAATACAGAAAAATGGCCCATCAACGTCTCTACCATAGATTTCATTTTCATACTCGGTATTTCTGAATCCCTGATTAGTTCTCTGACAAGCAGCACATTTATATACAGTATGAAATATGAGCGTTATCTGTGCCTTGGTCTTAATTTAAAATTTGCATTATACAGTATTTATGTAGACCTTCCCTGCAACCTTTCAAGTGCTCAAACAAATGATTCTCCATTAAAAGAGTTTCTCTTGAAATATCTGTCTGAGCATTGTAAATAGCATGTTACGGATCACGTGTTTATTTAGACAAGTGAAATACAACATCAAAAGCTATCACTGAAAAACTAGGCCAATATGGGCATTAAAAATATAGCACCGTATATCTTGGGCAAGAAAGTTCTCTGGATCCCACGTGCAATGATTGGGGAATATTTAGACTCTCTAGCAAAGATTACATGTTTCTTGATTCATCTCACAGCGCAAGTCTACTTCATTTGCAAAGTGATAACCTATTACCATAACTAAACCGCCTATTGCATGGAGGCTCAGAAATAAAATAAAAAGATTAGCCAGTTATCTTATTTACATATATTGAATTGCAGTAATACAGCCCGATCTCTGCCTCTCATTTGATTCTAATTAAAGCGTAGCAGAGAAACTGCAATCCACACAAGAGCTTATTTTAATAGTCAGAGCTGGCAAAGTCCCAATATCACAATGTAGCAATTAACAGCACGGCTGTATTTGCTATTCATGGTTTGATGTAAAAACTTGTTTATTAAGATGGGCTGGAGGCGCTGGTGTGCAATAGACCTGCATGTAATTAGATTCCAATTATTTGTCTGTTTCTGATATTGTAAACTGGCACTTAGCACATCAGTTAAATTGACACACGGCGCTGCATGGTTTACTCGGTAATTAAAACATGTTCTGTTAATTAGATGATGACCACTTTATTTCAGGGCTCTTGTGTTTGGGTTTTCTAGTGTGCTCTGTTTGTATCATGAGCCACCAGACGCTCCTCTAATGAGTCCTTGTTTTGTTTCAATTACCACCTGCTGTTCAAAAGCAAAGCTTGTTTTAACTAAACAAAATTAATGCTTGTCTCTTCCTTTGTAAGAACTTAAACGTTAGACAAATTAATACGCTTATTATCGAAGTGCTAAGCTCTGGTTTTAAAGACTGCTAAGGCAATTAGAAGAAAGTTATAAAATGTTGTACAGTGCAGCATAAATATTGTTTAGCATATTAAGAGGCATTACAAACAATGAAATATTTGCTGGAGTTGAAAGGGAGTATGGGGATTTAGCCTGCCCACCCCCAAATTAAATTAGCTCTTGCAACTTGCAAAGGGATCCAGAAACGAAAGATACAGGGGACTTTCTAGGAGAAGGGATTGGATGAAGTTGAACACAAAGGTGTGTGGCATGGCCATAAATAAATCTGTGAATGATACTGAACCTTCCTGAATGGTTTTAAAAACTATGCCTATGCTGCATGTTCCCTTACATGATATGTGTTGTTTCCATGCTAAAGAACCAATGGCCACTGTTCCTTAAACTTTTAACCACAAACACCAGCAGGATAGCCACTTTGCATCTTGCAAGGTTTAGGGCCCAACCAATTAACTGAGCTTTTTATTCCACAGCCATCTCCACATCAGTAATTCTCCCCTGGAGCCATGAGAGCGCTGTCCATCTTTACATTTCCGCAGCCCTCCCCATCCCAATACTTCTCATTGCACACCATGACATTGAAACCACTCCTCTTGTCCAACACTGAGAATTGTGATCATGCAATTGTAGGGAGTAAAGGATGACTACTTATTTCCCAGCATATGTTCCTCACCACATTTGGAGAAGTCGTTAATGAGGCAAATAAGGTGACGTCAGGCAAGTAAGCCACTGGAATATGTCTAACTAGCTCCTCTAAATAGAGTCAGGCATTTTAGAATAGCACAAAAAACTCCCAGTTCATTCCCTTTCATGGGTGCCAAACCAGCCAAGTCCACTACTGAGGAGTTGTCCTATACAAGACAGCCCTATGCAAGATAACTTCAGGGTTGTTCAGCGGTATTCTTTTGTAAGTTTCAATTCAGAATTATTCAGGGTTCATTTCAATGCATATTAAAACCAACATCTGGCATCTTTAGGAAAACGCATTAATAAATCTGACTGGTGTATACACAATACACAGTTTCTCAGAAAAGTATTTTAATTCCAAGGCAAATCATGTTCTCCTGTGTGATAATTGGCTTTATTCTTACAGGTGTTCTTCTAGAATCTGAAATACCATTCATTCCAGAAATTCAACACCAGTGATGTCACAACATGGAATGCAAGTCTGAGTTCGTGGACATCAGCCCCCAAGACCATGGCCCTATCAATGCAGGTGATATACCTATGTAGAAAAACGAAATGCCACACTAACTCCTGGAACTTTAATTGAAAACAAAATTTACAGTAGCTGATTTCTATACCTCAGGGGTACACTTCCAAAGCAATGGGCAGCAAGCAAGCTGCAAGACTTCTATTGATATTAATGGCAGTCGTGGCGCTAAATCACTGAGCACCACTTGGCAAACTTATTCCTTAATGCTGCAGTTGCCTTAAATTAATATTTTACAAAGACCCAAAGTAATTAGACTGTGTCTTACTAAATGCCCCATTTACTCATTAGATATTTCAAAATGCATCTTTTGCTGCAGGCCCAGTGGGGCACATTAACAACTCTAAAATATATAAATGACTTCAGTGGGACCTTTTTAAAATGCTGGTGCAAGGGAAGGCCACAGGCTCCTCACTGGTGACCAATTAACATTGCCCCATTAAGGTACACACTGTTAGAACTCAAGGGACATGACTTGATTATGGCTATCCAGATCCAGGAAGCAATGAGTAATTTTTTCAACCACATCTCATGTATACATTTCAAATGGAAACCTTAATTTCTATCCTGTGGTAGATATTTGCTGTTTTTGGCCTCTCAGGGTCTATTATTCTTTCTCTGATTTCCTATTTGGGTTGTTCTTCTTGCCCATTTACTCTGGAGGAAGCTGACTACTCTCCCAGCTCAGGAGTGAGAAGGCCAAGTTGAACCCACACTTCTTGGCTACAGTGATTGGTTTAAAGATGGGCATCTTAACCATTAGATGCTCTAATTCCTGATGCCAAGAATATTTATTCACAGTTGAAGGAAGAGGGGTTTTATTTTCTGCTGAATGTGTAACAAGTGAAAAAGCTCCAGGGATTGCTGGCAGACATTTTTGACTTTTTTTTTTTTTTTTTTTTTTTGAGACAGAGTCTCTGTCACCCAGGCTGGAGGGCAATGGCATGATCTCTGCTCACTGCACCCTCCACCTCCCAGGTTCAAGCGATTCTCCTGCTTGAGCCTCCCTAGTAGCTGGGATTACAGGCACTCGCCAGCATACTCAGCTAATTTTTGTGTTTTTAGTAGAGACAGGGTTTCACAATGTTGGCCAGGCTGGTCTTGAACTCCTGACCTCAAGTGATCTGCCCGCCTCAGCCTCCCAAAGTGCTGGGATTACAGACATGAGCCACTGCACCTGGCCTTGACTTCATCTTTTAAGCAAAGAGCTAATCCAGAGGAAGCAGAGGATCTTGGTCAAATCATTTGTGATCTGTGACTTCATGCCTGAAGTCAGCACTACATCAGGATTTATGCAAACCATTCTCTCCTTCGTTTACCTTCACCACCCTTTTTTACCTTCACCACCCTTTTTTTTTCTCTTCCCACCTAAGCCAGGATTTTTTCACTTGCAAGTGAAAAAATCCTGTGATACAACCTTACTTTGTATCTCCCATAGTCATGTTATTTTACCCATTTGGATCCTGAAGCTCAATAGAAGAATCCTTAAGGTGGATTCTTCATTTGGAGATCCAGGATTAACCAAGCCCTGAAATCTCAAATAACATTTGTGCTGTATATGTTATGTGCATTTTTCAGGGGAGTCAAATGTTCCCCACCTCAAGGAAGTTTCAGAACTTTTCTAACTACTGTCAGGAATTCTAGAAGATGAGCAGAAAGGGGTCACTAAAAGAAGAGTTTTTGTATGAAATCACTTGCCTAATAAATGTCGATTTTACGGTCCATGCTTGAGCTCAAATATTCAAGAGAACACATAGCGGTTCACTGAAGAAACCTGCAAAGCAGTTTCACATGTTTAGTTTCTATAATCTTTAAACTGGAATTGGTTGTCTTGGGAGATAAAGAAGGTAAATTGGGGCTGTATAGGAAGGCACTAAGTGGTGTTTTTTTTTTTTTTAAAGCCTAAATATTTGTTTCAGAGTTTGCTGCTTCTGTGTGTGTATATTACATGATATGTAATTTTTCCCCTGACACAAGGCCACACCAAAGGATCTGCAGAAAGAAACAGGAATTTATGGCCCATGTTGTACCTGGAGGAATGTATACTCTCAGCTTCAAATGCACTTAGAAAAGGGGCTTGGCCCAAGGTTCTGTATGCAGAGAATAAAACCAGAACAATACCCCAAATTGTTGTAATGCCGTAGACATGGAGGCCAAGTCTACCACATCATCTTCCCATCTTTTCTCAGATGTCCAGCAACATCTGTTTCATTTGGTCTAGGTGAAAATAAGTCCCTGCTACTAAATGATCCTATTACAAGAAAAAGCAAAGCGGAGCTAAACTAATTACTCACTTATACATTGGGTTCTGCACTATTTGTTGTGTAAAGTAATCAAAAGCATAGGTCTAGACCCAAATTTTGAATTAAAATCCTGGCTTTACTACTTTCTAGGCATGTGACCTTGGGTATGTGAATGTACATTTCTGTAACTTAGTTTATTATCTAAAAAGTAATAAGCAGAATTGTATGAAATGGCTTGACATTCATCCAGATGGAGAAAAAGAGCAATGTTGTATGGTTTGAACTGATATGTGTATGTATTTGATTCCTATGGCTGCGGTTACAAAGTGGCTTGAGTTAGCAACTCATTCTCTCACTTCTGGAGACTAGCAGTCCAAAAATCAAGATGTCTGCAAGGGCAGTGGTTGGTCCCCCACCGTTTTGGCACCAGCGATGGGTTTTATGGAAGACAATTTTTCCACAGACTCGGGCCGGCGGACGTGGGGAGTGGTTTCAGAATGAAACTGTTCCATCTCAGGTCATCAGGCATTGGATTATCCTAAGGAGTGGGCAACCTAGATCCCTCGCATGTGCAATTCACAATAGGGTTCTCATTCCCGTGAGAATTTAATGCAGGCACTGATCTGATGGGAGGTGGAGCTCAGGTGGTAATGCTCACTCACCTGCAGCTCACCTCCTGCTGGGCATGTGGCCAGGTTCCTAACAGGCTGTGGACTGGTAGCAGTCTGTGGCCCTGGGGCTGGGA
Source organism: Pongo pygmaeus (assembly GCF_028885625.2). Taxonomy (NCBI): domain Eukaryota; kingdom Metazoa; phylum Chordata; class Mammalia; order Primates; family Hominidae; genus Pongo; species Pongo pygmaeus. The sequence continues at coordinate 82,601,693 of NC_085930.1, forward strand.
ACCTCTGTACAAGGCCATGATCCCTCTGAAGGCTCCAGGGACGAACACTTCCTTGCCTCCTCCTAGGTTCTGGTGGTTGCCAGCAATCCTTGGTGTTTCTTGGTTTATAGCTGCATCACTCCAATCTCTGTTTCCATCTTTAACATAGTGTTTCTCTGTGTGTTTCCATGTGCCTATCTCTCTCCTTATAAGGACACCAGTCATTGGATTTAGTGCCTTCCTTAATCCACATGACTTCATCTTAACTTGATTACATTTGCAAAGACCCTAATACCAAATAAGGTCAGATTACCAGGTACCAGGGTTAGCACAGGTACATATCATTTTGGTATTTTACTTTTACGGGACCCTTTTAATTCACCTAGAATACTCTTATCCTTTTACTCACCTGCATATTTGTTCTAATCTCAGGTAAAGCTACTTTTTCTACTAGTTGTATTTATAAAACATGTTCTCCATATTATTATAATGAAATTCTCAGTTTTTAGCCTATTTGTGTATCTCTCTCTACCACTATCCCAGAAATTCTCAAATCATGTGCCTGAGAATAGCAGCCCTAGAAAGTCTCTCTTAAAAGGTTAATGAAGAAAATTGTGAAATATGTCTATTATATATTCCCTTGTAGGAATCTGGTAATGCATATATTAAAGACTCTAGAAAGTGCTCCAAAAAAGAAACCTATCGAACTTGGGTCTAGCCTAATATTCACCTAATATTTTGCCATTTTATCCCAAGTATTTATTTTGTATTTATACTAGCTGAGGTTTGTTGAGCTTCTTGGATGTATGGGTCAACTTTTTTCTTTTCTGTTTTTTTTTTTTTTTTTAACTACATTGGGAAAAAAATTCAACATCATTTCTTCAAATATTTTTCTGCCCCATTCTCTATTTTCCTTACAGGTCTCAATTGTACAATTTGATCTTTTCAGATTATCTCACAGTTCACTGATGCTCTATGTATTTAAGTCTTTCATCCTCTCCTTCTTCTGCATTTCAGTTTGAATACCGTTCATTGAACTGCCTATATTAATTCTTTATTCTTTGGTGTCCAATCTGCAACCAAGCCTCTCTTGTGAATTAACAAAAATAACAGATATTGTATATTTTGGTGCTAGAATTTCCATTTGGTTCTTTGGAAAGTTTTCATATCTTGCCTGAAATATCTCCATTATATCTATCTTTTCCTATAAAACATTAAATGCATTTATAATTTATATAATTATAATTACTTAAAGCCTTTGCTAAGTTCAATAATTGGGTCATCTATGGTCTGTTTTTATTGGCTATGTTTTCTATTGATTATGTATCACATTTTCTTACTTCTCATATCTTGTAATTTTTTATTTCCTACTTGACTACATGAAATGTAAGGAGTCTGAAAGATGAAAGATGCTGAGAAAAAAGCTGTGGCTTTTCTCCATTCCTTCTTGTGGGGAATGAGAATAGAACAGTCCATTCCTCTAACCAAGTGTAGGGCTTAAAGACATCTGCTTGTAGAGACAGTGGGTATCTGCAGGAAGGAAGACTGAAATTCTACTCCCTAGTTGGGCACTTGATGTACAATACCCTTGAAGATCAGTCTTTGTGCCCTTTCAAACACGAGAAAAAGAACTGAGAAGAGACAACTAGGTGAAGAGAGGGCAACAGTGAACCAGCCTATATTGCATTACTCGTTGCAACAAGAACATACGAGTTTTGTGAGGATTAAGTGGACTAGGCTTGTACTGTATTGCCAGCTCTCCACCCTAAAGGGCTGCCTGCCAAGACACTTGGGTTGGAGACTGGGAATGGCATCTGGAGGGAGACTGGGGTATCAGAAGAGCTTAAGCCACATTGGAGAATTCTGAGTGAAGAGGAAGCCTGCAGGGCTTTCTGGAGAACTCAGACATGAGCTTCATTGTATCATTAAGGGATAGGAAAGGAAACATGGATAGGAAAGGAAACACTTCAAAGTAATGGTTGTGCTGCTTCAGGATAGTACAACCTCATCAGGGTTTGGAATGCTTAATACACTGGTTAAAAATGAAGTTTCTTCTCTTGTGATCAGGTATCATAAGCCAGGGCTTGGGTATATCTTTCCTTCTACTTCATTCTAGCCTGGCACAGTGCCTAACACATAAGCTCATTGTGTTTAATAAGTATATTTGTAATAAATGAACAAATGAATTAGAGTGTCCCCACTTCACCCTATACCTTCACTTCACTTTTTTTTCTCCCTAGCATTCAACAAATATGACACATTGTATATTTACTTATACATTTGGTTACGTCCTATCTTCCCGATAGAAGCATTATAAAAGGTGGGTGGGGGGTACATTTTTTTGTTTACTGTGTGTCCCAGGGCTTAGTGCAATGACTGGCACCCAGTACATGCTCACACATTTTTTGCATGAATAATTTTGTTGTATGCCACACACACAACATAGAATATAAAAAGATTGGGGGCAGCTAAAAAGACAGAGTCATGGCAAACGTGACGTGTATTTTGGTAGCCCAGATAAAACTGAGGCAGAGGAGAATTTTTGTGGTAAAGTAATTTTTGAAAATAAATTGTGAAGCTACTGCACAGAACCTTTCTTCAAAAAAAATTCCCATAAGTTTTAACATATGTCTCTAAACCAGTACCTTTGCTCAAATCTTTTAACAATTGTGACATTTCAATAATTCTTTCTATGCCAAGTATAAAGGAAGAAACAATTCCTGATTGAAAGGATTACAATCTAAGGAGTTAGTTGAACACCAAATATTTTAAAAACCAGTTGAAAAGACATTTAAGTACTGGCTGAGGCTTCGTATAGTAATTACTGAGTCTGCTTAAGCAGATACAGTGAATATTAGCTTTGGAGAGACGGATTTTTTTTTTAAAGGTTTAATATGCAAAAGAAACATAATATTGAAACTAGAGAATTGTTTAATTTAATAATATTGTTGTGATATATATTTGCTCAGAATATTTCTTGACTTATAGTCCTTCTTCCTTCTTGTTCCTATGGACACTGAGACGCAAGCCAGGTGAGAAATGGCGCATTCCATATCTCATGACTGTCAGACTGATCTGGCTTCAGAGTGTTTGTAAACAGGGCTGTAGCTGGCCTCTATCAGGGTCACTGTCAGTTGCAACATGGACAATGAAGCCTGTCTGTGAATGTCTGTCTGCTGGAGAGACAATAATAATAATAATAAAGAGGTGTTAGTCTCTTGCCTTATGACCCTGAGCTTTCTGTAGCAAGTATTTCTACATTCACGTAAGCAACAGGCAGTGGGACAATTGGGAATCTAGCTCTGCTTCTCTTTGTCATCGTCCAATTAAGCTGCAGCCAACCTGAACATACCAACCTTCATCCCTGCTAGATAAAAAGCGGGACCAGGCAGGAGCACAAGTCATAACACTATATTCCTTTTAGTCAAAGTTAGTGGATAGTGGAAGAAACTTCTTTGAGATTTTGCTTGATATTCCTTGGATGCTTAATGATAAGCCTGAAGGTAATGCTGGGACTTGAGGAACACCTATTTTAATAACCACACTTCCTAAAAACATGCGCTCTGACGTCAACAAGGTGTTGTTTCACCACGCAGGAAATTAACCAGAAAAAGAATTTGCAAGTGGCAATTTCTACAGTAATAGATTTTGATGAATATTTTTTCCAAAATGTTCTGCTGATGCTTGACATCGTAATGAATCATGCCAGATTACATCAATCATGTTGTGTCGCTTAAAAAACAACAATCCCCAAACCACAATGTGGCTGTTAAAGATGGAGTTGTAATGGGCCATAGTTAGGAAGTGTCTATTTTTAAAAAGAAAAAAATACTGAAAATACTTAATATTTTGTGCCCATTTGCCAAATTAAGAAAGGCTTTTAAACTTTATCTGAAAGGGAGGTTTAGAGAACAGTTTCATATTTATTTTTTTAACATGTGATATACTTGTTTCACCTACAAATATTTTAAACCATACATGCGACAAATTTACAAACTCGAATTGATTGGAGCCATTTTGAAAACATGATTCAATTCTTTCTAACTTGAACACAGTTCTTAGTTTATGGGGCAAGTAGAAACATTCCCATGTAGAAACTAGGTTATATTAAATAATGGTCTGCTTGGAGTAAGATATAGATGAAAAATGGGAATATAAAATTATTCTGAAGGTTTTGATACTGCCCATGATGTTTCTAGGGAAGATCTGTTACTTTGACCCACTTAAGTAAATTTCTATAAGATGTCAACACTCTCAGAAACGAGGAGCATTTCCTTCTGTCTTTCCTTCCATTGTTATTTATCACTGTTTTCTCTTTTCTTGCCCCTAGAAGAAACGGAATAGCATCTACCATATTACATATTTTTTGAGATATAAAAATTGCTCCTTTGTTTTTGCTTCTCTAAAACAATTATTCTCAAACTGTTTTAGCCCAAGAACTCTCTCTTCAATTACAATTTTAATACATAAAACAGATCAAAATTGCTCAGGTTGAAGGGGGTATAGGTGGTCCTCAAATCCTTGTTAAAGGGAATATGTTATTGACCCAGTTTGGTCTACAAAGAATACCTAAAGTGTAGTGTGATACATATTGCTTTATCTGCCTTTGTTTATTCAGATTTGATTCCTAATATTAGTAATTTTTGTTACTCTTTTCTGTTCCCCTCCCACATATTTATACATGGAGCCTCAACCTGAAAATCTTCCAAAAAATTCTGCTGAAATTCTGCTGCAAGAAAATGAATGCTGTAGATGAACCATCTGATTAAGTTTACCGTGACTGGTCAACTTTTTGTATTGCAACAATATTTCTTAATACCTTTGGGGACATGAATATCTCCACTGGTATTTTCTGGTTTCCAAAATTTGTGGTTAGATGAAAACTTGTGGAAATTTATTACAAATTCTTTTTCTATGTTTTTAAAACTCTAAGCTGATACATCAAATTCTTGGATTTTATACATGGTGCAATCATGCTAATATATGCAGGAGGGAGAATAGGAAAAAAGGACAGCGATCAATGTGTGTTAATTTGACACATAAGAAAGTCTGCACACATAAAGAAGGAGAACTTTTGGATAGTGGGGTTGGATATGAAATCTGTAGTCAGCTGGCCTGGAGTTCAAATCCTTACACTAATTCCTAGTTGTAGAAATTTGACAAACAATTATCTTTCCCAAAGTCTCAGTTTTTTGTGTGTAAAATGGGAATAGTAGAAGTAGCCAGATTTATTGTGAGGAGAAAATGACATAGTACACATAAGACATTCATTCTTTCATTCATTCATTCATTTAGAGATGGAGTCTCTCTCTGCCACCCAGGATGGAGTGCAGTGGCATGACCTTGGCTCACTGCAACCTCTGCCTCCCAGGTTCCAGCAGTTCTCCTGCCTCAGCCTCCCGAGTAGCTGGAATTACAGGCGCCCATCACACTCCTGGCTAATTTTCATATTTTTAGTAAAGATGGGGTTTCACCATGTTGGCCAGGCTGGTCTCAAGCTTCTGACTTCAGGTGATCTGCCCATCTTGGCCTCCCAAAATGTTGGGATTACAGGCATGAACCACTGCACCTGGCCACATAAGACATTTAACATGTAGACCTCACTTTCAGCAAATCCTCACATGCCAACTATATTGTATACTCTATTTGGGAAAAGAATAGTTCATTGTAGTTTTTGCATGTCACTTTAGATTTTTCATGATTTGGGTATATAACTAAATTTTTTTTCTAACCTTTCTTAAGACGAAAAAAAATCAATCTTAATCATAGACTTTATTAAGAGGATCAAAAGGTACTCTACAAATAAGTATTAATATTCTCATTCATGACTTATAGAAATATAGACAGTAGTTTGACTGCAAGTCACGGTTGAGAAAATACTTGATTCTTTATCCCTCTCTCTCGAACCACTAGAAAATATTTACTCTATAAAAGAACTCTCCCTTGTTATTGGATCTCTTGCAGCTTTGACCTTTGGGCATTGGCTGGTACATTTTTGGATCGTCTTCAAATGACTGGGATAAATTCTGGCTCAAAATTGAAAGAGAGATCAGAAATCCTTCATGGTGAATTGTGGCTTGGGGCCCTTTTAAAACTTCTCAAAGAACATCACAAACAATTTACCACCCTCTCTCAATTGCTGGCTTCATGAAAATTGGTGGTGTTTTGAGTGGATAGAGGCTCATGATTTACAAAGAGCTGTTTCCACTACCCAAGTTTTGCAACATGTGAGAGCAAGTCACAAGGGAAGGAAAGAGAACGTGAACTGCTTTGATGACTGTTGGCCATTGCCAAGGAAACTGCTCCCTTGGTAACCGTGGTCAGTACATCTGTCTAGTTGCATTTCTAAGGCTTGCATAGCTACTACCATGGAAAATGCATTTTAAAACAAACACATATGAAAAAACAATTAAAACACAAATAAAAAATAATGGAGTTGATAAAAAATTCTTTGCTTTTATGGCAAAGTTGTTAGGATGGGTTACGATGTTCAGCAGAACATGTTTAGGGGTGTTACCCCATAAATGGAAACCAAAATGTCCCCAGTGTAAGCCAGCCTGTAAAATAAAACAAATCTAAACCATTGGGTTTATTAATCACAAGACACATTAATTTTAAGACATCACAAAAGTATTTGTGGGGAGCTTATTTCAAACATGGAGCACTCCCAAGTAAATTAAGCTCAAGTTTGCATAACTTTATCTTAAAGAGAGATGTGGGCAGGAGAAAAGGAGATCAAGGTAAAGGCCAGTTTTGAGAAAGGATAGAATGTTTAAGATCTAGCAGAAGCTGAAAAAAGCCAGCTCTGATATAAAAATCTAAGACGGTAGGAAAACATGATTCTATTTATGAATGTTTGATTTAATCACAGTTCTTCAGGAATGCAATAGCACATTACCTGAGGAATGCCTATGTTGAACTGCCATTGTCTTTGAGTGGCTAGATGAAGTTAACGTTTGAACTTGCAAAGTTTAAGTAAAAATAGAAACATAAAGATTTTAATATATGTTACCTACATGAATTTCATGGGAAGTTTGTTGTTTCCACAAAAATAATTTGTGAATTACAATTAAGATGGTGAATAAAACGTTTGTTGAAATCATAATTCAAAGAGTTTATACCAAGAAGGAAGCAGTGTCCTTTATCGGTAAACACCTATATTAACATAAAAGGCTCAAGACATGTAATGGTAGTTATATTTTATATTCAGAAAACACCAGACCAATTAGGGAACAGAGATAAGCTGTTGGGTTATATTTTCAGATGCATCTTAAACCATAGATTGTGTTTAACAAATTCTTGATGTACTTTTTTTTTTTTTTAAAGCATCTTAACATTGCTGCTGACCAGGCAGTGGTTGTGACAGAGTTATCACCTGTGCTTGCTCAGGAAAGCTCACTGCTGCAGTGAGTGTCAGCAGTTTGGAAGAAAGTCTTGGAGATAATAATTTAAGGATGCTAATATTCAAATAGTGCAGAACTTAAGAATATATTGAAAAACACAAATATCAACAACTGTGTAAAAAATGAATTTGGATGGGTTAAACTATAAATATGCAGAAATTTTAGGAATATTTTAACCAATTTATTTTACGTATTTTTTTTGTGTTGTCACAAGTGTGAAATATGATACAAATATGTGACAAAGTTTAAAACTGTTATTTTGGTAAGTATAGAATAAAAATTCCAGGTGATAAGAAAGCATTACGTTGTAGTTTAAGCAGCCATGTTTTTCTTTCTTAGTGGTAAGTAAAAAAAAAAATAGTGTACCTTACAATTTACAGTATCCTAGAGTCAATGAAATATGGGAGTTAGTTGAGATGTCACCTTCTGTTATCTAAGAAGTGAGGTAAAAAGAGAATGAGAGAGACAGATGATAATAGTGACCAAGAACGATGTTACCTACTGCCCTCTCCTCCCCTGAAAATAGAAGAAAGCAATGATAATAAAAGATATTCAATGATTTGCTGACTAGTAAAGAAAAGCATAAAGTTGGTAAGCACTTCTGTATGGCGAGGTATGCCATGATTAAACAAAAGATTCAATCAATTTCATAGACGACCTTGGTGTTTAATCTTAGTCCGCCCCTGTCACTGCATCTGAAATCCAATTTAATGTCTGCTTTGTACATCAAAGAGCAAAAATAGGTCCATGCTACATATTTTCTCGAAGGAACAACTTAAATTAAAAGAGAAAAACCTTCCCAAATATTAAGGTTGATGTTGATGCATTAAGTAGAATAACTTTAAATTTGGCAGTTCTATAGAGCAAGTTGATCTTTTCTCAGATAAATTATTCTTCAAGAATATCTTCAATGTCAAGTCTCAAATGGTGTCTTACAATACTGCCAGTCAGTCATTGTATATGTTCTCTTTCAACTGATTTATCTACCAGAACCTTTTTGTGCTTGTTGATTGAAAAGTCAATCTTGCATATATTCCGTTTTCCTGATCTGTTTGACAGAATCTTAGTGAAACATTCAAGGAGAAGATCCTGCTTCCATAGTTACATCACTCCTTTTGAGATTCCATTGCAATTCAGCAGCAGATAATACCAATTCCAACTTTATAGTGTAACTTCCATTTTGTGGAAAGCTATTTTCATTTTGGCACATTAACTAGTACAATATGAAAATGAAAAATCCTAAAGTGAATATGAAAATCTGTATACCCTCCAGCTGATTCTTCAAAGTTCATTTTTAAAATGTACTTGTTTTGAGATTCTCTGCAGTAGGAAAACTGTATTTACCAAACCATGTAGCACATTCCTAGACAGACACAATACCACTAAATCAGTCCATTTAATGTTGGCACTTTCCTTACTTGAGAGTTTGGTTTTGAGTACTGTTCTCCCTTCCTTGCTGATAATATAGTTTTTGGAGTATCTAGTAACTGCTGGCAAATTTTAGTCACCTTACCTAACTGGAGCTAAACCAAAATGATGGGTAGCACTAGGAAGGCCACATTTCCCAACCTACCTTGCAACCAGATGGGATCGTACAATGATGTTTTGGCCAATAGAATGTGGACAGAGTGATATAGCCACTTCTAGGCCTCACTCTTCTCTTTCTTTGCTTGTTGGATGATAGATCTCAAGAATCTAGGGAGGATTCTGAGACTTAAGGGAGGTCTGAACAGTAGAAGTAAGGAGCCTGGGTCCATGTATGACTCTGTGGAGCAGAGTGACCTCACACTCTCAACCCAAATTTGACTGTGCCAAGGGTGAAACATCACCCTCTGTTATGTTAATCTGCTGAAATGCTGGGACCGGGTGTTTCAACAACTAGGGTTACTTAACCTGATTAGTAATGATAGTGTAATAGTTAGAGAAGTCCCCAACCATATTCCTTAGGAGTTCCACCAGATATTATATAGTATATAATATAGAAATATGGCCTTTATAACATATGACAACTTAATTGAAATGTATCTGGACATTTATTCCCTCATCTCAGAACTTTTTTTTAAATTTTAATATTTTAAACTTTAATTTTCATGAATACATAGTAGTACATATTTGTGGGGTATATGCAATAATTTGATACAAGCAGAGAGTGGGTAATGATCAAATTAGGGTAATTAGAATATCCATCACCTCAAACATTTATTATTTCTTTGTGTTAGGAACATTCCAGTTCTACTTCTATAGTTATTTTAAAATATACAATAAATTATTTTTAATTGTACTTGCTCTATTATGTTACTGAACATAGATGTTATTCCTTCTATCTAACTCAAGTGTGGATCCACTGACTAACCAATCTTTATCCCCACCACCTCCTCAGTACCCTCCCTGGCCTCTCTGGTAATGATCATTCTACTCTCTATTTCCATAAGGTCAATTTTTTTTTAGCTCCTACATTTGAGAACATGTGACAGAAAAATATAGAATATTCAACAAATTTGTGTGTCATCCTTGTGCAGAGGCCATGCTAATCTCCGTATTGTTCCAATTTTAGTATATGTGCTGTGAATTGAGCACTCTGAAATATTTTTGAGTGTTATTTTCCAAGCATTGGATAAGTTCGGGGGATACCATAAAGAGCCAAATAGGCATAGTTAGAGTCCACAGAGCTTATAGTCCAGGAAGTAGATGTTGACCAATGGATACACATATAAATGTAAAATTATAACCATGCTCCTTTCTATGACATACAGAATCATGATCCTATCAGACATAAAAATAGAAATATTTGACTTCATTAGGGAGGCATCCATGAGGAAGGATTCCATGCTGAGAGGGGCAGATGTGTGGTTACCACATGAAAGTCAGATGGCAGGAGACAAAATGAAAGAGGATCAGAGTGGGTGGAGCAGGCAGAGTGAAGGGAAATGGGTCAGGTGAGCCTAGATAAGAGTATAGGTTAGAGGAAGTATTTTACTCTTCACTTAGACACTAAAGAATGACTTTGCCCTTTGCCCTTTGAAAAACACTGCTCTGGCTACATTTTGGGGAATGGATTGGACATGAACATGTACCTATATTTATATGAAGGGAGTATGTGGTAATATGAGAATCACCTGTCAAGATACAGGTACCTGACTGGGTGTGGTGGCTCATGCCCATAATATCAGTACTTTGGGAGGACAAGATGGGTGGATCACTTGAGTCCAGGAGTTCTAGACCAGCCTAAGTAACATGGTGAAACTTTGTCTCTACAAAAAAATACAAAAAAACTGGTCAAGCCTAGTGGCATGTACCTGTAGTCCCAGCTACTTGGGAGGCTTAGGTGGGAGAATCACCTGAGCCCAGAAGGCAGAGGTTTCACTGAGCTGAGATTGTGCCACTGCACTCTAGCCTGGGTGACAGAGTGAGACACCGTCTAAAAAAAAAAAAAAAAAAAAAAAGAAAGAGAGAGACAGCGAGAGAGAGATAGCTCAGGAAAAAAAAGGAAATATAAAAACAGTTCAGCAAAGGAAAAGTTTTTGGGATTGGATGATTAGTGTTTTGGTAAACTAGTTACTTTCACCTTTGTGTCTTTTTTTTTTTTTTTTAACCATTATAGATCAGTAGTTCAATATGGCAAGTTTGAGACAGGAGACATTGGTCTTAGGCCAGTGTGGACATCCAAAGCAAATGAGATTGCAGTGCACTATGAGGCTGGTTTGAGTGAGATTTTTGTCATCAGTTGCTCTAGCATCCAACCCCCTGTGGAAACCTACAAGTCACTCATCCACAGCCGCCAAGTAAGAGGACTCCTCTCAAAAGACACTGGGATGCTTTGACACTCATTACTTGGAAGATAAGGAGACACAACAGTTTGTCCACAAAATTTATGAAGGACTGTGCCCAAAACACAAAGGAGAAAGACCTGCTTGGCTTCCCTCTCTAATCTACCCAGATTTCTGACACCCATGTCCCTCTGTCTCAAATTGTTTTCCAGTTCCTGAGAGAATGAGATGTTGATATCTTGAATCTTTTACATAGACTTGTTTTCTTTCTCTCTGTATATGAGAACTGCTGCTATGGAGGCTTGTGATTCAGTAATCACCTTGAGATATTCCTTTTCCTTCTCTGGGACCCAACTGTATTTCTCGCCCTTGTGATCCAGGCTGCAGAGCCTGACAAATGCACCCTCTCAACCACATCAACACACCAGTGCAGGTTCAGACTGGCCTTCTCTCCTCCACACACAAGGGTAAGAGCTGGACGCTCAGCCCTTTGTTACTTTTTATTTTTAGACTCAATTCACCTCTCCAGAAGCAATACATAGAGAGAAAGCTGAATAGACTATCCAGCATTGAGACACTTCTTAAAGATATCTTTTTCCCTTTAAGAAAGAATGACTGATTGCAAGTATTTATTTTCTGAGGTACAATTGTAGACCTTCAAAGTCAGACTGTTAATTTGATGATATTAACTTTTGAGTCACTTGACTAGTCAGTTTAGGAAGCAACAATTCTCTCAAAACTCTTATAATTACATTTGGACAAGTTTGTGCGTAGGACCGCAAGTCCATCAGCTTATTATAACCATAGTGCGTTCACACACCATCTTCATTATCTTGTGCTAAAGAAGAGAGCACACACTCCTCTGTGGGTAATTTTAGATTGGCCACTGACACACTCTGCAGTGTTTATAAAGAAAACAAAACTTGGATGTTGGCCCTTTTAATTATAACTGGCAGAATTGCTACACCCAAAAATCACATAATCTCTTCACCATATTATATCTTTGAAGACATCTGCTTGCAAAGCAGTAACAAGGAACTTGAATTCTAAAAACAAACTTTGTACTAGATTGATTGGTTTGGCGAGCCACGCTTCTGAAGTACTGACGGATTCTGAAAGATATATTCCTGAACTTCAAGAAAAGTTTAAAATATGCTATAATGGAGTTACATCAAATTGTCTTTGGTCTGGACATGCATATTAGAGACTGAGATCCTATTTCATCATGAAGGAAGGTCCACTGGCCCAGTGGCAAATATCATAAATGTCACCAGTCATTCTGCGTTTTTGTTTTGAGTTTCCAAGTAAACGTCTAGCCAATGAAATAGTTGGATAGTCCAGTGCACTATTTCACCTGAGAAATGATCATCACATAAGGTTCTATGTTCTAGGTGCTTTATATATAACATTGTGAAGACAACTGAGAGTGCTGAATATTCCACCAAAGGGAGAAAGCTGATCTTTGACATCATCTTTACTATTTATCAAGCATATACCTTTCTTCCTGTAGATTTGGGATATGATCTGAGTCCATTTTTTGAGTAATTACATTGTGATCCTAGTCACTTACCCTGGGGCAGATCATTTCGCAGCTTGCAGAGTTCCTAAACTCATAGTACTGTAGCCTGAAAGATGAAATGGAACAATTAATCGTTATCTATGCTCTGCGGATGAGTAAGAATCTTTCCTTTCGTAGGAGATTCGTGCATGTGTATTTGAATTAACAGTCTAAAAAAAAACCCAATGCAAAAGCCTGAATTTGTTGCCAAAATAAAATTGCCTACATCTTATGTAGTCATGTAACTCATAAGGTTCCACCCTCCTTCCATAACTCTAGCCAAAGAGTCTGTTTTTCCTTCCCTAACACAGTGTTTTCTGGAGCCCAGGACTAGTTTTTAAACACTAACATGACTTAAGAAGGCTGCTGGAAAAGTGAAAGCAATCTCATTGTACTGTATTAGTTCAACCAAAATGACTAACACATTTCAACATTTAGAATGTCCAATTGAGCAAATATTTACTGTTCAGTTAGTAGTTTTAAGAATCTTTGTCCAAAATTACTTATCTTGTGGTAATGCTTTGAATATTGAGTATACATTTTAGATAAAGCAATTTTTCCTTTGATGTTAAAAATTGCCTTTATAAATAGGTGCATTGCCTAAAAATTATAAAATTGCATATATTATTTGTAAGAGTTGAAAGTTCCCCAAAAGCTTCACAGATGTTGAAATTTGTTGTCATTCTAACATTAATTTTATTAGTCCAAAGTATTTTTTCCCAAATGTTTTTCTGAGAAGTGCAGAGCAACTGCTGTTACCCCAGAGCACTGAACTATTAACTGTTAATGGCAGGGGAGTTTTCACGTTCCAATATTTCAGCTGCATGCTTGGATATAAGTTATTTTGTTCATGCATCCCCTTCTTGCAAATACGTAAGGCAAGAAAGTTAATAATTTTGGTGTTTGTTAAAAACTCCTGAATGTCTTCATATATGTAGCACAGACTCCGGAAACATTATTAGAACTAGCAAACCACTAGGATGATAGAAAGTGTGAAATTAAAACAAAAAAGGTTACAGTACTTAGAATGATTTATTTTAATGGAGCTAGTTCAGCATTTCCATTTTGTGTATTTATGGTGCAGTTATTCAACATGTTTTCTTTTTTGGTAGGTCACGTCAGGGAGACTTTGGCTGAAGAAAATCACAACAGACGAGAAATAATGCAAGAGAAAAATAAAACAATTCCATGAGGATGTCATTCTGGAACTTCCTGTTACCAGGGAGTGAGATCAGGATGCTTGGGGCAAGGTACATTTGGGTAAAGCTTTGGATTCTTAGAACTTGCACTGAGCACTGAGGGACAAAAGACTAGCAGGGGCTTCTAATTAGAAGAGTTTTGCAGCATGTGCTAAAGCTTACTTTCTTTAGAGTGTATGGCGTTATGCCCACAGATAGATGTCCCAGTTTCAAGTTGTGGGTGATTTTTATGCAAGTCTGTTTTATAGAATTAGTCTTCCAAGGTGTTTACATGGGCCAGGTAAAATCTTGATCATCAAGGGAAGATAGGTATATATGTACACAATGCAAAATAATTTGTCTCAAAGGTTGCTAACCCACAAAACTCCCCCCCAGGCTCAGAGAATCTAGAAAAGCCTGTGACTTCTACACAGCTCTCTCAAATGTGAAGGAAGCAGGCATGACTGCTCTTTGATTCTCATAGGAAATGTAAAGACGTAATTTCTCCAGTGAGTAATGGTACAAATAAAATTATGTTTATTATTATTTTATTCATGGCATTTAATTATAGAGGGAGATGGGTAGTCAGATAGCAAAACAGCCATAAACAAGGGAAAGGCCCCTCTGTTTTTAAATGAATGCTCTAAAACAATTGGGAAGAACATTAATAGAACACCCAGTGAAAGAGACTCGCAAGCATATGCATTCACTTGGGGTTCATCAAATAATGGACCGCTGGCCTATTTTTCAAGCCATTTCTCTGCAGTAACTTGACATTTGATAGGATTACCTTTGGATTTTGGTCTGAGTCTCTGCTATGCCTGAGATTGTCATCTTTTGATTTAAAGATAATAGAGCCAAACATGTGAAACTGTTCTGTAAAGAGTCAACCTGTGACTCATAACCAAATATCAAAAAAGATTTTGTCTACAGTTTGCTTTCTTACCTCACTGTTGTAACTGAAATGATCAAATGACTAGTTTCCATTATAAACACCATATATTTATTTTGTAAAAAAGCTTGTCATTCTTCTGAGATGAAATATAATAGTATCATAAACCTCCAAGACAATTCTGTTCCCCTTAAGACTCACAGCATTTGCTGATTATAATTTTAATTCAAAAGTTTCACCAGAAAAGGTGAATCAATTTTGCTTAAGCATAATGTTGAACAATTAAAAAAAAGCATCTGAGCAGGTCTGACATAGATAAAACCAAATTATGAGGCAGTGGAATTGTAAACAAAACACACTTTAACATTGGCAATGGACTTGATCGTTCAAAATACAGTTAATAAGTTTCCAAACATGCAAGTTCTAATTTTAAAATTAAGCCTTCCAATTGCCAATTTCAAAAAATGTAATGAGTTTAGAGTGGCCTTTTTATTATGCATGGTTTTATGTCTTTGGATTTCAAAATTACCTAGCATGCATTTTCAACTTTGCTACAATTTCCGGGCTGTTTTCATTTCTATTTCAAAAGGCTAAACAGTAAGATGTGCCTCTGCTTTGCATTCTAATTGCATGTAACTGATTTGCACAGCAGAACAAAAAACTCATTTTCAGATTAAGAATTGTACACCAAGAAATAATTATTGTTCTACTAGAAAAAAATATTTTCCCACTTCTCCCCTCGTTTACGTGAACTGTTTGCCATGTTTCTCCCAGGTTGCTATCTTTTATAGACCACCATGCATTGCTCTTTAGGGACTCAAATAATGCAAATGGAAACAAGGAACATACAACTGTTTTGACTACATTCTTCTGCTTGCAACATAACACTTGCCTTTTATTATTTTATCTTCAACAATCAAGGGGTGACTAAATGGTTGCAGGTGGTGATGAAAATAAAAGCCATCCATCATTATTTATTAGGCATGAAAAAGATACACAATAATGTAATTTAATCTCAGAGCAGACAATTATTTCCACATATTGATAATACAATGTGAAAACTGTCATGAATTCTAATATGATATTTTGGCTTTATTGGTACGCCACAGCCAGCATGACAAATAATGAAATTGTATCAAAAAGAAAAAAAAAAACGTAATTATGTGCATATGTCAATATCATGGATGGAAAACATATCACCAAATCTTTAAAGCTTCTTCATTATAACTTGACGAATTCAAAAGTTTGAAGTGGAAAAAGGTGTATTTCCAGTTTTCACTATTTAAGACAAAATCTATTACATTTGCACCACAACCTAGAATCTGAGTAAACACTGATGATGTGTTTTATCATATAAAATTTTTGAGAAGCAGGCAGTCTGCTAAAATATTTGCGAGAAGTATATATGCACTATAGGCTCAAATTTCTAACATATTCTTTGGTTCACTTTAGTCTGGTAAAAATTTGCAGATGAAAACTCTGTGATCTCTAGTTTGAGTAGCATACACATGACTATTAAATGTAGCAAAGAATGTACCTTTTAGCCAAATAAAGCAAATGGCTGAAAATAAACACCTTTGGTAGGAAAAATCCTGACTGATGAAATGTTTGGTTAAAAAAAGTGAAAGCGAATTTTTCGTTATGTTAAATGATTTCTATTTCTCTTAGGTTGCTGAACTCCTTTCTTCAAATAGGCTTTGGTAGGAGAAAATGGGACAACAAAACAACAAACTAGCATTTGATCTGTGTAGATGGGAACCAAAAACGTTTTCTGACTCCTATTTGAATAGATTTTGGTTTCTGTAAAGGAGTTATCATGATTAGAGACTTTCCAACTTAGAAATGAGATCATTTTTAAAGTGCCTTTACTTTATGCAGTATACACACAAACACACACACACTCATTCTACAGTACATATATGCAGCATGCTCTGTACTTTCTTGGAGACTAATTTATTCAGGGTTCACATATAGATTACAAATATATTATTGGATAAGATAAATGATCTCCTCTTAGAAAAATGCCTTTTAGAATTATTAAGGAAGAAAAATATTTTAGACTTGGCTTTGAGTGGTGGGCAGGACCTGGAAGAAAAAGTATCTCTGAGTGATCACAACACTGTGACGATTCTGGGCTGGGAGAGAACATTTATATATCATGTGGTTACTCAATTTTATAAAAGGAACCTAAGAACAAGTGTAGGCACTGGTTAGGAAAAACAAATGAAAGGAATAATTTAAAAAGTCAATAAGCCACAGGAAATCTGGAGACTGTTTAAAAACACCTTTTTGGAAGCCTAGCAAAAGTATGTGCCAGAGATCAAAGGGACACTTGGAAATGTGGCCCAAGTAAGGAAACCAGGGAGATCCGCAAACTATGGCAGGTCAGGTGTGAACAAGAATGCAGGCAAGCCAAAAGAGAATTCAAGAGTACCTTGCAAGTGACTCCAAAGCTAATAAAAATGTTCTTCAAAATATATCCATGGCAGGAAATCAAATAGAGAACTAATGGGCCGATCAAGTGACCCACTCTGGGCAGAAGAGATATTCTTCTTGAAAGACGGAAACTCTTCTGACTTGACTAAACATGATTCATTTATTCATTTGTTTATTCAGTCCTTCCATATTTTCATACATTCAACCATCTATTCACCCATCTATTCAGTTATCTATTCACTCAACAGCAAAAAAAAAAAAAAAATGCAGAATGTGCTACCATGAGCCAGACTTTGAATTCAGTACTGGGAATATAATAGAAATACACATCATTCACTTATTCATTATTTTCACTCATTCAATCATCTATCATTCATCCATCCATTTGATTATCTATTCATTCTACAAAAAAATTCCAGAATGTCTATCATGGAATAGATCCCGGGTTAAACACTGGGAATATATTAATATATAAGACATTCATTCATTCAATTGATATTTGCCTACTATGTCCCAAGCACTGGTTTAATTCTTTGAGATACATCAGTGAACAAAAGATACAATATCGCTGCTTAAATCTAGCTTCCTTTCCAGCAGGGAAGAGCAGTGCAGGTAGGCAACATATACAATCAACAACTGATCATGAAATCACAATCAACCATTTCGTATGAAAGTATTATTATGAAGGACAAGTTCAGGTAGCTATGAGTGTCTGATGGAGGCTCTGTCTGATGTAGAGAGTAGCACCCCATTCAAGGACTGGAAGAAATAGGAGGGAGGAAGAGATAAGCAAGAGATCAGTATGGTGAGATGACACAAAGACCACATTCTGTTGGGCTTGAAGGGCTATGTGAAGAATGCTAGATTTTACCTAAAGGACAATGGGAAGACACTGAAGGATTTTAAGCAAGAGTGATCTGCTTCAAAAGTTTGACACTCTTCTATTCAAAACCCTGTGATGATTCCCTATTTCAATCAGGGTAAAAGCTGAAGTCTTTACAATCACCTGCAGGAACCTCCATGTTATTTTCTCTATAGCTCTCCAACTTAACTTTTTTTCACCCCTATCCACTGCTCACGGTGCTCTAGCTACACTGGTCTCTGTGCCCACTGGCTATTTCCCCCTGAAATCCAAATGGCTAATCCTTATCTTATTCAAGTCCTTTCTCAAATGTCATCTTGTCTATCGGGCATATCCTGAGCACCAGACTTAATACTGTAACTTCCCTACCATACCTACTTTTACCTTGCTTTGCATTTTTTCTCCCCATAGCACTCATTACCTTCTGATTTTCAGTACAATTTATTTATTATGTTTTGCACATTGTCTATACCCTGGCCCTCCTCTGCAAGTCATATGTACTCTACATGAGGGAAGCAATTGTTATCCTTTGTTCACACATTTATCCTAATCCACTAAAACAGTGCCTGGGACATAAAACTCAGTAATCATTTGCTAAATAAACCAATCAATAAATGCATTGGTCAACATAATCATATTGGCATTTTAAGAAAATTACACTGGCTGAAACTTGAAGCACAAGTTGGGGAGGGTTAAATATAGAAGTAGAAAAACAAGAGGCTATTTTGAGGGCCTAATAAAAAAACAATGGAAACACAGACTAGGGAGATGATGGCAGAAATGAAGAAAAGTAAACTGGTTTTAAGGTATTTTTTTTTAGATAGAATCATCAGGCTCTAGATTGGATACTTACAGCTAAACCTGGCTCACACTGATTTGCAAGAGCTGATTTTAAATTTTCAGAAATTCTGTGAGTTGGTTGTAAGCACAGATATTAAAAATTAAATTATATAAACTTATAATAAATTATATCAAAACAAGGGTAATAAGTACTCAAAAGTCATTCATTCCTAATTATTTCACTATATTTTGCTATTAGCTAACTCTTGAGGTTATTTATATCTGTGGTGTTTTTTGGTGAAATACTATATGTTGGTGTATTATCGCGCAAATCTTTCCAATTCACATTAAGTTATGTCATATTGGTAGCTTGAAATCAGCTACAGTGGGAGGATTTGTTCCTCGGTAATTGTCAAGTACTGTAACTAAGGGCTTGATTTATTGTACTGTTGATTTTCTAGACTTAAGAAAGTGATGGAGAAAATGTCAATGATTCAGATTTAATTTAAGTGTGTCATATCTGTAGATGTCTCATTGTTAAATCACATGAAATTGAGAAAATATTCGTCCAGTGTGTAAAAACAATCATTTGATCCATCAAAGAAGTCATTCACATTATGGACAAAACAATACAATTTCAGTATACGTTTTTATTGTTTCACCCTTGTCTTACTCTTTAATGTAAAGGAAATGATCAACTAACATACATGTCAGAAATACTCTCTTCCGTTAGTTGCAACAATAAGTTGGCTATGGATCTAAGAGTTTGGCAGAAAACAATGAAAGTATTCTGTGAGAATCAATATGCTATATGAAATTTACAAGAAAGGGTATTGTATATTTTATTATTATTCATAAATGGTGTGCTATAGTTTTATATCAATACTATCTATGATAAATCTAAACATGTATGTATACATTATTATTATTTTTTAAGATAACTTTCTGTTAAACTGTATACTACTGGGAATATGGGTCAAGAGAAAAGAAATAGCCGAAGATGGCTGCCAGTTTCTGTCTTGTTAACTGCCTGAATGGTGTTCTTCATTCCCGCATATGGGAAACATTAGAGAATAACTAGGTTTGTTGGGTAGGGATAGGGAAGAAAGTGTCATTGGCTAGGTTGGGTGATAGTGAGATGGAAGAAACAGACTTCAAGTTCAGGTGGCCAGGCAGATAGATAGTGCGGAAAACAAAAGAGAACTCTAAGCTGGAACCATCATTTGGGTGATTTCTGTAAATAGTAATTAAAGACTTGAAAGTGGATTGAGCTATTCTGAGTGTTTTCTCCAAATTGACTTCTGAAGCAGAGTTTGGAAGGATAAAAGTGGCAAATATTGGATGTTGTAGTCAGATTAACAAATTAATAGTATGTATATAACCAGGGCTAAATAATATCCTCCAAGAATATTGGAGGTTTAATCAGGGATATAGACCAAGGATATGTTCTCTTTTATTAGAGAAGGGTATCTTAGTTAAATGGGCAGTGTCTAAGATATAGACCATTGTTGAGGGCCTGGGGTAAGTAAGTAGGAGATTATGATGGGTGCCCTGTGTGAGTAGATGAGTTATTTACTTATTAGTTACCAATAGTTCTGAGTACTGTTAGAAGGATTATTTAATTACTAACTAAAATAAAACATAGGGGGTCAGATTCTCAAAAATAGGATCTTTCTCTGAGGTCTTCATCTACCTGTTAAAGATCCATGAACTTTTACTTCTGGGAAGACAGGCAGAAGTGGTTTTCTCTATTCCATAGACCCCTGAAAAGTGGAATAAAGAAGGTAGACCAGGTAGGGACTTTAGGATTTAAGGAATAAGATGGAAGTGAATTTCCAGGGCTTCCTTTTTGGGTCATATATGCCAGACTTGGAGCTGAAGAAGCCAGCAATCCGGCACTGCCAATGGGCCCAGGAAAAAGAGAAGCAATCCCAAACAAAAGTCTACTATCTTGTCAAAGGATTAGGAGATGGCAGCCTACCAGAAAACTTGTAGAAAATAACCATTCTATTCCAGCCAAACACCACTGAAAAAAATGTGGTCTCACCTGACCCACACCAGCAAAGATAAAGTGGGGAGCCTAGATGCGCACTTCCGTGAGACTGTAATGAGGCTCCCCAACACTACCACTAGGCTAGTGTCAGAGAAGGCTGAGTAGAGAGCCCAGATTTTTATCCTTACTGAGTAGTCATGAGACACCTCAACCCTCGTCCCCACTGTGTTGCTGCACATTAAACGGGAAGCTGAGACTTCCATCCCCACCCAGCAATAATGTGGAGCCTACCATCACCTCTAGCATCAACAGAGGCCAAGTGAAGAACATGGACTACTCTCTCATTTGGCAGTGACAAAACATTGCTTCTGCCTTCCCTGCTGAAGTGGTGCTGGAAAAATTCAGCTAAGGGGCTGTTCCAAGATGGCCAATTAGGAACAGCTCCAGTCTACAGCTCCCAGAGTGAGCGACACAGAAGACAGATGATTTCTGCATTTCCAACTGAGACTGGAAGACAGTAGTGGTTCTCCCAGCACGCAGCTTGAGATCTGAGAACGGACAGACTGCCTCCTCAAGTGGGTCCCTGACCCCCAAGTAGCCTAACTGGGAGGCACCACCCAGTAGGGGCAGACTGACTCATCACATGGCTGGGTACTCCTCTGAGACAAAACTTCCAGAGGAATGATCAAGCAGCAACGTTTGCTGTTCACCAATATTCGCTGTTCTGCAGCCTCCACTGCTGATTCCCAGGCAAACAGGGTCTGGAGTGGACCTCTGGCAAACTCCAACAGACCTGCAGCTGAGGGTCCTGGCTGTTAGAAGGAAAACTAACAGAAAGGACATCCACACCAAAACCCCATTTGTACGTCACCATCATCAAAGACCAAAGGTAGATAAAACCACAAAGATGGGGAAAAAACAGAGCAGAAAAAGGGAAAATTCAAAAATCAGAGTGCCTCTCCTCCTCCAAAGGAACACAGCTCCTCACCAGCAACGGAAGAAAGATGGATGGAGAATGACTTTGATGAGTTGAGAGAAAAAGGCTTCAGATGATCAAACATCTCCGAGCTAAAGGAGGAAGTTCGAACCCATGGCAAAGAAGTTAAAAACCTTGAAAAAAGATTAGATGAATGGCTAACTAGAATAACCAATGCAGAGAAGTCGTTAAAGTACCTGATGGAGCTGAAAACCACGGCACAAGAACTGTGTGACGAATGCACAAGCCTCAGTAGCCGATTCGATCAACTGGAAGAAAGGGTATCAGTGATGGAAGGTCAAATGAATGAAATGAAGTGAGAAGAGAAGTTTAGAGAAAAAAGAATAAAAAGAAACGAATAAAGCATTCAAGAAATATGGGACTATGTGAAAAGACCAAATCTACATCTAATTGGTGTACCTGAAAGTGACAGGAAGAATGGAACCAAGTTGGAAAACACTCTGCAGGATATTATCCAGGAGAACTTCCCCAATCTAGAAAGGCAGGCCAACATTCAAATTCAGGAAATACAGAGAATGCCACAAAGATACTCCTCGAGAAGAGCAACTCCAAGACAAATAATTGTCAGATTCACCAAAGTTGAAACGAAGGAAAAAATGTTAAGGGCAGCCAGAGAGAAAGGTCGGGTTACCCACAAAGGGAAGCCCATCAGACTAAGAGCTGATCTCTCAACAGAAACTCTACAAGCCAGAAGAGAGTGGGGGCCAATATTCAACATTCTTACAGAAAAGAATTTTCAACCTAGAATTTCATATCCAGCCAAACTAAGCTTCATAAGTGAAGGAGAAATAAACTCCTTTACAGACAAGCAAATGCTGAGAGATTTTGTCACCACCAGCCCTGCCCTAAAAGACCTCCTGAAGGAAGCACTAAACATGGAAAGGAACAACCGGTACCAGCCACTGAAAAAACATGCCAAATTGTAAAGACCATTGAGGCTAGGAAGAAACTGCATCAACTAACGAGCAAAATAACCAGCTAACATCATAATGAGAGGATCAAATTCACACATAACGATATTAACTTTAAATGTAAATGGGCAAAATTCTCCAATTAAAAGACACAGACTGGCAAATTGGATAAAGAGTCAAGACCTATCAGTGTGCTGTATTCAGGAAAGCCATCGCACGTGCTGTGATGCACATAGGCTCAAAATAAAGGGATGGAGGAAGATCTACCAAGCAAATGGAGAACAAAAAAAAAGGCAGGGGTTGCAATCCTAGTCTCTGATAAAACAGACTTTAAACCAACAAAGATCAAAAGAGACAAAGAAGGCTATTACATAATGGTAAAAGGATCAATTCAACAAGAAGAGCTAACTATCCTAAATACATATGCACCCAGTACAGGAACACCCAGATTCATAAGGAAGTCCTTGAGACCTACAAAGAGACTTAGACTCCCACACAATAATAATGGGAGAGTTTAACACCCCACTGTCAACATTAGACAGATCCACAAGACAGAAAGTTAACAAGGATATCCAGGAATTGAACTCAGCTCTGCACCAAGCAGACCTAATAGACATCTACAGAACTCTCCACCCCAAATCAACAGAATATACATTCTTCTCAGCACCACACGGCACTTATTCCAAAATTGACCACATAGTTGGAAGTAAAGCACTTCTCAGCAAATGTAAAAGAACAGAAATTATAACAAACTGTCTCTCAGACCACAGTGCGATCAAACTAGAACTCAGGATTAAGAAACTCACTCAAAACTGCTCAACTACATGGAAACTGAACAACCTGCTCCTGAATGACTACTGGGTATATAACGAAATGAAGGCAGAAATAAAGATGTTCTTTGAAACCAATGAGAACAAAGACAAAAAATACCAGAATCTCTGGGACACATTTAAAGCAGTGTGCAGAGGGAAATTTACAGCACTAAATGCCCACAAAAGAAAGCAGGAAAAATCTAAAATTGACACCCTAACATCACAATTAAAAGAACTAGAGAAGCAAGAGCAACTACACATTCAAAAGCTAGCAGAAGGCAAGAAATAACTAAGATCAGAGCAGAACTGAAGGAAATAGAGACACAAAAACTCTTCAAAAAATCAATGAATCCAGGAGCTGGTTTTTTGAAAAGATCAACAAAATTGATAGACTGCTAGCAAGACTAATAAAGAAGAGAAGAGAGAAGAATCAAATAGATTCAATAAAAAATGACGAAGGGGATATCACCACCGATCCCACAGAAATACAAACTACCATCAGAGAATAGTATAAACACCTCTACGCAAATAAATTAGAAAACCTAGAAGAAATGGATAAATTCCTGGACACATAAACCCTCCCAAGACTAAACCAGGAAGAAGTTGAATCTCTGAATAGACCAATAACAGGCTCTGAAATTGAGGCAATAATTAATAGCCTACCAACCAAAAAAAGTCCAGGACCAGATGGATTCACAGCCGAATTCTACCAGAGGTACAAGGAGGAGCTGGTACCATTCCTTCTGAAACTATTCCAATCAATAGAAAAAGAGAGAATCCTCCCTAACTCATTTTATGAGGCCAGCATCATCCTGATACCAAAGCCTGGCAGAGACACAACAAAAAAAGAGAATTTTAGACCAATATCCCTGATGAACATTGACGCAAATATCCTCAATAAAATACTGGCAAATCCAATCCAGCAGCACATCAAAAAGCTTATCCACCATGATCAAGTGGGCTTCATCCCTGGGATGCAAGGCTGGTTCAACATATGCAAATCAATAAACGTAATCCAGCATATAAACAAAAACAATGACAAAAACCACATAATTATCTCAATAGATGCAGAAAAGGCCTTTGACAAAATTCAACAACCCTTCATGCTAAAAACTCTCAATAAATTACGTATTGATGGGACATATCTCAAAATAATAAGAGCTATCTATGACAAACCCACAGCCAATATCATACTGAATGGGCAAAAACTGGAAGCATTCCCTTTGAAAACTGGCACAAGACGGGGATGCCCCCTCTCACCACTCCTATTCAACATAGTGTTGGAAGTTCTGGCCAGGGCAATCAGGCAGGAGAAAGAAATAAAGGGTATTCAATTAGGAAAAGAGGAAGTCAAATTGTCCCTGTTTGCAGATGACATGATTGTGTATCTAGAAAACCCCATCATCTCAGCCCAAAATCTCCTTAAGCTCATAAGCAACTTCAGCAAAGTCTCAGGATACAAAATCAATGTGCAAAAATCACAAGCATTCTTATACACCAATAACAGACAAACAGAGAGCCAAATCATGAGTGAACTCCCTTTCACAATTGCTTCAAAGGGAATAAAATACCTAGGAATCCAACTTCCAAGGGATGTGAAGGACCTCTTCAAGGAGAACTACAAACCACTGCTCAACGAAATAAAAGATGATACAAACAAATGGAAGAACATTCCATGCTCAGGGATAGGAAGAATCAATATTGTGAAAATGGCCATACTGCCCAAGGTAATTTAGAGATTCAATGCCATCCCCATCAAGCTACCAATGACTTTCTTCACAGAATTGGAAAAAAATACTTTAAAGTTCATATGGAACCAAAAAAGAGCCTGCATTGCTAAGTCAATCCTAAGCCAAAAGAACAAAGCTGGAGGCATCAAGCTACCTGACTTCAAACTATACTGCAAGCCTACAGTAACCAAAACAGCATGGTACTAGTATGAAAACAGAAATATAGACCAGTGGAATGGAACAGAGCCCTCAGAAATAATACCACACATCTACAACTATCTGATCTTTGACAAATCTGACAAAAACAAGAAATGGGGAAGGGATTCCCTATTTAATAAATGGTGCGGGGAAAACTGGCTAGCCATATATAGAAAGCTGAAACTGGATCCCTGCCTTACACCTTATGCAAAAATTAATTCAAGATGGATTAAAGACTTACATGTTAGACCTAAAACCATAAAAACCCTAGAAGAAAACCTAGGCAATACCATTCAGGACATAGACATGGGCAAGGACTTCATGTCTAAAACACCAAAAGCAATGGCAACAAAAGCCAAAATTGACAAATGGGATCTAATTAAACTCAAGAGCTTATGCACAGCAAAAGAAACTTCCATTGGAGTGAACAGGCAACCTACAGAATGGCAGAAAACTTTTGCAATCTACTCATCTGACGAAGGGCTAATATCCAGAATCTACAATGAACTCAAACAAATTTACAAGAAGAAAACAACCCCATCAAAAAGTGGGTGAAGGACACGAATAGACACTTCTCAAAAGAAGACATTTATGCTGCCAAAAGACACATGAAAAAATGCTCATCATCACTGACCATCAGAAAAATGCAAATCAAAACCACAATGAGATACCATCTCACACCAATTAGAATGGCGATTATTAAAAACTCAGGAAACAACAGGTGCTGGAGAGGATGTGGAGAAATAGGAACACTTTGACACTGTTGGTGGGACTGTAAACTAGTTCAACCATTGTGGAAGTCAGGGTGGCAATTCCTCAGAGATCTAGAACTAGAAATACCATTTGACCCAGCAATCCCATTACTGGTTATATACTCAAAGGATTATAAATCATGCTGCTATAAAGACACATGCACACGTATGTTTATTGCAGCACTATTCACAATAGCAAAGACTTGGAACCAACCCAAATGTCCAACAATGATAGACTGGATTACGAAAATGTGGCACATATACACCATGGAATACTATGCAGCCATAAGGAAGGATGAGTTCATGTCCTTTGTAGGGACATGGATGAAGCTGGAAACCATCATTCTCAGCAAACTATCACAAGGACAAAAAACCAAACACCGCATGTTCTCACTCATAGGTGGGAATTGAACAATGAGAACACTTGGACACAGGAAGGGGAACATCACACACCGGGGCCTGCTGTGGGGTGGGGGGAGAGGGGAGGGATAGCATTAGGAGATATACCTAATGTAAATGACGAGTTAATGGGTGCAGCACCCCAACATGGCACATGTATACATACGTAACAAACCTGCACGTTGTGCACATGTACCCTAAAACTTCAAGTACAATAAAAAAAAAAAGAAAAAGCTTGATAAGCTGCAAAATTCTAACTTTTCTAGAGCCCATCAGAGAGGTTAGGTTACAGGTTAACCAGGTAAATAAATTGCAAAAGTCAAAAAGCACCCTCTGAAGACAGATGGGACCTATGAACTGATTCACCTTGGGTAGAGCATGAGAGGAAGGCAGATAAGGTAATTCAATATTAAAGGACAAGCAAAACCAAGAAAGGGCCATTATATTAGTACATTTTCATGCTGCTGATAAAAACATACCCGAGACTGGGCAATTTACAAAAGAAAGAGGTTTAATTGAACTTATAGTTTCACGTGGCTGTGGAAGCCTCACGATCATGGTGGAAGGCAAGGAGGAGCAAGTCACATCTTAGGTGGATGGTGGCAGGGAAAAGGAACTTGTGCAGAGAAATTCCCATTTTTAA
Organism: Pongo pygmaeus; assembly: GCF_028885625.2. Lineage (NCBI taxonomy): Eukaryota > Metazoa > Chordata > Mammalia > Primates > Hominidae > Pongo > Pongo pygmaeus. Next base: position 82,628,983 of record NC_085930.1, read on the forward strand.
AACCATCAGACCTTGTGAGACTCATTCACTATCACGAGAACAGCATGGGGAAGACCCACCCCCATGATTCAATCATCTCCCACTGGGTCCCTCTCACAACATGTGGGAGGCTACAAGATGAGATTTGGGTGGGGACACATAGCCAAACCATATCAGACATCTTATGACAAGGTGGAGTATAAGTGGAAACATTTAAATACCCTTGACTGTCATTGGAAACCATGCTGCTGTGAGGTATTTAGTCAGGAGGCTACATTTTAATCAAAGTGATGTCATTACGAGTTAATTTAAAATAACACTCATAAACACCTATGCAACAAGTGTATTCCTCTTTATAGAACAGATGTGTTCCTGAAAAGTTGTGCATAGAAAAAAATTGTTCAATTAAGTCTGTTTTCTTCCATTGTTGTCACTTAGTGATATGTTGTATCAATTTCTCACTAATCTTCATTGACCACTAAGCTTAATGTTTCTTTGCTATCCTCCTCTACCAAATTAATTAATCATAAAAGCATCAGGTATATTTTGATGATTGAAGAGATTTTTTTTCTATAAAGAGAGAAACATTTCTAAAGTCAGCAATGGTCACTTATAGTCTCAAAATAGACAACACCAATTCTCACATTTAAAAAACTCTAAGTGGAATACTGTTTTATAGCAGCATATTGATTCTAAACATACATATTTATACTCTACAAGGACTGTTCAAAAAGTAATTTATATGAGTTTTTAAGATATTGATTTTATTGCAATGCAAAATAATTATTACAAAAATATAAACAGAACTTCCTGTCACTTTTCCGTATACATTCCTTGTAGAGTAAAACATTGATTATGATATAATGGTATTGATTATAATAGAATTATGACATAATCAATTAAATAAGTTTCACTGATGATGAAATAAAATGTAGTGTCTTTAGTTGCAAAAAAAAGAAAAATTCAGCTAAAACAGAGGTTTAAATAAAATCTCGTAATGTAATACAAAAATGTCTAGATTTCTACTGAAAACATCTATAATACTAAGAACCAGTAAGATCTAAATCTGACTGAAAGAAGACAATCAACAGATACTAGCACCAAGATGACAGAGACATTAGAATTATTGAAGATTTTAAAACAGCCATGCTAAATATGCTGAATAAAAAAATTACAAATCTGCTTGAAACAAAGGAAAAAGAGAAAGTCTTAATGAAAAAAATCTCAATGAAGTCTCAATGAAGAAATAGGAGATATAAAACAGAACTGAGTGTAAATTTTATTTTTTGAGCCAGGGTCTCACTGTGTCACCCAGGCTGGAGTATAGTGGCGTGATCTCAGCTCACTGCAGCCTCAACTTCCCAGGTTCACGCCATCTTTTCCGTCTCACCCCCCAAGTAGCTGGGACTACAGGCACAAGCCACCATGCCCGGCTGATTTTTGTATTTTTTTTGTAGAGACGGGGTTTCACCATGTTGCCCAGGCTGGTCTCAAACTCCTGAGCTCAAGCAATCTGCCCACCTCAGCCTCCCAAAGTGCTATGATTACAGGTGTAAGCAACCAGGCCTGGCCCCAGGTAGAAATTTTAGAACTAAAAAAATATGATAACCAAAATTAAAAGACTGGTGTGTGGACCCAACAGCAGAATGGAGGGAGGAGAACATAATCAATGTGTTGTGAAAAAATAACAATAGAAATTATCCGATCTGAATAACAGAGAGAAAATAGACTGAAAAGATCTGAAAGCATCTCTCAGGGACCTGTAGAACAATCTTAGATAAAGGATAACTAAGAATTTGTTTCCAGCAGATCTCATTTAAAAGAATGGCTAAAGGAAGTTCTCTAAACACACACACACACACACAAACACACACACACACACACAAAGATAAAAGAAGGAAACTTGGAACAAGGAGGAAGAAAGAACATGATTAGCAAAAATATGGGTAAATACAATAGGTTTTCCTTCTCTTTGATTTTCTAAGCTATTTTTGATAGTTGAAGTAAAAATCACAACATTGTCAGATTTGGTTCTAAATGCATTAGAGGAAATATTTAATACAACTACATTATAAATGAGGACAGAAATGGAATGTAAAGGTCTCTATCTAGAGCAACAATGTAAAAAGCTAAACATAGAGATATCCTCAAAAACACTATATGTGAACAAAAATGGGATCTAAAAAATGTTCAGGTAACCCACAGGAAGGCAGGAAAAAGAAAACAGAGGAATAAAAAGCAGAGAGAAAACAAAAATTAAAATGACAGATGTAAGTCTTAACATGTCAATAATTATTTAAATGTATATGGTTTAAATATATACATTAAAAGACAGAATAGATTAAAAAACACTTACTTCAAGTAAAACTTACTTCAAATAAGATGTATGCAGGTGGAAAGTAAGAAGATGGAAAAAGATGTATTATGCAAACATTAATTAAAGAAAGCAGGAATGGCTATATTAATATCAGATAAAGTAGACCTCAGATCCAAGAATATTACCAGAGATAGAGACATTACGTCTTGATAAAAGGCTTAATCCAGTAAGGTATATGCACCAAACAACAGAGCTACAAAATATGTGAAGCAAAGATTGAGAGAACTAGAAGGAGAAATACAGAAATCCCAAATTATAATTGGAGACCTCCATACCCTGCTCTCAACAATTGATAAAAACTACAGAGAAAACAGTAAGGATATATTAAAAAAACTCAATACCATCTGTCAACAAATTTTTATTGATATTTGTAAGGCCCTCAGCCAAACAACGGTAGCGTACACATCCTTTTTAAGTGCCCCCGGCATCAACAAAGGCCAAGGATATGGAAGATATGCCAAAATGGATAATATCCTGGGCCATAAAACAAGCCCCAACAAATGTAAAGAATTGAAATCATACAAAGAAGCTAAAGCAGTGTAGAAAAGGGGAATTTCTAGCACTAAATGCTAAAAAAGAGGAAAAATGTCAAATCAATAATCTAAGAAAAGAAGCATTAAAAAAAGAGAGAGAAATAGTTCAAATCAAAGGAGAGAGAAATAGTTCAAATCAATAATCAAAACTCCCAATACAAGAACCTAGATAAGCAAAATAGACTGAAGGCAAGGAGAAAGAGGGAAACAATGAAGATAAGTGCAGAAATCAATTATTTTGACACAGAAAAACAACAGAAGAAATTAATAGAACAATGAGCTGGTTAATGGAAATGATCACTGGCAAACTTATAGCAAGACAGAGACAAACAAAAAGGGAGACATCAAAAAAAAAATGAAGCAGAGGATATCACTATAGACGTTGTAGATATCAAAAGTGCAATAAGAGAATACTGCAAACAACTCCACACATGTAAATTTGACAACTTAAAAGAAATGGACCAATTCTTTGAAAAACACAAACTACTATAACTTACCCAATATGAAACAGATAGTTAAAATGGCTCTATAATCATTAAAGAAGATGCATTTGTAATCGAAAAACCGCCCCATAAAATGCCTTCCAATTTCAGATGGTTTCACCGAAGAATTTTACCAAATATTTAAAAAAGAATTAATCCCAGTTGTACACAATCTCTTCTAGACAGTAGAAGACTAGGGAATAATTTCCTATTCTTTTTATGAAGCTGATATTATTCTGATAACAAAATCAAAGATAGCACACACACAACCCTCAAAAAATAGAAAACAAAAACTAGAAAATAACATGAATATAAATGCAAAAATTTTTATCAAAATATTAGTAAACATAATTCAGCAATATATCAAAGAATTATATACTGTGACCAACTAAGGTTTATTCCAGGGCTGCAGGACTGATTTAATATTTGAAAAATCAATGTAATCTACCAGATTAACAGGCTAAAGAAGAAAATTCACATAATCACATCAATCAATGCAGAAAAAGCATTTGACAAAATTCAATATCCACTTCTGATAAGAACCCTCAGAAAAAACTGAAATAGAGTAGATCTTCTTTAACTTGATAAAGAGCACCTATAAAATACCTTGAGCTAACATCTTAATAGTGAAAGACTAACCTCTTTGCCCTATGACCAGAAAGAAGACACGGATATCTGCTTTCCTCACTTCTGTTCAGCACAGTATTGGAGCTTCTAGTCTGGGTAATCGACCAACTGATTTCTGACAAAGGTACAAAAACAATCCACTGAAGGAAACATAGCCTTTTCAACAAATGGTATTGGAGCAAAGGCACTTCCGTAAGTGAAAAAAATAAACCTCGATCTAAGATTTACAATTTATAAAAAAAATTAACTCAAAATGGAGCACAGACTTAAGTATAAAACTATAAAACTTTTAGAAAAAAATAGAAAATCTTTGGGATCTAGGACAAGGCAAAAAGTGTTATACTTGATAGCAATAGTATGATTTATAGAAAGAAAAACTTGATGAATTAATTGTACCTTATCTAACTAAAAAGTATTAACTCTGAAAAAGACCCTGTTAAGAGGAGGAAAAGACAAGCTATGGACTAGGAGAAAATATTTGAAAATCACAGATCTGACAAAGGACTGACACTTAACATATATCAAAAACTCTCAAAACCCAACAGAAAATACCCTCAAACAATCCAATTAGAAAATAGATAAAAGATATAAAGAGACATTTCACCCCAAAGAGTATGTAGATGGCACATAAGCACATGAAGAAATGCTCAACATCATTAGCCATTAGGAAAGTGCAATTGAAAACCATGATGAAATATCACCACACACCTATCAGAATGGTATAATTAAAGCACAGTGACACCACCACATCTTGGCGCGGATGTGAAAAAACTGGATCACTCATACATTGCTAGTAGGATGGATATCCCAAGTATGCTGATTTGATTACATGAATGTATCAAATTATTGCATGTATTCTAAAAATACATACATCTATTTTATATCAATAAAATAAATAAATAAAATCATAAAATAAATAATTAAAAATTATAAAGTCACTCTGGAAAAAGCTTGGCGATTTCTTTAAAAATGAAATATATAACTACCATGTGACACAGTAATGGCACTCTTAGGCATTTATTATAGAAAAAGACATATGTTCACACAAAAACCTGTATGTAGATGTTTAAAGCAGTTTTATTCATAATAGACAAAAACTGGAAACAACCCATATGTCCTTCAATGAGTGAATGGTTAAACAAATTTTGTTTCATCCAAACCATGGAATACCACTCAGCAATGGAAAGGGATGAACTCCTGATCCATGCAACAACCTGGATGAATCTTTAGAAAATTATGATGGGTAAGAAAAGCCAATCTTGAGAGGTCATATACAGTATAATTCTACTTATATGATAGTCTTGAAATAACAAAAATTATAGAAATGGAGAACAGATTAAGAGTTTCCTGATGGGTAAGGTTGGTAGAGATATTTATTCCTCAGCAAATATCTATGTGCTCTCCCACATTTCTAGGCCCCCTTGCCGTTATATGGCCATATACCTAGTAGTTCTGGCCAATAAGCTATGAGAATGAATGATGTATATCATTTGCAGTCTGGAGCATTTAAGAGTTAATGTGTAACTTTCCAGCCACTATCCTTCTGCAGTGACACTGGTGTCGTATGTTGACATGTTGGTGTCCTGAGATGGAAGCTGTTGGATTTCATGAATTACTGCATGGGAGACAGATGCCCTGGAGAGCTGCTGAACTCACAGTGGGCTTTTCTTAAGAAATAAGCTGTTGTTGTGTTAAGCCACTGAGATTTCAAGAATTGCTGCCATACCACAATTTAGATTAGAATGACCAATACAGAAAGCAGTCCTACAAATAAGTACTACAGTACCAAACCCTTAATATATGTGGCATTGCCTTGATATCCCTGAAAGGTGAAGTGAACTGATACTCCATTGCTCAGGAGCAGATGATATAAAATAATGGAAGAAACAATTAAATCTGATCTCATGGAAGAATGAAAAGCTGAGCTGGAGCTTTAGAAGGAGGAGCCAACATGTTTTGAAATCAGCAATAGTGAGATAAGAGAATAATAAGCTATTCAGGAAGCTAGTCAATACTTGATCTCATATATGCACCACTATATTGTATAGGAAATAGGAAGTATAAATGTTGTATTAGTCCATTCTCACACTGTTATAAAGAAATACTTGAGATTGGGTAATTCATAAAGAAATAATTGGCTCATAGTTCTGTAGGCTGTATCGGAAGCAGAGTGGCTTCTGCTTCTAGGGAGGCTGCAGGAAACTTACAATCATGGTGGTTGGCAAAGGGAAAGCAGGCACTTCACCTGGCCCAGAGCAGAAGGTGGAGGGAGGTGCAACACACTTTTTTAAACAACCAGATCTCATAACTCACTCACTCACCATCAAAAGAACAGCATCAAGAGGATGGTGCTAAACCTTTAGAAACTAGCCCCATGATACAATCATCTCCCACTAGGCCCCACCTCCAACACTGAGGATTACAATTGAATCTGAGATTTGGGTGGGGACACAGATCTAAACCATACCAAATGTGATCCTTTGGACATAGTCTAAGAGACTATGCTTGAAGATTTCTGAGTGTCTCCTCAGAAGTAAATCTGATTCCATAAACATTGAAAGAGGAGGGAGATATTTAAACAAATCAATGTTACCATGGAGAAAACTTATTTTGGAGTCAAGATTTTTTTTAAAAATTCTGTATGTCCAATAAATAAAAGAAAATACTTTAGTAATATGGAAGAGTGGGTGTGGAACAGGGGACAGAGGCAGACCTGCCCTAGTATTTAGAAATAATATAATGAGTAGGCTTAAGAAGGTCTAGAATAAAGTCAATGTTAATCATTAGTAAAATTTTGAATGGCTTGTTCCATAAAAGATATATTAAGAGAAAAAAATAAGTCAAACATTTCCTCTTTTGAGACTTAATAGATTGGAGATCACTGATTGAGAAGACAGATGTCATCCAATTTGAGGGTGACACAAAATTAAAAGGACAGTCAGTATTTTGGACAAATGAGGCAAAATTTTACATTACTGCTAGAAAAAAATCATTGAGATAAAATAGATTTACAAGCTAAAAATTAACAGATACAAAAATAAATTTCTTTAGATAATCTTCTCCCACAATAAATTAAACCCAAAATAAAGGCATTTAAATTGACATTTGCTCATATAAAAAATCTGAAATTTTATCTGGCCCATATTAAACAAGCCCCAAATAATTTGTTGCGAATTCACATATATTTAAAGGTCTCTTGGGTTGAATTAATAGAATTACTGTCCACACTGAAGGATGTAATAGTCTCTTGTTATGCAGAGCACGCTTTATGATGTATGTTCAAATTTAGGTTAACGGCAAGTTGAAGGTGAAATTTGATTTCAAGCAAGGAAAATATAACTTTCCAATAATTGTTACTACTTAAGAACATAGTTTTTAAGTGTTTTCTCACCCCATCTTAAAACAATATACAGAATGTATATAAACTGAGCTGCCCTACTTAAATCAACTTACTTGCACCTGTAACCTCACTCTTTACACCCTTTCTGGATGTAACTACTCTAGGGCATACAGCATAAAAAAAGATCAACTCCTCCATTTATTTGTTCTGTGGATCCCACATCCTCTCAGTGATGCTGGTCCTGCAATTATGCTCTTTCCTACACCATTAATTTGTTCCATCTTTTTGGTTTTGATGCATTCCCACCAACAAACAAACGTGTTCCAATGTTAATCTTCTTAACCCACAGCCCTTGTCCCCAAATTTCCCTTCATCTACAACTCTATTGTTATGATTCCTTCAAGGAAAACTTCTTAGGAATTACTTGTTACCCTTTCTCTTATTCTGTTTTTTAAAAAATATTCACATTGGGCTCTTGCCAAGGTGATCATGATCTTTGCATGGAAAAATTCAATGGTCAGTGATCTGTGCTCTTCTTAATTGACTTCTCAAGCAGCATTTGAAAGGGTGCTTCCTTTTTTATTTTTTTAAAGCTGCATTCACCTGATTTTCCATACACTGTACTGACTTCTTGTCAGGTTCTTTCATTTGTTCCCCCCTTCAGTTTATTCATCCTCTGATTGTTGAAATGCCCCATGGCTCAGTCCTAGAGTTCAATTCTATTCTATCTTCACTCCCTCCTAGATGATCTCATAAAGTTCCAAGGCATTAATTATAATTAATTTATATCTCAAATTTATGTCTGTAGCTCTGACATCTCTAAACTCTCATATTCAGCTGTCTACTTGACATCCCTTTTTGGACAGTTGACAGGAAACTCAAACTTAGCATGGGTAATTAGGACTCTCTGTTCTTTTGTGAACTTCTTCCTACCCTGCTTGTTTCCATTTCAGTAAGTGGGACCTTCCGTCTACTTGATAAAGTCAAAACTGTGGAGTAATACTTGACTCCTCCCTTTGCCTCTCCCCTCACAACCAACCATTCACGAGTTGTCTGGGCTCTTCCTCCAAATACATCCCAGTGGAATCTAGTCCTTCCCAACTCCTCGGCAAACACTTCTCATCTCAAGGCTGATTAAGAGTTTCCTCAAGACAGCCCCGCTATCTCTCCAGCCTATTTGCAATCCCCTTTCCTTTCAGTTGCTGGAGTGATATTTTTAAAAAAATCTCAAAAAAGGCTTCCCACTGCATTTAGGAAAAAAAAAAATTCCATATTTCTTACCTTGATTTAAAAGATGTTAATGGCCCAGAGTGAACTCTGACCACACACTTTCCCACTCCCACTTCTCTCGCTGTAATCTAATCCCACTGGCCATCTTTCTGACTCCACAGCGTGCCCAACTCTGTCCCAGATTAGGACTCATGCACTTGTTCCTCTTTGCAGCCTTACTGGATCCACTTCTTCCTTGTTGCAGCTCAACCTCACCTCCTCAACGAGGCTTGCTCTGGTCATCATCTAAACACATTTATTCTCCATTCATGCCCCAGGTCACATATCACACCCATATTTCAGTAATATATAATAAGGCATTGTAAAAATAGACAATGATTTTTTTGTCTTTCTAGCATTTTCAACATCTGAAATTTTCTTGTTCATTTATTTTTTCAAAAAATACAAATGTCCTAGTCACTTTCTCCTTTTCAATATTGTTAATGGTTCCATGCTATCAGTAGGAAAAGCCCACGTCATTTAGAATATTATCGCAGATCTCCATGACCTGGCCTATCTGATTATTTTTCTCCTGCTGATATTTCTTTGTGGCCATGAGCTCAGCCTATTACATCAGACACCTTGCCCCATATCCTTCCCACTAGGTACATGGGAACACTTGCTTTCCCCTTATCTGCCAAGTGACATCATTTTTTCAAGACTCAGTTCAAATGCCTCTTCTTTGGAGCCTTCTGTGATCCCATCAGAAAGAGGCATTTCCTCTTCACCCTGTCCTCACAGAGCTTTAGGGCAGATGTCTCTGGCACAGCACTCTGCCCCTTGTCCATCTGCCTCAACATACTGTAACTCCTGAAGAGTGGGAAAGTGGTTGATTTGTTTGAGTACAGCAGGTCCTCTAATAACAACCTTTTGTCCAATGATGTCTTGTTATAAAGTTCATGAGAATAAAATGGATCCTTGGCTGAGTCTCCTGTCTTTGTGGAGCTTGCGTGTTCTACGTCTGTGAGTGTTTTCTCCAGGTACTCTGGTTTCCTCCCACATCCCAAAGCTGTGAACTTCAGGTGAATTGGCATGCCTAAACTGTCCCAATCAGAGTAAGTGTGTGTGCTAAACTGTCCCAATCAGAGTAAGTGTGTGTGTGTGTGTGTGTGTGAATGTTCCATGTGATGGGAGGATGCCATGTCCAGGGTTGGTTCCCATTTTACATCTTGAGCTGCTGGGATGGGCTCCAGTCACCAGCAACCCTAAGCTGAAATAACTGGGTTGAAAAATGAAGGAATACGTATTATTGTTAAATAAAAATTTGTAAAGTATATGATAATTACATGAATGCACGACCATAGACACAGTTTCCAAGAACCTCTCTATGACATTAAGTGAGGACTTACTGTATTCTCATCACTCACATTGATTTCTGCACAAAATATTTTTCTTCTTTTTCTTCTTTTTTTAAACATGCTTTTAATTTCCTTCCCTAGCCTTGTGACTCTGATTTCTCTTCCTTGGGTAAGTTCTAGTTTGCCCTCTTCACGTTGAACTATGAGGCCCAGAAAACTGTCCTTAAACTTGCCATAAATGACTTATATTTGCATCCCTAGGCTTGGTTTCTGGCACATAGTAGCAGCTCAGCAAATGTTTGCCATTGTACGTACCATAATAATCACAATGCTGTAGACTGTTTGGATAATTAATCACACTAGAGAAGGATTTCTGTCTCATCTCTTTTTTTTTTAAATTCATGTAAAAATTAGTGAAGCCTGGTCACGTATCACATACAGATTTTAATAATGTAAAACATGACATTGTGAAATTTATAATTATTAGGAAAGTTATTTATCAGCAATCAACAAATGCCTAATCAGCACCTATTATGTGCTACATACTCTACTAAGCATTCAGATGGACAAAACAGATGGCATTAGTCAGGTGAGGCTAAGATGTGCTGTGGTAACAAATCTCCACATTTCAGTAACTTAACAAAATAAAGTTCTCTCTTGCTTGTGTCACAGCCCAGTTGGGTATATTGTGGGCAGCTCTCCCTGAGCTGATATGGTTATCCAGGCTTATTTCATCTGTTGGCTCTGACCCCATTAAGGATTCCATGGGATCTCTGGCATCCAGCCATTTTATAAGTTGACAAGAGATGAGGCTAAGAAATCCCACAGAACGCAGAAGTAGTGCACGGAATTCCGGACCACATCCTACCAGCCAAAACTAGTCAAGCAGCTCTAAACTAACGACAAAGGAGGCTTGAAAGTATGTTCCCAGGAAGAAGAAAGAAGACTGGTGAGGATAGTTTGTGCCATACAGAAACAACACATGCCCTCCCGGGCATATCAGTCTATGGTAAGATGCTTCAATCTGGCTCTTCTACTCAACTTGAGACAATTGGGGTCATTAAATTGTTATTCTTTTTCTACTTAAGAATATTTCCAAGAGTAATTAATGGTGTGGTAAGAGAAATTTCAAGAAAGATCCTTAAATTGCTCAAGGAAAATGTTCGAAGCAGTGGTAGATAAACTACTGCCTATAGTCTGAATCTAGCCTGCCGTGTTGTTAAACAGTACACAAGCTAAAGAATGGCCTTTACATTGATAAATGGTTGACAAAAATCAAAAGAATAAGATTTCATGATACATGAAAATTACATGAAATTCAAATTTTAGTGTTCATACATAAAGTTTTATTGGACTACTACGATGTCCCTTCATTGACATATTGTCTGTGGCTACTTTTGCACTGTAGCAGCAGTTGAATAGTTGTGACAGAGATTGTTCTACAAAGCCTAAATATTTACTACTTGGCCCTTTACAAAAAAGTTTGCCTATATCTGTGTAAAAGCATTTGAGTATGATATATTTTTATTTTTGAGACAGGGTCTCACTCTCTTGCCCAGGCTGGAGTGCAACAGTGTTATCATGACTCACCGCAGCCTCAACCTCACAGGCTCAAGTGATCCTCCTGCCTCAGCCTCCTCTGAGTAGCTCAGACTATAGGCATGCTACCACACCCAGCTAATTTTTAAATTTTTTGTAGAGGTGAGGAGTCACTATGTTGCTTAGGTTGGTGTCAAGCTCCTGGGCTCAAGCGATCTTCCTGCCTCGGCCTCCCAAAGTGCGGGATTACAGGCGTGAGCCACTATGCCCAGTAAGTAGGATATATTTTCGTGCTGACAATTCAGTAACCTGATTACAAATTACCTTAGTGTTTGCATTCATTTTGCAAGGATGGGTCCCAGAAAACAACTGGATGTGAAGATGGAAAAGCAAGAAATCACCTAATGAATAGTCAAAGGTAGGAATGGACATGTTTTCAAATCAGAAGTTTACCTTAGGTAAACAGAATTATTTACCTGTAGATTATTAGAAGAAATAAGAGATCCTTTCCTGTGGCTTCTATGCAAAGTTTATTTATTCAGGAACTTACAACCAGGTGTTTCTGTCTAAAGCAAGGCCTCTTACACTTTTGACATTCTAGCTCCTGGCTCTTGAATTTTTGACACAGAAATCTGTAACTGGAGGTCCTAAGACAGAATTCTACCATTTTCTAAGACAGATGACTCATTGCGTTGTCAGAGACAATAAGAGTTAGTGATCTATAACCATCCCAACTAACAAAGTAGCATTCTGAAGAACATCTGGTAGATATTTCAGTTTAATTCCATGGTGTAAGCCCTTAGATAGAGTATCCAAAGAGTATTTCTTCTAAAGATATTCTATAATTCAGAATTCATAAATTCACATTGATGATATTTAATGGATTGTATACGATATTTGCATCAGAATATGGATCAACAAGGCCATACTGGCTCCTTTTTTTTTTTTAAGGTAGGTTTATTTCTTATTCTAAATTAGTTTTGATCATACTGTTTGAAGATAAATATGCAGCTTAGACAATCTGGAAAATGCAGCAAAGTGATTCATGAAAAAAATGGCATAATTTCATCATCTAATCACAAGTACACTTAGCACTAGGCTGTGATTTCCTTCTAGTCTGTTTTTATGTTTTTTTAACTTTCAGGTTCAGGGGTACATGTGTAGGTTGGATCTATAGATAAATTGCATGTCGTGGTGGTTCAGGGTATATACTATTTCATCACCCAAGTAATAAGTGTAGCACCCAATAGGTAGTTTTTTGATCCTCTCTCCTTCTACCCTCCACCCTCAAGGAGGCCCCAGTGTTTACTGATTCATTCTTTGAGTCCATGTGTGCTCAATGTTTAGCTCCCACTTATAAGTGGGAACATAGGGTGTTTGGTTTTCTGTTCCTGCATTAGTTTGCTTAGGATAATGGCCTCCTACTCTATCCATAGTGCTGGAAAGGACACATTCTATTCTTTTTTATGGCTGTGTAGTATTCCATGGTGTACATGTACCACATTTTCTTTATCCAGTCTACCATGGATGGGTATTTAGGTGGATTTCGTGTCTTTGCTATTGTGAATAATGCTGTGAAGAACATATGTGTGCATGTGTCTTTATGGTGGAATGATTTATATTATTTTGGGTACATATCTGGTAATAGAATTCCTGGGTTGAATGGTAGTTCTGTTTTAAGTTCTTTGAGAAATTGTCTCACTGCTTTCCACAATGACAGAATGAGTTGACATTCCCACCAGCAGCAAATAAGCATTCCCTTTTTTCTGCAACCTTGCCAGCATCTGTTATTTGTTGACTTTTTAATATTAGTTTTCAGACTGGTGTGAGATGGTATCTTATCGTGGTTTTGATTTGCATTTCGTGAATGATTAGTGATGTTGAACATTTTTTCATATGCTTGCTGGCCACATATATGTCTTCTTTGAAAAGTACTTTTTAAGGAAGCTCCAAGTATATTATGAAACTGATGCAACATTGCAACCCAGGGAATACTGCAACCTGATCTATACTGAATTGTTACTTTTAAACCCTGCTTTGAAATTTCTACAAATGCTTATTGTGAGTTTGAATATTTTTTCATTCATAGTTGTATATTTTTATTAGTTCAAATTGCCTTGTTAAACTAAACCCACCATTCTATTTTCAGTGAAAATAGTACAAATAACAGCCATTTTGCTCATTTTTATATCATTCCTTGCCTTCAAATACTGTCGCAAAGTCATTCCCAAGTTGAACCCTGATTGAATTTGCCCTATGACAAGTTCATCTATACTAGAGAATGAGGCAAGTAACTAGGATCAGGGATCAGAGAACTTCACTTAAATTTATATTTCTGCTCCTACATTAAGTAAGTCCTTAAGTTTACTTTTAAATCTCACACCTCCTAGTATGGCTTTATCATGACTCAGATGGATGAGTGATAGGTTTCCTCATTTTGTTTTTGTTTTTGAATTGGGCACATTTGATGGATAAAAGATAAAACTGATGTTTGGTTCAACAGCATGCTCTAAATTTAGATATTGAGCAAAAACATGTTTGCTAAAGTTTCCATTAAGGGACCATTCTTATAGATGTTCAAGTTTTTTTCCCCCTTTTAAAATACTATATAAAGTATTTTAAAATGATGACAATATTGGAAGTTTTCAGGAAAAATACAGTCACATTTATTATTTGTTGCTTATAATGACCAAATCTGTCCAAAAGAAATATCATATTACTGAAGTTTGGCAGATTTATTGTGTTTTTAGGACTTTTATTTTGACCCCAACTGCTGATTCATTTTAAAGTTTATTTTACTTCCCAATCATCTACTTCTTCCCAATAACATACACACCATTCCAGCTGTTATTAAAGTTAAACAAAAATGGGTCATTCTGATTTGTATTAATATGTAATTATATTTGGGCCACATATTTATTTTATAAGAAAGTTGATGGATTTAACATGTCAATTTTGAGAAATGAATGGAAGACTACAAGTTCATAAGAGCTTATAGTTTTTTAAAAGAAACAAAAAAAAATAGCCTAAAATTTATTTTGGATGTGACCACAAAATATCTTGAAATTTTACAAAATTCAAAGGTAAAATACGGGAAATGCTGGCAAATTGTTCAGAGTAGCTGAAATTATGCATTACAAATATTTGTGTGTGTGTGTGTGAAATAACTGACATTTTGTGAAGATCAAAATTACCACAGAAATTTAGCCAAGTCAGCATCGAATGATTTCACACAATTATTGAACTTTTCTCTGTTGGAGATGTTCCCGGCCAAATCCTTCCTTTTTGGAAATTTCCTGGAGCTCCCTCATCTGCTGCTGAATAGTACTGAAAGTTTCTCATCCGAGGACTAAAGAAGATATTAATGACTCCCTTTAGTCTTTAGCCAAGCCTTTATCTGTTACCTCAGCATAAGCTCTTGGTCTTTTCCTCTAATCTTGATTTTCTTATGTTGTCTAAGCAGCCTTCTAGAGAAGCCTCCATGGTTGATCTTTCTCACCCATCCACTTGCTATCTCAAACTCTGGAGCAGTGCTTTCCAACAAAGCCTTTGTGGTGATGGAATGTTCTAAATTGGCATGGTCCAATATGGTAGCCACCAGCGACACAAGGATTTAGGGCATGAAAAATGCTCCTGGGACTGAAATTTTGTTTATTGTAATTGATTTAAATTTAAATAGTCACACACGTCTATATTGGACATCTTAGCTCCAGGCATCTCTTTGAATGCAGTCTCTGAAACCCTTTTAAAAACTACTTGATGAATTCTATGAGCACAGGGACCAGGCCATGTCTGTTTTGTGCACTGTTGCGTGAATCACACTTAGAATCAAACATATATGTTTGATTCTAAGTGTGATTCACGCAACAGTGCACAAAACAGAATCAAACACATGTGAATCAAACATATGTGTTTGGCACATATGAGGCACTCAAATGTTGTCATTCAACATGTGATTGAGTGCGTGAATGAACAGATAAACTTTGAGGATAAAGATAGTATTCAATGGGGAAGAAAAAGGGCTTGTATGCACCCTTTTGTTTTAGAATATATCAAATCAATTTCTTTTAAAAAAGATAATCTCTTTAAGGTAGTATCACTGGTTAACCAAACTGTTGGGACACAACGAAGTGATGATTTTTACACTCATGGTGGTTTATCTTCTGGATTCTAGTCCCTTAATCTAAAGGCACTGTGTCAAATATGTATGAGTTGCAGAGGAACTGTATGTGGATCAGTTCTGCTCACAGGGTCGCATCAAGGCAGTTACATCAGAGGCTGGCACATATTCACTGTCAATAAATGTAAATTCCTGGGAGATCAGTTACTGCACCTGTTGATTGCAGCTTTCTTGACATCTGCAAGTATCAAAGAGATAACAGAGAAAGTGCCTCAGAGGCACGAAGGATGGTTTTCACTCATTAGCTCATTTAGTTCAATATTGCTGCTTTCGGCCTCTTGCTTCACTAATTATAGCCTACCATGACCAAATGTAAAATAATACAACAATAAATACAAAGTCAACTCTCATGTCATAGGGTCCTATTTTGTTTTATGGTAGTAGAACGTCTAATACAGTTATATTTTGGGAGATAATTCACACTCCAGATGAGAATAAAGGGATTAGTTCCTACGCAATAAAGCCAAATAATTAAAAAAAAATAATTGGCTTGGGCTATCACATCAACCTTTTGGCAAGGGGTCATGTAAAATATAAGATGATTTAAAATTAAAACTAACTTACAAAAAGAACCAGAGGTACACTCGGATGAAAACAAATTCCTCTGTTTAAAATTTCTTAATATCTAACAAATCACCTAGGCAGAACAATTTGATGGATAATGATGCTAGATTATTGCAAATCTGAATTAAAGAAAATTACAGACAAAGATAATAAATTCTTCTGACCATGAACTCAAATTAACTATAAGCAAATAGAAATCTGAGTGTCAAATTAGCAATGGAAAAAGTTGATCATTCACATTACAAAATGCAGATAATAAAACAGCAGCTCATTTTATGATCAGTATTTTCATTTTAGATTTTAATTGAACTATATATACAATAAATTTCATGATCCCTAAAGCATACTAGTAGAAAGACCATTGCAAAACGGAATTCCAGCACTGTGTGGCATTGGCTAAGTCACTTTCCCTGGTTGTCCTCTTTTCTAGAATAATTATTGTGAGTATAATAATGGCAACTATTATTTATGATTGCTTAACAAGATCAACGCACTATACATCTATTTCATGAGATTCTCATAACTCTGATGTATGATTGCTATTTTCATTTTCCTGATGGAGAAACTGGAGCATACAGATATTAAAAACCAGAACAAGGACACATCTAGAAAGGCCACCAGCCTTGGCGATCTGAATCTATAGCACGTGTTCTCAACTACTGCACTGACACTGCCTCTAAACTTCCATGATGGTATGAGACTATACTTCAGTTTATTTCTTGTTAAGTCATATTTTGAGTTAGTCAAAGAAATAATCTATTTTTAATTATTTTTCTTAAACTTTCATTTTGAAAAAATTTCAGATATATAAAAAGTTGCAAAAATAGAGAATTCCCATATATCTTTTATATGTGTTAATGTTGACATAACCACATTACAATGATCAAAATTTGGAAATCAAAACTGATTCAATTTCATATTTCAAAATTGTTAATTTCAAAGAATTATTATTAGATAGATCTCATTATTTGATGTGATGAAATTAGATTAGAAACATACAACAATAAAAAATCCTTGGCAAACCATGTGCTTATAAAACAAACAACTCATAAATAACTTGGTGGAAAAGGAGAAAATCCCAAAGAATAAATTTAAAGTAGTGTATATTAAAACTTGTGACATGCAGCTAAATTTGTACTTATAGGTAAATGTATGGCCATAAAACTGCATTTTTAAAAAGTAGAAAGATTTTAAAAATATGTAAAGTGAAGATTGAGATTAGGAAGTGACAAAAGATGATTTGACTCATGAATAAATTCTAAGGATCTAATGTACAACTATAGTTAATAATACTGTAATGTATATATCAAATTTGCTAAGAAAATACATCTTAAGCATTATCACCAAAAAAAGAAATAAAGGTAACCACATAAGGTGATGAATATTTTAATTGACTTGTTTGTGATAATTATTTCACAAGATATATGACATATATCAAATCATCACTTTGTATAGTTTAAATCTATAGAATTTTATTTGTCAATTAAACTTTGATAAACCTGAAAAAATATAGAAGGTGGTACCAACTGAGGCTGAATTAGTTAAGATAAAGATGATCTGATTCACTGAAATTGTCTGAAATGTAAAAAATAATTGGCTTGGAAAGTGAAGGTTCCAGAAACTGGCTTGTTATATGCAAGTTTTACCAAAATTTTAATTTATAGATAACCCATGATATACACTAAGTTTTTCAGAGTATGGAAAATTTCCTAATCTTTTTGTGACAATGATGTAATTTTTATATCAAAAGACAAGAATAGTACAAGAAAATAATATTTTAAACCAATTTGTCTTATGGGCAAAAGGCAAATATTCTAAAAAAGATGCCAAAAATTGAAATCTATATTTATATTTATATCTCTATCATGAAAACACAGGGCTCAGCCCTGGAATGAAAAGTTTGAAAGAACCTTTTGATATAATAAAGCAAAGAAAAGATTAAAGAACATGAACCAAATGATCAATTCAAAGGATACATCATAAGGATTCAGTAAAATGTGGTGCTAATGATGAAATCGTGTGACAAGCTAGATTTAGGTAATTTTTACATTTATGAAAACCTAGAGGAAACACTATGGCTAATGGTGAAACTTCACATTTCCTAGTGAAGTCATTGTGGGTTCTAGTCATTGTTATATAATTAGAAATAAAAATGAGAACTATCGAATTGGAAAATCAGAGATATAATTCCCTTATTTGCAGATATATAATTGTTGTTTGAGCTTGCTAAGGCTGCTATAACAAAGTACCATAAATAAGGTGTTTATAGAAATTCATTTTCTCATAGTTCTGGAAGCTAGAGGCTTTAGATCAAGGTTTCAGAAGGTGACACCCTGAGTTGGTTTCTTCTGAGCTCTCTCTCCTTAGCTTGTAGATGGCTGTTTTCTCCGTGTCTTCACATGGTCTTCCCGCTGGGTGTGTCTGTGTCCTAATCTCTTTTTATAAGGACATCAGTCATATTGCATTGACACACCCTAATGATCTAATTTAACTTAATTACGTCTTTGAAGGCCCTATCTCCAAACACAGTCATATTCTAAGTTACTGGGGTTAGGACTTCAACATATGGATTTTGGGGAGAACAGAATTCAGTCCACAACAATTGTCTAAATACAAACAATTGTCAAATTGTTAGGGCAAAGAACAATTCTCCAGTATTGCTAGATCAAACATTAACATAGAAAAATGGGAAAGCATTCCTATGTATGAGTCAGATTAACTAGGCAATATAAATGAACAAAATTATAATGGCAGCAAAAATAAAAGAATGAATCTACAAATCTTATAAAACGTATCTAAAAGCATTATGTGACAGACTGTTAATATCTGTTTGTACTTTTCTACCTAATAATAAAGCTGCTGATATCATTAAGGGCAGCGCTGGGTCTAGTTAAAAGACCACAGTTCCCAGCCTCCCTTGTACCTAATTAGGGACAAAAGACTATGTTCTGGTTAGTAAGACGTAAAATTAGTTATTGGGAGGGCCATTTGGTAAGGTTTCTTAAAGGGATGACAGGCAGATTATGCCCTTTTTGCCTTCCCTCCTTTCTAACTAAATGTAGATGAGATAGTTGGAGCTACAGGGGCCATCATGGATAATTAGGTGACTTTAAAGACAAAGGCATGTTCTAGGAGGGTGGAGCAGAAAGTTAGAAAGAGCTTGGATTTCTGGTGACAGTGGAGATGTTGCTCTGAATCACCTACCTCCAGACTTCATTTAGGTGACAGAGAAATAAACTCTTTTGTTTCAGCTTCTGTTTTACATAGTTCAGTTAATCCCAACTAATAGAATTGTTGAAAGACATAAAGGAAGAGCTGAACAAAAGGAGAGATATACAAGAATATGGATATAGAGTCTCAATGACATAATGCTGTCAATTCTCCCCAAATTGTGAAATCATTAGAATTCAGGCAAAATCCCAACAGCTTTTCATGGAATTTAACAATATGACCCTGCAATCCATTTGGATGAACAAAGTATCGTAAATATCTAAGTAATTTTGAAGGCAATATCAGAGGTGTGGCGGGAAGGAGCATACCATTCAGTGTGTCTAGAATGATTATAAAGTTATCATAATATGGCTTTAGTAAAACGGCTTTAGTACAAGGCTAAGGTTTAAAACAATGAAAATAAGTAAAGGGCATCTTTACTGATGTGAGAGGAAAGGTGGATTTTTCAAAGTGTCTGTGACAAATAATTACCCATATGTAAAATAATGAAGATCAAATCTCTATTTCATGTCACAGGCAAATTCCAGTTAGATCAAATACTTACATCTAAAAGAATAATTTGTTATGACCTCAGAGCAGAGAAGAATTTTAAAAATAAAAGACTCCACAGTGTTAAAATACAGACTGGCCAGAAAAGATTTCTGCAACACATATAACACAAGATTATCCTTCAGAATCCATGAAGAATTCCTAAAATCAACATGCAATAAAGGACGTAGAAAATAGAGCACATGGGATAACTGGCTAGCCATATGCAGAAGACTGAAGCTGGACCCCTTCCTTACACCATATACAAAAATAAACTCAAGATGGATTAAAGACTTAAGTGTAAAACCTAAACTATAAAAACTCTGGAAGATAACCTAGGAAATACCATTCTGGACATAGGACCTGGCAAAGATTACATGACAAAGATGCCAAAAGCAATTGCAACAGAAACAAAAATTAACAAATGAGACCTAATTAAATTAAAGAGCTTCTGCAGAGCAAAAGAAACTATCAACAGAGTAAACAGACAACCTACAGAATGGGAGAAAATATTTGCAAACTATGCATCTGACAAAGGTCTAATATCCAGAATCTATAAGGAACTTAAACAAATTAACAAGCAAAAACCAAATAACCCCATTAAGAAGTGGGCAAATGACATAGACATTTTTCAAAAGAAGATATACATGCAGCCAACAAGCATATGAAAGAAAGCTCAACATCACTAATCATTAGAGAAATGCAAATCAAACCCACAATGGGATAATATCTCACACCAATCAGAATGGCTAGAATTAAAAAGTCAAAAAAAAAAAAACAAAACAGATGTTGGCAATGTTGCAGAGGAAAAGGAACGCTTATACACTGTTGATGGGAATGTAAATTAGTTCAGCCATTGTGAAAGTAGTGTGATGATTTCTCGAATAACTTAAACCAGAATTACCATTTGGCCCAGCAATCCCATTATTGGCTATATACCCAAAGGAATATAAATCATTCTATCATAAAGACGCATGCATGCATATGTTCATCATAGTACTATTCACAATAGGAAAGACATATAATCAACGTAAATGCCCATCAATGGTAGGTTGGATAAAGAAAATGTGGTACATACACACCATGGAATACTATGCAACCATAAAAAGAATGAGATCATGTCATTTGCTGAAACATGGATGGAGCTGGAGGCCATTATTCTAAGTGAACAAATGCAGGAACAGAAAATCTAATACCACATGTTCTCACTTATAAGTAAGAGTTAAACAATCAATATATGTGGACACAAAGAAAAGAACAACAGATACCAGGGCCTACTTGAGGGTGGAGGGTGGGAGGAGGGAGAGAATCGAAAACCTACCTATCAGGTACTATGCCTCTTACCTAGGTGATGAAATAGTCTGCATAAAACCCCCATGACACACAATTTACCTATGTAACAAACCTGCATATGTACCCTTGAGCCTAAAATAAAAGTTAAAATGTTGTTTTTATAGAAGAAAACGAAGCACAGATAGGGACATGCAGTTTTCTTAAGACAGATAATATGAATGTCCATAAGCATATTTAAGAGAACTAATCTCCCTGGTAATCAGGATCAGGCAAATTAATAAACCAATATATGCTTGCAAGATTTTTTAAAAAGTAAAAAATCTGATGATATCATGTTTTAGGATATATGGGGAGAATTAGGAATTTCCATACATCATTGGCGGGGATATAAATTGTCACAATCATTCTGGAGAACAACTTCGGAATATCTGGTAAAGTTGAAGGTGTGTATCCTGTTTTCCCTTCACCCCTTTTCCAGACTGCTTTTAGTTCCTTTAGATATATCTTTAGTTAAGTGAGGGGCATCATTCTACTTCTAGAAATACGTCTTAGCGAAATACCTTTGCAGGTACCCAAGAAGATGTGGACAGATTGTCATTGGTATAGGGAGAAGCTGGCATAAATTAAGTATCAATTTACAGAAGAATGGGCCAATAAATTTCATTATATTCATGCTATAGGATATTATACCATGGTGAAAATAAATCATGTATCAATATGATAAATCTTAAAAATATTAAACAAAAATAACAACTAGGATCTTATGTAAAGTAAAATACAACTATAAAATTTTAAAAAAATCATGTTAAATTTGTATACAATTATATGTGTGCTATAAATATATGCATGGGAATGATCGACATAAAATTCTGAATAGTGGTTATTCTGGAGGATGCTGGAATTAGGCTTCAAATAAGTCTGTAATGTTTTATTTCTTCAAAAACTGAAAGAAATATGGTAAAATATTATGATTTGATAAAGAACAGCAGTATGTACATGAGTACACTTTTTCATGTTTTGCAAATAATTTATTACTACTTTAGAAATTTTAAAAACTATTTAAACTAGAATTTTAACATTAAATATGATAGATTTCTGCCTATCCTCTTCTCACAGAGGTACCAGGAATAATTAATCTATAAAAATTATTCCTGTGCTTGAAGATCAGGTTATGCCAATAATTTGCAAATATTTCCAAACTGATTTGAATAGCTTGACCCAGAGTTTTGGGTATATAATCTATGTAGTGAAGGGAAGAAGGTGTGACAGGTAAATTGAGATTAGGAAGTGACAAAAGATGATTTGACTCATGAATAAATTCTAAGGATCTAATTTACAACTATAGTTAATAATACTGCAATGTGTATATCAAATTTGCTAAGAAAATACATCTTAAGCATTCTCACCAAAAAAAAATAATAATAAAGGTGACCACATAAGGTGATGTTTTAATTAACTTGTTTGTGATAATTATTTCACAAGGTATATGACATATATCAAATCATTACTTTGTATAGTTTAAATATATAGAATTTTGTCAATTAAACTTTGATAAGCCTGAAAAAATATAGAAGGTGGTACCAACTGAGGCTGAATTAGTTGAGATAAAGATGATCTGATTCACTGAAATTGTCTGAAATGTAAAATTTAATTCTGCATTCTCTACAGAATGAAGCCAGGACATTTGATAATGACACAATGATAAAAGCTGCAGTTCTGGCATAGATGAAGAGGCTCTTGTGATTAAAAAAAAGTTTAGAAATAGTGACAGCTTCCTTTCAGAGAGTACTTATATGCTAGGCAGAGTACTAGGTAAATTATATTTTTAATTCATAAATAATATTCTAATATCTATTAATTATGCAGAAAAGAAAATTGAGACCCATCTGTTCACGATCACCCAGATGTTGAGTGGCAGGATCAGCAATCAAACCCAGTATTGTCTGATTATAAATGGATGCTCTTGCATTATTCTACAAGACCACTAAAGCTTTTATTATAAATAAGTAGATAGATTTTTATGTCCAGAGTGCCTAGACCTGTTTTCCTAGAATCAGTATTTCTGGATCTCATATTAAATAAAATCTTTCCATCAAATAAACATAGTTTTGAGACATTTGGGATATTAGTTTACTCCTCCAATCTTAAAATAGTTCTCTTACATGGAAGAGCTTGTCTTACTAAACAAGTAGAATAACTCTTATATTGGTTGACTATCTCTGTTATTACATTTTCCATTCAACTAATGAACGAGTTCCTTATTCCATTTGCTAGAATTCTCAAACTCTAAAGAAAAAACTCAAAAAAAAGAAAGGAAGGAAGAAAGAAAAAAAATGAAAACTTCCAATTGGTTTCTTTCCCACTTATTGTTCTTTGGCTTGCCAGTGATTTTAGCTAATCATATGCTTTTACTCAAAATGACTTTTACAGGGAAAATCTCCAAATCTATAACCAGTTACTGAATTTATCAAACCATGGGGGTGGGGGAGAAGATGAGGGTAGAAAAGAAGCATATGCAAACACGCACACAGCGTGTATGTATTTTAAGGACTTATCCAGGACCACACCCATTTTGTCACTTAGCCATTCTACAAAAGAGCTCAATTCATTTTGCAAAAATTATATTGAAAAAATATCCATCCACAATCTTATTTCTTTACTGCTAATCACTTCAAAAGTTCTGTTGATATTACATGGTTATATTCTCAGAGGAATTCTCCTCCTCTCCAAGATTAATTTTCATTTTTCTCAGACGTATTTTTTGCATAAACCCAAGCAAAACAACATTCTAGATGCTCATGGAAAATTCTCTTTTTCCCTCTGCAAATATTATGCTGAAATCTGTCATTCACTCTATGTCCCAAATCAACAAATGGTAAATATTTCAATATAGTTGTCTGGTATATTTTGGTATCTTACTCTCTAAATTTCCTTTAAAGAAAGAGTATGCCCTTCACTTAAGATATCTGCCAAAGAACTAAAAGCAGTCAGGAAAAATAAATTAAAAGTGTCTTTGTTCTCCTCTATTGTCTTATACAAGGACCTTTGTACTTACAGTAATATTGTGGAAAATGTCTTCGTGATCTATCAAGAATACATTGAGGTTCAGTTTATTTCATTTTATGTTGTTTTTACCTCTGCTTGGCAAACAAGACTCTCTCGACATTCTCATTCAGATCAAACTGTAGAATGCTAATAAAACAAATCCAAACTAATAAAGTCCATTTCCTTTATATTAATCCTCTTAAAGTTATCAGGGACCCATATTCCTACATATGAATAGTACAATCAGACACCAAGTAGGAAGATAAAAGATGGATTAAAGGGTCTATTAACATACAAGACTATTAAGACAAAAGCATAATGACAAAGGCTATACTGAACTTGATTATCTAAGACATGTGTTGGGTGGAGACTCTAGTCTCCAGGAAACATCTAATACTGTTGACCCCTTATAACCTCAGCATGGGCATTATTTCAGCATTGATAAAAAGGATTTCTTAAATTTTATTTTTACATTGATCAGCTTGGTCTGAAAAATATTTCAGCCTGCAAACCAGAAATTTGATAATCGTTTGCCTAAGTGCTTTGGAAGACCGAACCATTCTAGAGACTCTTTGCTTTTCACAAAGAAGAATTTCCTCTAACATCTAGTTTAGTTTAATTATAGCAGTCAGGGTGTGATTTCTGTTTATATCCCTCCGGTTGAATCTGCTCTGGCTGGGTTTGGGTCAGAGCTATTTCTAGGAAATGCCTGCTACTTTTTCTCAAACTAAAACTTCTTTGCATTTTTCTTTCTTTTTTCCCCGCTTGATATCTTTGCTACTTTAATATGGGAGTAGGTGATCCGTGTGCCTGTCTATAACCAGGCATATGGGCATGATATCCAATGCATCTAGTTCCAAAGGATGTGGTATGTGACTATAGTGAGTATTCTCTTTGAATTATTAAAGCCACTATATTAGTTAAGACTCTTCAGTTCCAAGTGACAGCAATCAAGCTTAATTTAAAGCAAACCCAACCAACCAAGCAAATGAGAAAAGGAAAAGGCATAAAAGGTTTCCCAAGGATTCCTGAGCAAAGAATCTATTGGGCCTCAGAAAGCACTAGACCCAGAGGAACCTACAGAGGAGACTTTCCCACCTCTCATGGCTGGTTGACTCCATGAATCTACTTCAATTCCTTCTCCTGCTGAAACAGCTTTATTTGTTATGCAATGCAAACAGAACATGGTCCCCAACAACTCCCAACTTTTACAGATTAAGTTATTTTCTCATGAAGTAATGATTTTTTTTCTGCTTCTCAATTTCAGACTCTCAGAAAAGGAATTGATGGAAGACAAATTTGTTACAAATTGTCACTCCTTCCAGTGTGGTTGTCTAGTCAACTGGGACTGAGAGATCTGGGCCTCATTGAAAGAGACCCACGGGGTAGATCATGGTGGCGGGGTGAGAGACTGGCAGATGTTCTACGAAGTTTACCTGCCACTATGTTGAGGAGAGAGCAAATTTGCACATGTGCCCCAGAAGCAGGGCTGGAATGACTGAGACTCCCACTGGCACGTGAGTACACACAGTCTTCTGAGGTTCTGGAATCACTGGCTGCTTTCCTAGGATGTTCAGCTAAATAAGTGGCAGTACCTGAAGCAGTCCCTAGTTCCTCAAAGGTGGGATCCAGTCCACATGGCATCTGTGGTTTGATGCTCTGTTGTCTTGGGATTAAATTCTGCCTAGATCTGAGACGTCCACTTGGTATCCCTCCAGCTGAGAAGATGCTGTATTCTAGACATGTGATTTCTGTAAAGCCTGTGAAACATGTGAATAGAGCTGTCCAGAGAACTTTATTCCAGAAAGTGAAGTTTAGTTTACCTCAAAGGAGATTTCATAATGAAAAGATTTCCCACATGTTACATCAATGTGTCCAAACCAAAATATCATACACATATAGAAACTTAAAAAAGAAAAAAAATGATTTGGATGGTACAGTTCACATTATCCCGCCCACACAAGCAAGGTCTGGCTTCCAATTAAAGACATCTTTCCTTTCTCTGCTAAAAGAGAAAAACAAAACAAACCTCCAAATCCTATAGACTATACCATCAAAATTTATAAATCTGTGCTCAAAAAAATTAATCACAAATTCAAACTACAATTATTCCTTATGCTGTGTTTTCATCCCTTTCCCACCCAAAGGGGACAATAGAAACGTATAAGGGTATATGCTGGTGGGAGATATTGGCAGCTTACTGGAGAGTATCCAATAGTGATACACACTTCTGCTGAAATATGTGTTTTCCTCTTGATTCTTTTTCAAGGGAGAAATTAGTTCCTATGCCTATGCTCACGCTGATCCACATTGCCCCTCCACTGAAAGCCCAGAAGGTGTCATAGGCTTTGATCTGTAAAAAGTATTAAAAGTGGGGAGGTTTTCCTTTTTGCTCTTCTCTTGAACAACCTCCAGTAGATTACACCTTGATTATATGTAATGGCCATGAGAAGGAAGATGAATGAGCTCAAGAGAGGCACCCTATCATTTCCTAAAATGCAAGAACCTCATTTTTTTTGTGCATACGTGCACATGCGCACATGTGCGCACGCACACACACACACACACACACACACACACTGTTTTCCTAAGTTTATTAAATGTCATAATTTTTGTAATCATTTATTTTGTGTGATTATTGATGGGTCTTCCTATGAGACTGCATGTTCCCAAGGTCAGAGACTTGGTACATCCTGCTGTTTAGTAATGAGTTAAATCAAGAGGCTAGTGCAGTTCCAGGCAACACGGTGTGGGGCAGGAACCTGACTCTGGAGGCTGACTGTGGGGTCTGAATCTCAACCTTGCCATTTGTTTAGCGTGGGACATCAGGTAACCTACGTAACCTCCCTGTGTCTCAGTTTTTTATCAATAATACAGAGATGCTATCTACATGGTGAGGATGATTTGAGGATTATTAAAATGGGTTACGTATAAAGCACTTAGAAACAGTGCTGGCACACAGTAAGTGCTATATGTCAAATAAATAACGGACCCTCAAATATTTGTTAAACAAATGTTTAACGCATTCTACAGGGAAAGGACAGGGCTATTTATCACTTTACAAGATTGAAGGCCTGGTATATGGCTTTATGTTTTGCACCCAAACTGCAATCAGTTCTTTTCCTCTATGTTATTTTTCCATAACTTTAAATCTATGGGATTACCATTTTTTCACCCCAAAGTGGCTCAAGGAACTAATGCTCCTATATGGTAGCCCTTAGTTTTTCTGCTAGACACCACCTATGAGTGGGGAATGGGGATCCACTCTACTGAGAGAGAAAAACATTGAATTTTTTTCAATCACCAATTCTCTCTAGACATGAGAAAAATCATGGTGTCTTAGTAAATATAATTTCAGTTTCATCATATAAAGAATACATGTTCATTATAGAAAAATTTAAAAATTTCAGAGAGAAATAAAACAAATCATCCATAGTCATACTACATCGAGAAAAATCACTGTTTTGTCAAATATGTTGTGATATCTTATATCCCAGGTTATAAATAAAAAAGCACATTCACCTAGAAATTGAAATTATAGTAAACATTTTATTCTAATATGTTCTTCACTTAAAACATGAACATTCCTCCCATGTCACTAAATAGTCTTCAAAATGAGAATTTTTATTAGGTTTTTTATTTTTCATCACATGGATAATTTATTTTATGATTCCGAGATTTTGGGGTATATAGAATGCTTGTGATTTTTTTTCTATTATAATGATGCTGTGATCAGCATTCTCACAAAAGGACAAAGTAATTTCACCTGAAAATACTAAGAAACAAAAAAAGAGGAAAAATAAAATCCCTGCAGAAGATAAATCCCAGCTTTGATATCAATCCAGAAGAACAAGAAAGATTTCTGGTTTTGGGTTTAGCCATCAAATTTCACTAAAATTACATTTAATCTTTTAACCTTCATATTCCTGCAAAGTATTCAAAAACTGCCAAAAATAAGTTCACAGTGCCAGGATTACTATCTTTGCTCAAGAAATACAAGCTGAATGATTGGCCCATGTTTGCTTCCTTTGTGGAAGGTTTTAGACTTGAGTTCGTAAAGCAAATTCCAGAAAGAGAGGACAGTTTGAAGATCAGGATATTGAAGAAAAGCTGAAGGCTTTTCAAAGGATAAAAGGGAAAAATGTATGGGTGCAAAGTTTTACTTTTTGACAGATGCTTAATAATCAGGAGATATGAGCTGTTAGTTTAATGAACACTTAATTAATTCTCACTTTCTCATAGGGTCAAGAATTTTGGAGGTGAAAATTTATGTGTTCTTACTTTATTTTGTCAAAAGTGGAATGCAGAGGTACAAAGAGTTTAAATAATTTTCTTAAGCATTTATTTGGAGTAAAATCAAAACCCTTTGCCCAGATTTAGCAAATCCTACATGCCCCAGCCAGCCCTATTCCCCTGCCACCAGCCCAGGTTGGTCTCCCAGTGAAGAGCTATATTTCAGATACCCTGGCCTTCAGGAAACCAGGAACCTCAGGTGGACCCTTTCTGCTGCCAGGCGAGCACACGGCACCTCCCCATCCACCACACATTCTGCCCACCACCCCTTCACTCTTCTCTAACTTCCCAAAACTCCCTCCCCATCCCCT
This sequence comes from Pongo pygmaeus, assembly GCF_028885625.2. Lineage (NCBI taxonomy): Eukaryota > Metazoa > Chordata > Mammalia > Primates > Hominidae > Pongo > Pongo pygmaeus. Next base: position 82,657,872 of record NC_085930.1, read on the forward strand.
TCTCACTCTGCTTGCCTGTTTCCCACTGAGAAAAATGGGATCAACAATGAGAGAAATTAACAGGCTATCATTAACCCATACAGTCACTTACTAGCCTCTACTCCCACATACTTTGCCTATTTGCCTGTTATCATAGTTAAATTTCCCCTGTTCTCATCTAGATCACCCCTTCACCAGTACAGGAGCAGGCATGGCTCACTAATTCTTTCTTTTTTCCTCTCCATCATCAACTTTCCCTCTCTACTGGATCAGTCTCACCTACAAACATGTGACATGCTGTTATTTCTCCCATGTTAAAAACTAAACCAAACCAAACCTGAGACACCCTTCTCCCGACCACACTTGCCCTGCCTACTGCCTTCCTAGACCTCTGCTCCCTGGTCCAGCAGAGGTCTTTAAAGAGGTATATTTTCTATCTCTGATTCCCCTCTTTCAAGCTAGCTCCAATCCAATGTTACATAACCCATCAGCAGCATTGGGTAGAGTTGATCACAATCTCCTCTTTGGTCCATTTCTCCATGTGGCCTCTGGGGCATCAAACTTGGATTTCCTTTTACTCCACAGGTTTCTCTTTCTCAGATGCTTTATAGTTCCCCTCCTTCTCTCCAAACTCTTAATCCTGGAGTGTCCCATGGCTTGGCTCTTGGCCTTGTCATTTCCATCTCACTCGCTCCTTCTGGCATGAAAGAACAGATCCCTCTCCTGCACTTCAGACTTCTATATTCAACTACCTATTTGTCATCTCTACTCAGATGCCTAATAACACCTTAACATTAACATGACCAAAACTGACCTCCAAGACCACTTAACTCCTCCATAACCAAAGCTGTTTTACCCTTAATCGATAGCAGTGCCATTTGCTTACTTGCTCAGCCAGTATTCCTTGACTTGTCTTTCTTGTGCAACCCATATTTAACCCAAAAAGAACTCCTATTGGCTTGACCTGCAAAATACATCCAGAATTGGACCATGTCCCATGTCCCGTCCACCTTTATCACCTCCATAATTCCGGTCCATGCACCATCGTCTCTTGCCTGGATTCCCAGTGCAGCCTCATCATTGTCCTTCCTGCGTCTCCACTTGCCACCTGAGTCTCTAATACAATAGCCAGAGTGGTTCTTTAGAAATGTAGTCCAGATCGTGTCACTCCTGTGTTCAAAATTTGCTCTACATTTCACTCCAAGTAACATAAAAATTCTTACTTTGGCTACAAGGACCTACATAATCCTATTCCCCCACTAACTTTCTGATTTCCTCCTTGTTCACTCTGCTCCAGCCACTGTGGCTTCCTTGCTGTTCCTGAAAGACATAAGTCCCGCTCCTGCCAGAGGGCAGTTGGCACTGCCTGTTCCTTACCTGCTTCTCAATTCCACTGGATGATTTTTTGGCTACCCTTTCATCATTTGTTCAAAACTTCTTTTCAATGAAGTCCACCTTCACCACCCTACTTTCTGTGGGAATCTGCTCTTGGCATGCCCACCACTCCCTGTCCCTGGCTCTCTCAATTCCCTCCTGCAATGCCCTATTTGTTATAACAGTTACCAATCTTCAACATGAAACATAACTTGTTTATTATGCTTATTGTTTATCATCCATTCTACCTCTAGAACATAGGTGCTGTGGTGCAGCGATCTTTGTTTTGTTCACTGTTGAATTCTAATGCCTAACACATGGCCTGGCCACTGAAGGAGACTCAATAAGTATTTGTACCATAGACCTATGAATGAATGAATGCTTGCCCCTTTTTAGAACTTTGCATTAACTGTGTCTTTTCTCTGGAATATTCTTTGCTTCCTGTCACATGGCATTTCCTTCTGGTCATTCAGACTTCAAAGGTTTCAAAGGGTCTTTCCTAAGAACAAAATCCGAAAGAGCCACCTGTTACTTGCCATCACTCATCCTGTTTTCATAGTTTTTAATCAGTATCTGTTTTCTCTTTTGTTTTTGTTTTTGTTTGTTGTTTGTTTTTAGAGATCGAGTGTCACTATGTTGCCCAGGCTGGTCTCGAACTCCTGGGCTCAATCAATCCACCCGCCTCAGCCTCCCAAAGTGCTGGGATTACAGGCGTGAACCACTGTGACTGCCTAAATAATTTATTTGTCTATTTGTTCATATATTCCCTGTTCCTACCTCACCCATTCTTATTGACCTCAGAATCCTTAGGACCTGGCATATATTGTACATCATCAAAACATTGCCTGGCGTACATCAGGCATACATTTATTGCATGGAGAAATATCACACAGCTAATATACCATCTAGAAGGCATTACACAAATTATTAATAACAGCATCCAATGCAGAACTCTTTCCCACTGTAGGTTACAGCTCCCCAATAGATGTTCTGCCAATTTAGCAACCAGAAGAATGTTACACCAGAGGATAAAATATGTTTTTACTATTTGATTAGACAGTAGCCATCATGACTTATCTTAATCATGATCTAGCTTTTGGACATGTGGCTCAACAAACCCAAGGACTGTCTCAAATCTTGAACTGTGTTACCGTCCCGTTTCATACGGTGTCTATTACACTGACAGGCAAATTTTTTCTTTTTGCTTGACACTTCAACTACTGTTCCTAAATGTACTTGCCTTTGTTTCATTTTATCTGGGCAAATCTCTAGAGCATCTCAACCCATTGCTATATAATCCATGTTTCAATGCCTATATACTTAGGCAGTAAAGGAGTGGTTTTTTTTTTTTTTTCTGTACAGAGTTAAAGCTGTGAAAGAATGGATGTTGACAATATTCTGTGCTTGCCCACACTCTTTTTAGAGTTGCATTAGGGAAAAAGTGCTCATATTGGAGATATGTATGTCACACAATGAGCACAGGAAGCTTGATGAGTATCAATAAACATGCAGGGCCTCTGAGCAAAGGGCTCACGTCGACTGACTGAAATACTAAAAGCAGGATGTATCTTCAGCTTGATGATAAAGCATACTCATGTCTTAGGGGTAGGTTTCACCATTACTCAGTGCCTTCTAACAGCACAAGGTTCTGGGCATGCTGGGCCACTTAAAACATAGTCTATCCACAGGGTAATTTTGGGGACCTGGCAAAGTCTCAGGGCCTTTTGCTGAAGCATCCAAAGGCAACATTAGGCTGATGTTGCTGACGGAAACTCCCCATGCCTCCAATTTAGATGACCAGCTAATGGAGCAGAATATAGATGTGCTCACCTAAATGGCGCTCATGGGTTTAGCTTCCCCATGGTCTCAAGCACGGTCCCCTCATGCATCTATTCTCTCTTTATAGGCTTGTCCCAGGTCTGCATTCTCATCTCTGACACTCCCATGCCAACTGCTGCAATGCCATGCTCTCATCACTTCTGCCTCCCTTTAACCTACGTGAGCCTCCTGTAATTTTCTCTAGGGTTTTAGCAAGCAACACAGGGCACATGTGGATAAACTTGGAGGACTTCCCTAGGAGGAAGTTTTCTTGTTAAAATCAGTGTTTACATTGCATATCTGAAGCAGCATGGGAGGAGATTGAAGCCAAGCTCCTGAGCAGGTGAAGAAGAATAACAAAGAGAATTCTCCCCAGAGGGGTAGAAGGCAGGGCTGAGAAAAATTAGGGCTGGGGTAGGCTCCCATGGGGAGTGGCCAGAGAAAAGATGTGCCCATATCTCTAAAGCAACAGCTACCTTGGTCAACGCATGGACTCTAGGCTAAACTGCTTTCAAAAACCAGAAAGGAGGAGCAGATATTGTGTGAACAGTTGGGGTTTAGAGTAGTATATGTGTATTTTAATAAAAGCCATTTAAACAAGCCAATCACATATTCCATAATAAAAAGTACTTGAAGAAAACAAGGCTTGCCCCTGGGTGAATGCACTTTGTTACTGCTTAGTGCACCAGACAGCAATGGAGTGGGACACATCAGTTCAAGCATCTTAGTCTAGCATGCATAGCAATCATTATGATTTCTTGGCCCATCATCTGTCCACTGTCTTTCGGTAACAGATCATTTTTATATTTAGGTGGTCACCACTCTCCTACTCTCTATCCAAGGATCCTTTGCGTCCTTGCTCCTGGGAGACGTGACATGCGATGTTGGTCTGCCTTGAGAAGCACAGAGCTCACAATGAAGGCTCCAGGGATGTGCCTGTGTCTCAAGCCTGTACAATGAAACACGGTCCTGTGAGTGTTGTCAGGGCTATGGCAAAGGAGAATCTCTCTTTTCCATTGGAGATGATACTGGCAGCTGGGTTGTTGGGGGACACAGGGAGGGAACTTTCCTGAAAAGGAAGCCAACACAGAGAAAGGCTGGAGGTACAGGGGAGTCGGGGAAAGAGAGGATCTGAAGAAATGAATTGCACACCTGCATTCAGTTCTGCCTTTGCATTTTCACATTGAGTGAATTTAAACCCTTATTGCCTAAGCCAGTTTGAGTTTCTGTTGCTTGCAACCAGAAGACTCTGACAAATATTCAGCATTAGCACATGGTACTTACCACATGTGAATCCCACAAAACCCTTGATGTACTGTCATATAGTCCTCTAGGAACACTGTGAGGCTGCTGCTATTACATCCGCATTTTATAGGCAGGAAAACCATATGATCCCAAGTCAATGGCAGATCCAGAATTCAAACCCAAGTAGCCTAATTTCAGAACTGGGGACCTTCATCACTACATCTCACTAGTCTAATGGGCATAGAATCAATCTGATGGGGAACCTTTATGGTTTCCAAAGTAACTAGTCCTAACCCAGCTCAAGGAGGGTTAGAGGGTTTCTTCAGGCTCTTACTTCAATGGAGGGTAACCTCCGGTAGGGCAAGGGCTACCTTTCTTTCTTTTTTTTTTTTTTTTGAGACAGAGTCTCGCTCTGTCACCTGAGCTGGAGTCCAGTGGCATGATCTCAGCTCACTGCAAGCTCCACCTCCTGGGTTCACGCCATTCTCCTGCTTCAGCCTCCTGAATAGCTGGGACTACAGGTGCCCACCACCACGCCCGGCTAATTTTTTGTATTTTTAGTAGAGATGGGGTTTCACCATGTTAGCCAGGATGGTCTCGATCTCCTGACCTCGTGATCCACCCACCTCGGCCTCCCAAAGTGCTGGGATTACAGGCGTGAGCCACCGTGCCCAGCCGGGCTGTCTTTCATGTTTAAAATCCCTGCACCCAGTGTCTAGTATGAGCCTGGCCCATGATTATACAGTCAAGATGGGTGTAGAACTGAATGGAATGCAGGATTCTTTGAAAACAAAACTGTAGTTTGCTCACAGAAAATAAAGGTCTGTAAAAACTAAGAGTGCTGATGAAAGTGTGCACATGCTTATACACATGAGCATTCTTGCCAAAAGACAGAGCTATAGGAAGAATTCCATAGGAATTATAGGACTGCATAATGGATTACAATCCACTTTCAAAAACTCAGAATATTTTTTTCTGTCTTATAAGAGCTAGGGCTGCTGTTGAAGCCATAAAGGAAATCAGTTTTCTGAACTATCATGGGGTCCTACACAGTCTGATTATTCCCTCTGTTTGCTGGCAAGTTCTAACCACTTTGCAGCCTCTGCCCCATGGGCTCTGAGCATGAGTTTTCTTCTCTTTTGCTGTCTGTTCCCCCGCCAGCCCCACCTCCTTTCAAATGTCCGTTCTGATCAGATGGACAAGCCAGGCTTTGCCCAATTAGTTCACTTTAAGTAGCTTACCCTGTACTTTATTAAAAGCAAAATCCACATTGGGTTGACAAGATTAGAGGAAAATATAAAAATAAATTACTGTATTAAAATTAATTAAATGAAAAGCTGTATCTAATACCAGGAAATGATGGACTTCACGGGAGCAGTGAAGCCCTTAGTTCAACAAATGATTTTTAAAAATCCTAAAAACTCACAACTCAGGGCTGAATTAAATATTCGACACTAAATGCAAAGAAGCAAAAAGATGTTAATTTTGGCTTTTTGCACAAAGTGAATAAAAAGTTCATTCTACTCTTTGCTCTGTGGGAAAATTTTTTTTACTGCAACACCATTCCATAGGCTGAGTGTTATAAATAACAACCCCCTTGTACTTAGAGAATGATTTGATCTGAAGATCATTAAGTATTTTGGAAACATTCACGCAAATGCACTGAAAAATGTACCAAGGAACAAATAAGGAGTACAGGTTCACCTGCTCAGTTTAACTTTTATTGAGCACTTATTAGGAACCGAATTCTAAGCCGAGTGATGAGCAAAGTGAAAAGGTAAGGAAATTAGAAAAGAAGGAGTGAGATGACCAGGATTAGAATCTGACACAAAATGTCACATGCTTTGAATTTTCTATACCCTGTTCCAATTTTTTATTTATTCTAAATAAAACATTGTATTTACTTGAAGCATTAAGGATGTCAAAAAAACAGCTGCATCTTTTTTTGCAATTACAGAGTGGTATTCAGGTCACAGAGTGACAATTATTTCATGTAAGTTGCATCAGAGACAATTGAAGATGAAAAAACTGTCATCCCCGTATATAACAAATTTGCACTGTGCACCAGAGAGAACCTGTTTTAGTTAGTCTTCCTTGCCAATTTGCAACCCCATACTGCACCAGGCAAGGCTAGTGGCTACTGAAAATGCCACTGGCACTGGGGCTATCTAAAGACACATTTCCTAGTGTGCTACCTGTACAAAAGACACTTTGCAATTTAAAAACAAACCTTACACAGCCTTTTATTTTAATGTTTTCCTTTAAAAAGAATGAGTAGTGTGTAGGGAGGTTCAATGCTTTATAGACAAGGAAAAAAGGGCCAACTTATTCATCATCTTCATCTTCCTCTTCTTTTTCTTGCTTTTCTCTGCCTTGATGAGTCAATTTTTTTTTGCATCAGGCTTTCCTTTAGCTTGGTATGTAGCAATATCTTTTTCTTATTTTTCCTTCAGCTTGGCAGCCTTTATTTTCATTAAAATTTTTTTTTTTCATAGAGATGGGGTCTTGTTATATTGCCCAGGCTGATCTTGAACTCCTAGCCTCAGCAGTCCCCCTGCCACAGCCTCCCAAAGTGCACCATTACAGGCATGTGCCACAATGCCTAGCTGCACCTTTCCATGAGGTTGCTTGCCATCTCCAGCAGTGTTACTCTACATCTCTATCAGTTTCCTTGCAGCATCACCAATGGATAGGCTGGGATGTTCTCCTTTGCTTTTGGGGCAATACTCAGAACAGAAGGAGAAAAAGGCCAAAGGAGGCTTCTGGGGTGCATTGGAATCCTTGAACTTTTTTGTTTCTCCTTTAGAAGAAATATAGTTGTTTTCTTTTTAATTAAATAATGGGCCTTGTCTGCCTTCGCTGTGTCTTCAAATTTTCCTTTCACCTTAGCAGACATGGTCTTCCACCTCTCTGAGAGTATCTTAGAAAACTCTAAGGAGGAGTTGACTGAAGCACCTGGGTGCTGCTTCTTGAGCTCCTTTTGACAAGTTTGCACAAAGAACACGTATGATGACATTTGCCTCTTGGCTTCATAGGATCTCCTTTGCCCATGTTTATTTTTCCTCAGTGAGGCACACAGGAACCCAGTGCCTGTCCAGCTCACTTGCCTCAGCGCCATCTCTAACGGAAGCCAGAGGCAGCCTCCTCACTCTCTCCAATCTGCCTGTCCCAAGTGTACTAAGTAAAAGCTTAGTACGTGACAACAGCAAATTCCTTTATTTGCTCATTAACAATAGAAGGAATTGGAGTAGGATTTTAATGGGTATGGAATAAATTGAAAAAAAAGTCAAGCCCAAAATGGCATATAATGGAAATAACTAGAAACTTTTTTTTTGTTTTGAGACGGAGTCTCGCTCTGTCGCCCAGGCTGGAGTTCAGTGGCGCGATATCTTGGCTCACTGAAAGCTCTGCCTGCCGGGTTCACGCCATTCTCCTGCCTCAGCCTCTTAAGTAGCTGGGACTACAGGTGCCTGCCACTATGCCCGGTTAATTTTTTGTGTTTTTAGTAGAGACGGGGTTTTTCACCATGTTAGCCAGGGTGGTCTTGATCTCCTGACCTCGTGATCCGCCCGCCTCAGCCTCCCAAAGAAATAACTAGAAACTTTTATTCTTCATTTGTATTTTGTATTTATGATACTACATTCCCTTTTGAAAGCAGAATGCATTTTCTCATTTTCCTTCTGTGTGTATATGCTGATGAGGAAGGGTCTGGGTGAGAGCTTTGAGTCAGGGCTAAAGTAGTCAAGTAATGTCACAGGTTTTCTTGACTGCCTCTTCCTCTTCTAAAGCAAGCCGTGACCCACTCCACTACACCCCAGTAAGCAAATGGAAAACTAGATGGAGTTCAGAACCAAAGACTGGTTCAGGCTGCCTGAGTAGACCCCAGTGGCATTCCTCAGGAGCTCTGCGACAGAGGGCAAGGACTCAGCCGCTTCGGCCCTCTATTTCCTCATCTGTTGATGTGGTTTGGTTGTGTCCCTACCCAAATCTCATCTCAAATTGTAATCCTTACATGTCAGGGGAGGGACCTGGTAGAGGTGATTGAATCATGGGGGCAGACTTCCCGCTGGCTGTACTGGTGATTGTGAGTTCTCATGAGATCTGGTTCTCTGAAAGTGTGTGTTTCACTCTTATTTCTCTCCTGCTCCACCATGGCAAGACGTACTTGCTTCCCCTTCACCTTCCGCCATGATTGTAAGTTTACTGAGGCTTCCCAGTCATACTTCCTATATAGCCTGTGAAACTGTGAGTCAATTAAACCTCTCTTCTTCAAAAATTATCCAGTCTCAGGTAGTTCTTTATAGCAGTGTGAGAACAGACTAATACATCTGTTAAAAGGGGATGATCAAAGAACTGATCTCCTAAGGTGGCTGTGCAGATGAAATGGATTCATCTAACAAAGCTTACAGCACAGTGTTTGGCACATGGAAAGGATTTGGTACGTGTTAGGTTCCCATTTGACCTGGTCATGCTGTGTTTTCTGTGTCTCAGTAGAATTTTAGCGCTTTTCCTTTTCCCCTGCCCCAGAGAGACTTAGCTATTCTTTATTCCACATTCTCTCTAGTCCTGTCACTTCCCACCCTGCTACCCTGCCTTGTATTTCCTTATAGTATGCATCACATAAGACATATTGCTGTCTTCCCACCCATGCTAATTATGACGACTCTCCTGTTTTTACAAATGAAGGAGTCACTTGTCTGTGGACTGGCTACTAGGGCCCAAGTCCTGGAAAAAAGAGACTGATTTGTCCTGTTGCCTGACATATGCCCAGATTCTAGAATGGTGCTTGGCATACAGGAGGCCCTAAATATATATTATTGGTATGTGTGAATAAGCTAGTCACTCCCAAGGGCTCTAATACTCTCAAGGGACTCTAGCACTCTAATACTTCCTTCCACAAATCAGACCTGCAGTTCCTTCTTCCTTGAATATGTCATGAAAATGCAGAACACTTTTAGGGATACTGATCTGGATTTGAAGAGACTCAAATGATTAAATCTACCCGGATTCATGATGGACATCGTTTCTTATGTATATCTGGTACCTTGAAATTCCATCAGAACATTCTCCAACACTCCCATACCCATGGGAAATGATTATAAACCAGCTACCTGGACACACTAATTGTGGGTGCATATTGAACAATTTCAGAAAATGTGTAAAAGCAGGGAAGTTTCAGACTAAAATGTTTAATATCAGATTTGCTCTAAACATTCAAATTCTGGCAATACTGGGCCCACAGTCTTGGGTATCAATTAGCTAGCTAGCTTTAAGACACTGTATCCCCAGTTAGATGGAATATTTCTCTCCAGTTTACTACTGTCCCTGCCCCTTCTTACTGTCTTCCTGTGGTGTAAGGAAGTGTCAGTTGCAATTTATCATTGCAATTGTGCAATGTTTCCTAAGATTGGAAATCTCTCTTTTTTTAATCAAGAGAAACGATTTCTTGGTTTACATAGTCATGTTTCATAGTTCAGGAACACAGGTCAGTGACAAACTTCTATGTAACTCAACCCAAAGACATTCTTTATATTCCCAAATCACTTTGTCCTCTGAAAGATACCAGCCTTCCTCATCTCCTCAAAGTATTTCATGGAATCATAATTTCTGCAGAAATCTGTGTATGCCTTCTTTCTTGGTTCAGCCACAGCAAACTTATAGAGAGCTACAACCCCCAGGGATGCAACAAATACTCCAATAATATGAAATCGCAGATGCTTGGCCCAAAGTCCATGCACCTGAGGTTTTGTTAAAGCACTAGAAGCCATGGTAGTTATCGTCCTTGATAGGTATGTCAACCTTAACACCAATGTCTTTCCTGGCTGATGGAGAATTGGATGCAGCCAAGATCAGAAATCTCCTGCTCAAAAGTAGGAAAACAGAAGACTTGGTGCTTTAAGAAAATGGGAGACATTTTATAAAAAGGGAAATAGGGACTGTTCTGACATGTTTGCTATGAAATTATCCAGCAGGTTTGACTCTTAGTGTTACCTGGCACCTCTAGGAATTTGAGTTTGCTATTCTGCCTTAGGGAGGGGTCCTGTAGATTGGATCACTCAGTCATCTTAGTCATCTTCTAAATTGATGAGCATTTTTTATCCTTGCTGATGCAAGCAAGATATGTTTGAGTGTCAATTTGTTTTATGCAAGCAGTGATTTGAGGAGTAATTCTGCAGGATATTAATTCACAAAATGTTGTGAGAAATTGCTGCTTCTCCAGGTTCAAAAATGATCATCTGATTTTAATTCATTAGAGCATTTTATTTCTGATTATATTCTTATAATATTCTGATTATATTCTTCTACTAGGGTATGTTTCAACCAGTCACCATCAGTAATAAGTACTATGGGGAAAATGGGTTCATGGTTAAGACTAGAAAACATAGGTTGAAATCAAGTTCCACGTGCTTCTTTACTATGAACTATCTTTGCTTAAAACAAAAACAAAAGCTGCCAGTGTGAAACCTCAAAGGACTGAAGGCTCAGTGGGATTGGAGGAGTTGGTATGTATTATTTTTCAAGCTTTTAAAATTTGGATATAGACCTCCCACTTTTTTAATAACAAAAGATCAGTTGGGCAAATATTATGGTTTTTGATCTTTTATTCTGTGTAGAGTACATTCCCTACATTTTGTAGATCCACTTTAGCTGAGTCCATGAGGCAATAATACAAAGTTATCACTCACATCCTGTGTTCCCAAGGGCAGCACTTATCTAAAGCATGCTAGACAGACTTTAAGTAGTAACTGTTAATGTCTCACATTCATTAAAATCTTATTATTGCAAGGCATTATACTAGATGTTCTCTCTATATATTGTCTCTCTTCATCTTCCCAACACCTCCTAAGGCAGGTAAATATCATCCCCATTTTACAGATTATAAACTGAGGCATTGGGACATTAAATAGTTTACCTAAGATCCTACCTAGTATGAGTGAACTGAAACCATCAGAAAATATGTCATGTATATGTGTTTTGTGGACATCTGTTCTCTTTAATGATATAATGAAGTAGCTAGCATTTATTTAAATGCTTATTATGAGTCAGGCACATATGGGTTTTATAGGTACAGTATTATCTAATTTAGTCCTCCCAGAATGACGTAAGTGCGACTATAATTCTCCAGTTTACAGATTAGAAATGGAGGTCAAGAGAACGCACCATCACACTGTCGGTAACTTGTGGGACCAACTCCCTGCACATCTGGGATGCTGACATCCGTGCACTTAACTGCTATTCTGAATGCTCCAGAGATACCCGTTGAGCATCTGTTCCCAACAAAGTTTCCTGAAAAAAACTGATATCTAACCAGGGTTTAAAAGCATAGAAGAAAATGGAAGGATGCTTACCTCAAGCATCAGAACTGTATCGCTAAGACAAACAGAAAAAAATTTCAGTCTTTTAACAACTTCAGTGGGTTTTTCTAGTCTTTCAGTGTGTTTATGTGTCTGTTTTATTCCTTGTGCAGCTTCTACCTACTAGATTTTCCCTATCAAAAAAAAAATAATAACTTGTCTTAAAACTTGTCTTAATGAATTCTGTGTGAGAAATTGCACAACCAGCTGGCCACCACTGCTCTCTGACACGTGGCTGCAGCCGCTGGGGAAAAGTGGGTGTCTCTGTTTCTGTTGATGTCTTCCTTCAACTGGAAGGGGGTGTCTCAGCTGTAAGGTGTGCCCACCTTGTGATAAAGAGGTCGACAGATTCCTCAAGACTGTAACAAAAGCCTAGAGAAAGGCATGCTTGGAGAGAAAATTGGAAGTGAACGCCAGAGCTTTACAAAGAGCTCCCAAAGTAGGCCCTTGTAAACGTGAATAATGAGCTGCATAGACTAGTTCCTTCATGCTGAGCTCAACACACATCTTTAAACATAAGATTGTCAAGGAAGCAGATACTCGGAAACCCTTTCATCTTAATTAAAGTTATGTGGGCTACGAATACTTTTCCTTTATATTAAGCTCTTATTCCTGTGGAGAAATTTCTATTTGTTTTTATCTAATTTGAGCTTCAAGGTTAATCTCGGTTTAAGACTTTCACTCACTGGGAGAGACGGTCCATCCGGTTCGCCCCTGATCCCATGTATATGCATGCATCCACCAGGACCCCGCTGGGCTCCAAAGCCTCTTGCTGGCTGTGCATTCTTTACAGTGTTCCCTTCCACAGAAAGAATGGGCTGTGTATCTGGGAAGGATATATGGAATGGGGAGGATTTTGAAAAAGGTCACAAAGCTTTCTATTTTAGGGAACCACATGCCACAATCCTTAAATGTGGAGTTTCTGATAAAACTTAGCTCTGTGATACAGAGTCTGAGATTTGCACAGTGGGGAGAGGAAGAGGGAGACATTGGAGACAAAGGAGGGGAATGCATTTCATTCCAAAAAAGAGTCTACGTAGACTTTGAAACAACTGGTGGATCAGCTTGCTTGGCATGCCAAGCTCCTGAATTGTCTTCAGTAAATAGGTTGGATTGAAATAGTTTGATTGAACTGATGATGGCAGTGACTTGCTCTTTTAATTTCAAAGAAAAAGTGAAAAATCATATATAAGTTGCAGAAGATCTAACTTAGGATCTAATTGGAATTTCTTAGATTTTTTTTTTTGAGTGTCTGCCCTCCCTGCAAGATGGTAAGGTATCTTAAATGTAATTATGTCATCAGTGCTTGAGAAATAATACATGCTGAAAGTTGGAGAAATAAAGGTAGATTCTGATGTAGCTGGTCTCAGCCACACCCTGAGACTATGCACGTGACAGACATCATTATCTATCATGGTACTCTTTCCACCTGTAGCTAGATGCAAACTCAAAACCCTTAACAATGACCTTCAGCTACAAGAATGATGCAATCAATGTTGTCATGAGAGATGAATACTATTTATCACAGTGTGCCCAAAATTACAGTTTTCTAAGGTATCGCAAAAATATCAAGTCTTCATGTACTATGTACAGTTCACTTTCCTTCTGAGATTTCCTCCTCATTCTCTTTCCCTCTTCTCAATTTTATACATAGCCTCCACCAGTTGACTTAGAATTCCATTTGCAGTTCTTTAGCTTGCCTCCGGCAATTTATAATGGCACAAATCCATGAAACTTCTGGTAGGCCGCTGACTCAAGAGAGGACAGAATTCTGATTAATATATTCGCAATTATATCATCATGAGTCAGAATGGTATGGAAAAGGTTTCCATAGTTAGTGCATAAAGGTGTACCTCTAGCAAATCCAGTTTTCATCTAAGGGAACTAGGATTGCTGCACATACAATGATCTACTTTGAGTCATGAAACCCGGATTCATGTTCTGGGTGCCATTGCAATTGTGCGACCTTGGGAAAGTTATTGCACAAATCAGAGCCTCAATCTTCTCCAGGTTTGAGGAAAATGGTCTCTATGCTTACCATCATCTCTTTGTGGGTCTGTTCCACCACTAATATGACAGTGTGAAAAGGAGTTATGTCATTATATAAGCAGGAATAAAGATATTTTATAGTATCAGCTTCTCATTCATTCATCCAAGGCCAGAGTGAGCCAAAGAGAAAAGAAGGGAGAACCCAGAGCAGGGAACTCAGAACTCAAGCACATTCTCGTGGCATGGAAGATGAACCCTTTGTAATAAGAAACCAGCATCTCTCCCCTTCCTGGGTTTCTGAAACAGAATCTAGATAATATGGAAAGAGGCTGGTGGGATTCCAAGGGCTTTTGACTCATGGCTCACTTCAGTGAAGGTTAAGCTGTGGGTAATAACTTTTAAAAAGTTAGTTGCTTGGGAGGCCAAGACAGGTGGATCACCCGTGGTCAGGAGTTCGAAACCAGCCTGGCCAACATGGCAAAACCCCATCTCTAATAAAAATACAAAAATTAGCTGGGTTCAGTGGTGGGTGCCTGTAATCCCAGCTACTCAGGAAGCTGAGGCAGGAGAATCACTTGAACCTGGGAGGCACAGGTTGCAGTGAGCCGAGATCAGGCCATTGCACTCCAGCCTGGGCAACAGAGTGAGATTCCATCTCCAAAAAAAAAAAAAAAAAAAAGATAGTTTGCAATTTTTTCCCATATTGAGTAGCAATAAAAACCTTGCAATATCAATTTCACCACATTTGGAGTCAGTCTATTTTTTTAACATTATCATTATTTTTAATTAAATTGTTTTGAAAAGGAAATTTATGTAGTGGTTCAAAAATAACAAAAAAGATAGATTACTAATAAGGTCACCTCATTTGCTTGTGTGCCCTTGAATATACGTAAATATAAATACATAATTCCCTTCCTTTAAAAACACATGTTCTAATTCTCTCTTGCTTAAACTTTTTTTTAGTTCATTCAACATGCCTTGGGATTTTTCTAATCAGTTCTTGAGAAGTTTCTTATTTAACCTTAAACATTTTAAACATTGATATAACAGCTCATTACATAGTTGTATCATTATTTTATGAGACAGGGGTCTTGCTATGTGGCCAAGGCTGGATTTGAACTCCTGGGCTCAAGCCCCTACTCTCAGCTACCTGAGTAGCTGTGACTACAGGTGTGCACCACCATGCCCAGCTCCCTTTTTAATTTAACTGGTCCTGCTATTGGCCATTTAGGTTGTTTCTTTTTCTTTTTTTGCTATCACAGACAATAACTGCAATGATTCTTATTTACATATCATTTTCCATGTGTGCAACTAGGACGAAGTCCAAAAAGGAAAATTATTTAGATCAAAGGATACATGCATTTATAATTTTGATAGACATTGCCAGATTGCTTCCATAGGGGCTATTTGAATGGACAATCTCATCAGCAATCACAGGATTGTCTATTTCTCCTGGCTTTCCAACAGGAACTTTGTAAAACTCCTTTATACATATACAAAAGTACAACAAATTTGCAAACTTAACACATCCTTAAATCAGTCTCCAGATTAAGAAACAGAACATTCTCATGATCCCAGAATCCCCCTTCCAGCTCTATTCACTATCCACCCCCAACCTCAAGGGAACTTCTATTCTGACCTCTAAGAGCACAGATTAATTTTCCAACAGTTGGGAAATTTTTAAATGATTACATTAAAACTGGTTTACCCTAAAAATATTCATTGTTTTACTAAACATACTACTTACCTTGGCTCTAAAAGTACAGACAATTCCATCAGAACACCTTTTCAGCCATCACTTGCCTTTTTCCTAAACAACTCCGATAAAGAACTTCTCATTCTTTTACAAGGACATTTGAGACAATATCCAACCCTGCCTATTATATTTGGGTCAATCTATTGTAGCGAATCACTTTTGTCTTTTTCAAATTAGAAAGCTGAGAGAATATAAAATAATTTTTGCTAAGTTTAACAAAGTTTTTGACATGCTTTCTGACTTCAAATATAGTGATATGGAGTAAATGGAATTTATTTTAGCAGAACTTTAGGGGAAGTCCAGAGAAATCATCAACCTTATGTCAGAGAACTTTAAATGCAAATAGAACAAAAGCAAGTACTATTTGAGGGGAACAAAACAAATACAATAATGTGTTGTGGGCCAACCAAACTAACAAGGGGTTTTGTGAACCTAATTCAAATGTTGGAGGGCAGCTGGGTGCGGTGGCTCATGCCTGTAATCACAGCATTTTGTGGGGACGAGGTGGGAAAAACACTTGAGGTCAGGAGTTCGAGGCTGGCCTGGCCAACATGGTTAAACTCCGTCTCTATAAAAAAAAAAAAAATTAACTGGGCATGGTGGCATGTGCCTGTAATCCCAGGTACTCAGGAGGCTGAGGCAGGAGAATCGCTTGAACTCGGGAGGCAGAGGTTGCAGTGAGCTATCGCACCACGGCACTCCAGCCTGGGTGACAGAGTGAGACTCCCTCTGAAAAAGAAAAAAAAAGTCAGAGGGCACATGCTCTATATAGCAGGTGTTGGGTTGTGATAAAGAAGCTTCATGCATAGGCAACTCTAGGATCTCCCAGAGCGACTAGCAGAAGGTATTAATTTAAGGATGCCTAGTGATTCTCCACAGCAACAAAGCAGAATCTGGCTGGTAATAAATAAGATACTGCTCTGTACCGCTTCCTCCATCTGAAATTTCTACACTGCTGATATTGTATATTCTTATGTCTTATCTCTGTGCCTGCAGGCTTCCATGACATTCCTGTGAATATACTGGTCTGCTCTTTGAATTCTTACCTTCTTAATATTTCCAGTTCTCCTTTATCCTTTTTCTATTGAGACAGCCTAGCATAGTCAACAGTCACCTGAACTAGTGGTGCAGTACCTTCTGAAGGAATCTCAAGAATTTCATGGGAAAAAAAACATAGAAAATAGGAGAATCTGCCTATCTGATTTCCCTGAAGACCTGCCAACTTATTGACTTGAAAAAACTAGACTGTAAGTTCTGTAGACTATAGTCATTTTATTTATTGTCTCTGTTTGGTTACCAGAAAGATTTTAAATGACTTACAAAGCCATACTATACAGTAAGAGAAGATAGAAATATGAAAGATGACAAAAAGAAACAATATGGGCAGTAACATTAGATGAAATGGAGAAGTAGAGTTGAACTACAAATGTTCATCATCACGAATGTTCATCCTTAGAAAAGGATTTTTATGATGTTTAATTTGGGAATTGCCTATGCATGAAGCTTCTTGATCACAGCCCAACACCTGCAATATAGAGCATGTGCTCTCTGACTTTCTTTTTTTAATTAATTAATTTTTTTTTGAGAGAGAGAGAGTCTCACTCTGTTGCCTGGACTGGAGTACAGTGGTGCAATCTCAGCTCACTGCAACCTCTGCCTCCCAGGTTCAAGCAATTCTCCTACTCAGGCTGGGTAGCTGGGATTACAGGTGCTACCTGAGTAGCTGGGATTACAGGTGCATGCCACCATACCCACAAATGTACATTCTTTCACAATGTGGATGATAAATCTGATCATAAAATTCTTGGCAGTTAACATCAATAGCAGAACATGACATTCTCCATAAGATAAACACAAATCAGCTCTTTAGCAGGGGCAATGTTCTTGATACTAAGACAAGAAAGAAAAGTCTCCAAGTGTTTTCATAAAGAAGGTGCTTAGTAACATGAACAACAAGGTCTATGTAACAGGTGTAACAAAACATTTCTTAAGGCTCTAGCTTGTCCCTGTCTTCAGTACAGTAAGATGGCATTGTACCCAAGAGCAATATGATTTAGGGTCACAGCTTTCCAATGATCAGAGGCAAATATGAGGTATTCCGGAAAAATGGATGAACCACATATGCATCATTAAAAACTGGTTCAAGGTAACTATTGGCCCGTATGGTGGTTCATATAAGTTTCTAGGTAGGTTTGGAGACATACATTTTTAGAGTTTGTTAAGCTGAGGAAAAATGGGTTGATATCATCTCATTAAAGAATAGGGTACTTAAGAAGGACTCATAATTTTCCTGAAGACGATTCACCTGCTGCTCAGAGGTATTCAGAGTCCTGCATTTACCTGGGACCATGCCTAGGATTTTTCTTAGGAAATGATTTTAGATACACCCTAACACAGTGAAAAAATGGATGATTAAAGGCCCAAAGAACTACACTCTACAGGTTGAGAACCATTTGATTTCACCTTATATTTAAAGGCAAGAAATCTCAAAACGTCCCCAGAGGATGTCTGTTGTCAGCCATGAGATTTCCTGGCGTTTTCTCCTAGATAAACTGACTGCACAACTATGTCTTACTCTAAGGACATAAATAAAATCTATACAATACATAATCTGTACAATCATGCATTATCTTACTAGCTAAGTTCCAAATTAGACATCATAAAAATCCTTTTCTAATTGCAGAGTCTTCTCTGATGAACAGGAAACACAGTGTAGGCACTGAAACTCTAAGTATAGAAAAATATTCCTTAGCAGAATGAGATAAAATATAGATCTACTATCCTTTCTGCACTTGATCTTTTGTGTTTGATCATAAATGCACATTGTGAAGAGATGCCTTATACCTCCAAGCTAAATACTGTTTGCTACTCATTAGTGATTTATAAATGATATTTTCTCCCTGGTGACATATCTTTTGATATGATTCTCTAATAACATCCACCAATATTAAAATAAGAACATCCCCATGTATTGTGATCATCTTCAACCACATTTTCTCATGAAAATTAAATTTTAGCACACCAACTGATATTGTATGCATATATTTGTCTACCATCATTATAAATCTCCTAAGGGTCTCTATAAAATGATAGTTTTGCCTCTTTGCAGTAATTCTACCTAATGCTCCAAAGCAAGAAACTAATTACATGCTGACTTTTCACTAACTTTGATCTTTCAAATATTATACTATGGAGGTTCTATAGGTAATCATATAATTACAATTCACTAAATGAGTTGAAATTAGCCATAAACCTTTTTATTTAAATTGTATTAACTGTTTCTTCAGTAACATTGTCTGCACTTCTACTCTTTCCTACATAAGTTTGCTGATATAAGATTTCAAACTGAAATCTGATTATGGTCACTAATGTTTATAACAAATGCCTCATTATAACACCAGAAGCGCCAATGAAGACGAATACGCAAAGAATTTCTTAAAATATGCTTGCAGAAAGGCCAAGGATAAACTATAGTGGTATAAAAAAAAAGACTGAAATTTCTCAGGGGAATGTTTTAGTCAGCAAGAAAAAAAAAACAAAACTCACTTATGTTTTCCCATGGAGTTGGTGCAGTATTTCCTGGAAAAAAAATGGAAGGCGATTGTTCCTTTCAGCATACCATAGGAATATGCAGAGAAAGAAAGAAAAAAGAAATTCTGGATTTTTACTTGGAAAATGCCATATTGCCCACTCCAGACTGATGGGAATACTAAGGATTGCCCTTTTTTTTTATGATCACGTAATTCAATTTCACTTGTTCAAAACAATCAATATTATTCAAGATGTTTAAGTTCTTGTTATAATTAATCTTTTATATGATACTATTGTAGTGAATAATCTTATTTATCTAATAAAATTTAGTTGGCCTTGAATACTTTACCTTCATGCCATATTCAAAATACTAGACCAGCGGTTCACAGCTCCTGGGTGACTTTGCTTCCCAGGGGATATTTGGAAATCTCTGAAGACATTTTTGGTTGTCATGCCTTAGGTGGTTTTACTGGCATCTATTAATAGTAGGTAGATGGCCGGGTGCGGGGGCTCACATCAGTAATCCCAGCACTTTGGGAGGCTGAGGTGGGTGGATCACGAGGTTAGGAGTTTGAGACCAGCCTGGCCAATATGGTGAAACCCTGTCTCTACTAAAAATACAAAAGTTAGTCAGGCATGTTGGCATGCGCCTGTAGTCCCAGCTACTCGGGAGGCTGAGATAGGAGAATCGCTTGAACCCGGGAGGCGGAGGTTGCAGTAAGCTGAGATCACGCCACTGCATTCCAGCCTGGATGACAGAGCAAGATTCCAACTCAAAAAAAAAAAAAAAAAAAGAAAAAGGTAGGTAGAGGCCAGGGATGCTGCTGAACAACCTACAGTGCACAGGACAGCCCTTCAGAAGAAAGAACTACCCAGCCAGCCCAAATGTCAGTAGTGCTGAGGTTGAGAAACCTTTCCCTAGACCACATAAAATGAATCAAGTATAGATTAGTAATGACTTTTAGAAGCCTTCAGTGAAGAAAGTCGAACATTTTGAGTAGACAAACTGGTTGTGAATTTCCTTTTTAAAAATGGACCCCAAAAAGTATGGAAAGGAAACATTCCATTGTTTGGGAAACAAAACTCTACCTTTACCACGTTTATGGACCTTATTTATCTAATAACATTCAGGACCATACAA
Source organism: Pongo pygmaeus (assembly GCF_028885625.2). NCBI lineage: Eukaryota > Metazoa > Chordata > Mammalia > Primates > Hominidae > Pongo > Pongo pygmaeus. The sequence goes on from NC_085930.1 coordinate 82,678,060, forward strand.
GATCCTGACCACCACATTCACATCAAAGCTGAGTAAACAAAGTGTGTTTTGACTTGTCATCAATCATGACATGTGATCACAGGGAATATTGTGTGCAAGAGGCAGTTGTTTTATCTGGAGCCTCAGCTTTTAAAAAATTCAAAAACGGTAAAGTTGTTTATTTGACACCATTCTTGACCTGACTGCAGTGTTTCATTCTAAGGGAAAGTAAAACACACACTGCTTTCTGATTATTTGTAATCATATAGGAAGTCGGTTTCTCTGGCAAACTTTGCTATGTTCCTGGGACCAGTAATAGGAAAAGCTTAAAAGAAACCCAAAACTTCCAAAGACTATGGGGTGAGCATAATTAAGCATTAATTTCAAGCCAAGGGTATAACCAATCATGAGCTTTCATTTTGAGTCTTCGGGAATATGAAGGAAGCATTTAGCTCTGAGATTGCATCTCTTTGGAATCTTTTGGTCTCAAGAATGAAATTACATACCCAGGAATGATAACATGAGAACAGAGCTTCTGAAACACATCCACAACCCAACATACAAACCTTGGGCTTTGTGGAGGTGGTGCACCAGCCCTGTTTCAGACGCATGCCTCACCTGTTTTCCAAACTTCACTTTCTTTGATCAGGTCCCAATAGCAACTCCTTCCATTCTGTTTAAAGACTGTCTTTCATTAACTCTGGTGGCCTGGGAGTGTTTGTATGTTGTGGCATTAATGGGTCTTCCAGTGCAGTGCTGAGAGGCCCTGACTGGGAGGCATAAAAGTGGGTTCTAACCCTGGTTCTTCCCTTTACATACTGAGTGATTATCTGCAGCCACTTGGCTTTCTAGCCAATGACTGACGGATATAGGCCAAGGCATTCCTGGGTTGATACTTTGATTCTTTTGTACAAATGACATGCAAATTCAAAACTCATTTCTTTTTTTTGCAGGATACAATTACTTGTAACCTACTAAGACATTAAGGGCCTCGCTAAACCCTGGTTTTCATGAGCTAAAATTACCATTCAACAAAACTATCTCTAAGTGAGTTTGAGAACTCAGCATTTTGAGAAATGAAGCTACGCTGCCTTTTCTCTATTCCACATGTACACACAGAGAAAATCCTAAGGGGGCCCTGAGAAGTGGGTACTAGGACCATGTTTTTTGCTTATTTTTTTTTTCCTAAAATTGCTTACGTGGGACGTGGAAAACAACACTACAATCACTACTCTCATCTGTTTCCTTATCCTCAAATTAAATTCAATTTAAAATTGAAGTTTTTACATTTAAAATTGCCTGTCATGACAATTGGACTACCAGACTTTAGAGATACATGGCAATGATGTTTTTTTAAAATAATAATTATTATTTTTCTTGAAAGGAAGGTGGGTACATCTACAAATTTAGGTCTACTTTACTTTCTCTAGGGTCAAGGAGACCTTGTGATGGGGTTGGAAAGAGAGGATAGTAACAAATCAGGCATTCTGCATTGTATAAGGAGGAGGTGATATTTTGGATGTAAGGATAGTCAATACTTTTATTTTGATTCAACAAATTACTTTGATCCTACTTGCCTGAGGGACTTGATAGTTACTTTCTCTGCTTGGAATGTCACCATGCACCCTGCCAAATGCTACTTACCTTTTGGGACTTAGCTTCGCACCCCCTCCCCTGTACTAGGAGGTCATTCTTTCCTCTGTCCAACCACTGCCCTAAGTATAAATCTACATACACAACTATTATGCTGTTCTGTACTTTCAATAGCTTTGAAGTATTATTTCTATCATATCATAAAATCTACCAATTTAAAATATATGGTTCAATGATTTTTAGTAACTTTACAGCATGGTTCAGTCATCATCTCAATCCAATTTTAGAACATTTCCATCACACCAAAAAAGATCCCTTATGCCCATTCAGTCACTCCCCATTCTCACCCACCTCCAGTCCCAGACTACCAATAGCCTACTTTATCCTTCTATTGATTTCATGCTGTCTTACATTACTTCTTTGGGGGTATCCATTGAGAAGACCGTAAGCTTCCTGAAGGCATGGCTAATACTTCTTAAAATAACATTTTCTTTCTAACTCTTAGCACAACTGTCAGGACACAGGTAATGAATGATTATAGTAATATTTATCAATATTTCCATTTATTTGAAGTATGCAATAAAGAACATTACAGATTCTAATTTAATCCCCAAAACAATCTTTGAATAGGTACTATTTTTGTCCTCATGCAGAGATAAGGCTATAGCCTTAGAGGGATTAAGTAATTTGCCCAGGGCCATGTCAGAATTTGAAGCCCAGGTTGTCTTGACTCCAAAGCTGAACACGAATGAATGGATAATAAGGATAGGAGTTCTTACTCTAGGATAGGATTTCTTAATTCTAGAGAGGATGCTAATAGAGGCCTCACTAATTTGTTTGTAATGGTTTAGGTACATATGGTTCATATTCCTGTAGCACTATCAGAATTTCAAAAGTAGCCATGATGCAAAAATGATAGAGCCACCTTTCCTAGGTGCTGACCAGGGCTGCCTGAGTGGTGGGTGAGTCATGGTCCTTCAATGTGCTTCATCCTACTAGGATAAAAAAGGTCGACAAAACTTCAGTGTTTTGTGTTACGTGGATCACTGTTTGAACAAGATTTTCTAAGAACTCACTTGTCTCAAACCTTATTCTGCGTTCAAAATAAGGAAGTTAGCCTTGCCTCGTGTATATCAAAGGAAACACCTTCTCACTCTTTGCCCTTTCTTTGTTTCAAGCTGTCTGTCATGTCAATAAAGTTGTTGGGAAAAAAAAATTCGAATGGGAGAAAGACTATAAATGGAGAACCCTTTAGATCCTTCCTTCTCCCTGGAGTAAACTCTTCCTTTTTCCCCAGAGCAGGGGTAAGTTAATTGTATTTGAATGAATAATTCTAATAAAGCAGTGACCTTTAATGCCAACTGGTGTTTTTAATTTTGATTCACTGTCAGTCACTCCAACGTGAACCACCTCAGGATGTGAGCAGTGGAAAGACCAGTATGTACACAGAGGAGAAAAACAAACACAGAGCTGGGTGCTGCTGGCAGGTAAACACGGATGGCAGATCTTACAATGAGATGCAGGGCAGAGACTCCTTACAAAGGAGTCAGAAAAATGCAGAAACTAATGAGAACCACACATATGCTGAACTCCATCTAGAAAAATCTCTTCCCTATCAAGAAGATAACAATTCATTGTTCATTGTGTGAAATGTAGAAAAGACAGAAAAGCAAAAATAGGAAATGGAAAAAACCCAAAATTCAAAATAAAAGCCCTCTGAGATGTCATCATGTGGAGAATCACTATGACTACTGTTAATATTCTGGAATATATCCTTTCAGTCTTTTTTCTGTATTTACATACATATTTGAAGGTTTCATTTCACATTTATATACATATGTAAAATGTAAAATATGCTTCACATGTATACAAATATTAAATGTATATATATTCATATATATTTGAAAAGTTGAATTATACTGTACAAATTGCTTTGTCACTTGCTTGAAAATAATTCTTCAATTTTCTGTGCCTTAAACACACTTCAGTGACATGAATTGCAAAAATAGATGCCACTTTCTTACATATAATAAAAAAGTTCAAATGGTACAGGGTCATCTAAGATTTGAAAACTCAAATGCCTAAAGAAATTCGATATTAACCTAGGGCAGAGTTCTTTGGGGCTGTGGCACGGAGAGTAGGTGCCCTGTCTCATTGAAGAAGCCACTATTCAGGCCCAGCAAGAATGTGGATTCATTGTTACCTGTTCTTCAGGCTTTAAGCCAGAAAAGTGTATTTTGAGAAATCTTCCCATTTTTAAATAATAGCAACTACTTTAAAACTCAAATATATTGTTGACCAAATAAAACATATCTCCAGGCTGGATTTGGCCTAGACATTGACAATTGTCAACTCTAAAGTAGAATGAATGGCTCCTCCCCTGGCCTGTCTCTCCCCTGCAGTCACCATCACAACCAGTCTAACGATACAGTATTTATCCTTCCACAGAAGCTGGTTGGTTTTATGCAGTGTACATTAAAATTTAAAGAGAACATAATATTCAATTTTAATTCTTTTCTCCCTTCACAACTTCAATAAATAGAAAAATAAAATAAGAAATGTTTCTGGTACCTTCCTTCAGAGGGTCTCATTCAAGGGATATTATAGTATTTGCCATGGAAGAGGCCTCCATATCAATATGCTTATGTATATTTTAATGGTATCATTAAAAACATTGTTTTAACTCAAACATTTCTTGTGCATCTACTGTTTAGAAACAAATGAGACCACTCATTACTTTATATGCACAAGTGTCTGTATGTATTTATTCATTCAGTATATAATTGAGTTCCTACTGTAGAGATGCTGCTCTGAGCATTAGGTGAAGAGAAGTGAAGAGACCGAAATGTGTATGTGCATGCATGTGTGTGTGCGTGTGCACATGCATGCTAGGGTGGGGTGGGCACGGAATAGATTACTAATTAGTATTCCCCATTCTCTACCACCAAAGAGACCCCATATCATGGAGGAGAGGGCTTGAGGGCCAAGGCCTCCTGTCAAAGCCACAGAAGAGTCTCAGCAAAGCAGCATCTCTTACCTTAACATTCCATGCATATGTTGGACTGTATTACACATCTTTGATTGCTTTAAAAATAATAGGGTTTTAATATACTGCTTAAATGACTTAACTACACAGAACACTTTGCCTGAGAAACACAATTATTCCTAGGTTGTGAAACTGGTGCAGAGTAGCTGTTACTTTTTGTGGGCCCATGTGTCAGTCCTGCTTCTCAGATACACAAGCATTCAGCCCCAGGCCTGCCGATTCTCAACCTCTTTCCTTAAAGGGCACAGAAAGAATAGGCTAGAGGATATATACCTTATGTAAGTATTTATCATGAGAAACAAACTGACAAGTATAGTGACTGTTGCCTCATTTGAGTCCTACCATCTAAATAGGAATTTAAAAATATTTCTGTCTGACTCATCAGACAGTACCTTTCTTCATGTCTGTATTCCCACTGTCTACCGACATGCTTAGGCATTCAAATGTTGAATAAATGACAAATATATTAAAATGAAGTATTTTGGGACCTAAAGGCACCTTGACCTTATGGTACAATCCTTTCATCTGAAGGCCAAGGACATTATGTCCCAGAGAGGCAAAATGACTTAGTCACATCACACAGATATGTCTACTTAAATCCATCCTGAATATGTTTTACCAGAGAAAAAAGGAAATTAATGAACATTATTCTGGATAGAAAAGTCTGATGTTTTCAGTGGCCAATAGAAATGGCTGTTGTGAATTACCATTGATGCAGTTAGCTGGGTTAACACGAAACATATCTGATGTTTAAAAGAATTGGGGGTGGCAAATATTCATGATTTCTTAAGTGTAATACATAAAAGTATGGCATACTTCTATGTTTAAGATTAAAACAAAATGAAACAAAAAGATTGTGTGGTATAACATTAAATTCAAGAAGGTGTTTAATGTTATCTCTGTTGGCAACAATGCTTAGAATATGGTTTTAGTGTCTAATTTGATTCCAAATATATATCTTAGAATCTAAAATGATTCACTATATGTAGTTCTGACTAAAATAATATTTTGTTAGACTCTAATAGGATGTTAATACCCCTATGAGCCAGGCTGGCTCCATTCAATGTTCATCTTAATTAGCTAACATTAACCATCATTAGGGTTTTATATGGTACAATGCACATTACTTCATAACTTCTACCCAGATCACATGGAACTAGATCATAATACATGTTATCAATCATCAAATTCTCTGGGCTTTCTTAACACCTAGCTTTTATTTTAAAAGTTAAGGTCAATGTTAAGTGTTACACTTCAGCTGAAAAAGTTTTTTTAAAAAATCAATGTTAATTAACAATGTTAATTAAATGTTAATCATGTAAATGAAAGCATTTTTCATTCACTTGCCTAGCAAATTATATACAGGTAATCTCCCATATATTATTTGAGATGACATAGGAAAATGGCACCCATCACCAGGGAATGGGGAGGAAAATTGGATAAAACCAAACAAAATAAAAGTTTACACATAGAAAGTAGGGAGTTTTTTTTGGCATGCAGAATCTACCTTTATTTCCAAAGTTCTCAGAGTGACACAGGGGAAAGGTATGGAGAGAATAAAGCCGTACATGTATTTTAAGTTAGTGTGATACTTGGAAGGTATTTTTTCCAACTAAGCTAATCCTGGCCTGCCAAAAGATGCAGACCATATATACACTTGGCTTCAGTCTTCTGAGTTAATGAAAATAAGGTATTTTGAAGCAGTATTTTAATATTCAAGAGTATTACAAAGCAGCTAGGGACCCATCAACCTATAAGGCCATTTGGAATGGTTAAAACATTTGTAACGTGCAGGCCTGTTTTATCCTTACTCTATTGGCAACAATCATTGCTACTAACAGGGAATCTGATCAGAAAATTAAGACTTATGTGATCTTACGAACTGTATTATGGTTCTGAGTTCTAAGGCACCGATAGCATTCTTCGGGTAATGACACTTTAGTCATTGCTGAACAAATGTGTATGTGCCTGCTATGATTCACATTCTGTGGAAAGATAAGAATGGAAATTTTACATGTGAAATCTTATTCCATTGGTAATTAGGTAAAATCTGAGATATATACACATATGCACCCATACTCTTAAAATCCAGGGGTCACTTAGGCTACTAAATTAATTTTATAGACAAGAAACTGAGGGCTCAAAGATTCTAAAGGATGTAGCCAAAATCACAGTTCTGTAAGGCTGAACCCAAATGGTTGTATGTATTTTTTGCCATTTATTCTTGTGTGTCATCTCAAAGGAGGCTTGCACGTATTTGCTTGAGTGGCAGGACAGGCCCATTTGTCCAGGATGCTCTTCAACCTTTCCATTCTAACTGACAGGATAGATGATGATGATGGATATTTGTTACTTTTTGGTCTTTCTCTTTGGTACCAGAATCCAATTTCCTTTGTGGAATGGTATCTCCTTTCATCGTGTGTGGTCTTGACAGTAGCTGGTCATGGTGTGCTGTCTTCCATGGGAAATTGCTGACATATGACTCCATGTTAGGCCAATCAGATCTTTTCTCTTGGCAGGTTGAAATCTAGCAGGAATGATTCAAGAAGGAAACAAAACAATAAAAGAAACAGGACTCCTTAATCCAGAAGTGGATCAATGTTGAGTGAACAGTTCTATAGTCCTATAGTTGACTATATGCAGCCTCTCCTGAGCCTGCATTTCCTTCAATTCCACGAGAGACATAATCACCTTCCCTCCATTCCTTTCCTAAGTGTGTTTCACTGAAACACACTGTTGCTTGCAATTCAAGAATCTTTGACTCCTCACATGTCTGGCATTTTATCAGAGAGATCAGCTGAGGTTTATGAGCAGTTTGAGGGCAACAGCTATAACTTCATCCCTACCCATCCATACTGGAAGAGATTGAGAAGATGTTTAAGATATAGGGAAGACTTCTCTGCTCTACTTAAAATAGTTAACTTGTTCATGAACTTATATTTTGATGATTATCAAATGATCACTTATGTTGTGCCTTACTTGAGACACAAGGTATGCCTCAAATTTATATATTGTGTCACATCCCTAGCCATTGTGTGATTTGATGCTTTTGGCTTTTGGTGGTCAGAGAAATGGGAAAGATGACTCTTAATGAAATGGCCAAGATGAATGACTTTCAGGGGAAAATGCTTTAAGGAGAACATCTTTTTTCTTCTATTAAAATGGGATATGAAGTCATTTAAGAAAAATGGAAATGTCCAAGTCATTTTAGAGACTTTCTCCATTTGAGGCTCTAATTCTATAGCAAAGAAGGGAGCAGGAGAAACTACCTTTATTTAAACACTTCTGAATTCCTTCTCTCTACTTTTATACCTAGAAAATGCACACACAGATTCCAAGGAGAAATTATTTTTACTCAGAGATCCAATTCTTGCCTTTTCAACTTCATTGCCTTCTTTGATCACAAGTTTCCTCTCGAAACATCTGGGTGTATCTGTACTCATTATTAGAAAAGCCATTTGAGAGAACTTTCTAGGCTTAGGGTATCTTTCAGTGCCTTTCATTTAATAGTCAGAAGCCAACACCACTTAACTTGCCAGACTACCCTTACAAATCAAACAAAAGTCACCATGTTTGGTGATCAGGGATGTCTACTAAGTTTATGAGTCTTTCCCCAGCCTTTCCCCAAGGGAGAAATACCAGTTCTAGAACATAACTTGAAATCTGTATTTGTTGTTGAAAAGGCAACCCTGAAAATATTTTAGGGTGATTTTTGTTTCCAGAGCACTACATTAGATTGGCAGGATCCTCAGGTCAGTTAACTAAAGCGACAAATTGATGGGGTTCAGATGGAGGGTTTGTCCACTGGGCATCCACAGGAGTTGTCAAGAACTTGGCAGAGGAGCACCAGCTGGCAAAGATGAGGGCCCTGAGACATGGGGCTAGCTCTGTGATTATTGATTGATAGCACATGCCTCAGGCAGAAATTAGAATCCTCTGTTGGGCTGGGACCAGAGAAGGAAGCAAGTGGCATTTTGTTGTTGTTGTTGTTGCTGTTCTGGAAATTAGAAACCCTACCTAATACCCTACATAATAGACCCAGTTACTCTCAGTAGTACAGGGAACAGAAGAGCCAAAAATGTTACATTTTTCGAGTTAGTAAGATAATGAAACCAGGGGAAGGGACATCTAGAAATTCTTAGTTGTATTAATTTAAAGTGCTTGGGTAATGTAGGATTACCAATCAGAGATACAGTAATTATAAACAGTAATTTTGAAAATGTAATTTACTACTTGTGATTGGACTTTCAGGCTGGAATTAAAGGAGGCAAATTTACTTTTAAAAAGCACACTCATAATTTGTCTTTGGAATTTTCTTGATTCAAGAACAAGGTAAGAGGAGTTACTCCTGGGAAATTTGCATTTGAATTTCTCAAACTGTTTATCCTCCCATCCCGTAGCCCTAAGATATTGATGCACTGCACCTTAAGAAATGTAACTTTATTTTGGATGCATTTTTACTTCAATAAACAAAATAATCACTTAGAAAATAAGAAAATGATAGAATAGAATAGGTCACAGAGGAATTATAACCTGACAGCATTTTGAAAAAAATTTTTGCAAAATTATACAACAGTAAACATCTTAATTTTATATTAAATAAGTGTGGAATAAACATATTAGAATTTTCTTGATAACTAGTAAAATTCTTTGGTCAAGAGATTTCATGATTACAAATAAACTATTCCCATAAAGAGATCAGAATCTCTCCTCACCTCCGTCCTTTCCCCATTTAGTCATTTACAGATTTTTTTAAAGGAAACTTTAAAAATGAAGTTTTTAAAGTTAGGAGCATCTGGTAGTGTCTTTTATAATAACAAAATAAATGGAATAGCATATGCAAATATCTCAAGCATCTTTTTTGGTTAAAAATAAGTAAGGGATTTCTCTCCTGTCATTCATTCACTTAAAAAAATCTGAATGAGATACTTGTTTTTCCTTCAAAGACCTACATTTTTAAATATAAGATTCCCCAACCCCAGCTTTGGTATCACAAAATCATCATGCACAAAGCAAAAATTCAGTAAAGTGATTTCTTCTCCCCTCCCTGATTATTATTACTTTCCTATTTAATGCAACTGGCAGTGTAAATTTATTATATACATTTGGCCTACAATGTATGAAATATTGGCTGCGAAATGATATTCATTTTGATGCCATACTTTCTAAGGAAATAAACCTAATCACGTGTTGAGTTGCTAGTATAGAACACCCAAAGTTTTATAATCCGAGGGACAAGCTGTGGCATGGCTAGAGCCTGAGGAGATATTGTTCTATTTTCCTTTAAGGATGTATACAGTTCTTTGCAAATAGATTTAACTTAGCAACACTTTGATTTGTTGTGCTTTTCTCATTTGCTTTATTATATTACCAAAACCTTAATATTAAAGTATTAAACAAAAGACTTGGAGAATTGAGTTCTGAAAGACCACAAATTGCTGCATCTGAGAAAATTCTTTTTCTCATTTCCCTATCCACATTTTCTCCAGTTCCATCAATTTACGTATAAACACATACTTATATACACGTGTTTAAATGCCACATAACAGTAAACAGTGGAGGTAACATGAAGTGAAGTTGATTGGCCATGTATTAGGTCATTGCTAGATGCTATTTCTATTTTCATAGGGATGTTCTTTGGGGAAAAAAATGGATTTCTTGGCTTGGCATGGTGGCTTACGCCTGTAATCCCAGCACTTTGGGAGGCCAAGGTGGGCGGATCACCTGAGGTCGGGAGTTTGAGACCAGCCTGACCAACATGCAGAGACCCCATCTCTATTAAAAATACAAAATTAGCAAGGTGTGGTGGCGCATGCCTGTAATCTCAGCTACTGGGGAGGCTGAGGCAGGAGAATCACTTGAATCCTGGAGGCAGAGGTTGTGGTGAGCCAAGATCACACCATTGCACTCCAGCCTGGGCAACAAGAGCAAAACTCTGTCTCAAAAAAAAAAAAAAAAGAGTTCTCACTGGAAGACAAAACCAGCAAGCAGCAGGCAGTTTTAAGAGAAAAAAAGGATTCTCTAAAATTACAGGATAATCTTCTCTAGTTACTCAAGAAAACAGTCTTACTCAAGAAAACAGTCTTTGGAAACACTGGCCTTAACAGGAAAGAGAATGGAGAGCTGAGGGAGGCATTAAGAAAACACAGTTCTTAGAAGAATTACTCTGGCCTGTCTCCTTGATACAGAATCATGGTGTGGTGGTGCCTGGATTCCAGAACAGAATGGAACCAAAGAGGATGATATAAAACCTGCCAATCCACAAACAAATTCATGTAAAACTCTTCCCTGAGCATTATTTTTCCTTTGCAGCATCTTAATAGCATTTATCTCCGCCTCCCTAGGCATCGTGAACTTTATTTTTTAAGTGGCAGCAACTTAAACACATGACTCAGTACTGCCACAAATAAATCCTGCTCCAAAGCATGATACTTTACCCCAAACATAAAAACGGGACTGTTTGTTTTGATAACTTAAATATTTTTTCTTGATTTTTGCCTTAAGTCTGAGAACTTTGGCATTTGACTAATTTGCCGTGCATTTAAGGCTGGTAGCAATATTGGGAAAGAAATATGATAATCACTTGCTGCCACAAAGTATTCTATATACTGTTCTCTTTCAGCTCTTGTTTCACATGTGTTGGTTCAATGGAATATTCAATAGACATTTATAGGAAATAAATTGAGAGATGAATGTAAACCATATGGCATCTGGAGGTTTATTTGCAAAGTCCCTGCATCAAAGCTTTCTCCAGATCACACCATATTAGCTATGTTTTTCCAGTCCAGCAGAATCAGGAAGGTAACCACAGACTTCCTTGATGGAAAACACATGAAAAACAGAGCAAATCTTAGTATGTAGCTTGAGTTGCTGGTCAAGGAGCATCCCTTAAAATAATTTTATTACCAGTGTGTACAGCACATTGCTTAGAACTGCATGAAAAACATAGAACAAGTTGATTTTGCTCAGGATTTCCTTCAAAATTATAGGACACACTTCTTTTATCTATTCTAACAACAATAGTATCAGTTTAGTAGAATTTTATTAAAATTTTAGGACTATTCTTCAGCTTAGTGAAAAAATCAATCTCAACCAAAGAGAAACACAGCATTTAAATATAGCATACATACAAATGCACATTAGAATTGTTGCAGATGGGAATGAAACACATGCCTACACGAGTCCACTTGCACATACGAAAGCCACCATATTAAACTTTGGAGAATCCCATTATTATAAGTAATATTTAAAAAACATTGATTGGACAGAATGAGAAATGGTTTTCAAACTTAATTTATATATATAAAAATGTTCTCAACCTTGAATGCACTCTGCTTTGTGCAGTTGGTTATGGCTAGCATTACATCTGATATCAAATTAATTCTCATGCAGCCTGTTATATAAATCATTATGAAATGTCAAAAGCTTGTACATATTTTTTTTCAAGTTTTCACTTACTTTCCAAATAGTTTCCATTTTTCAGTGTCAGGCTTTTCAGCCACTCAATTTTAATGATTTTTTTTATCACTGTAAATTTTCCCTCTCATTTACAGGATATTTGTGCATCCCCACGTGCATACATGCACATGTTATGCCATGGAACACAGGTGACATGCACAATGGTTAGGCTGAAAAATTCTTTATCTTTGGTTTACATTGAATGGTCAGATAACGGGCATAGAGAAAGAATAAAATGTTTTTACTATTAAAATCAGCAACATCTAAAGATTGTCCTTTATAAATAAATATTAACGATTAGGACAACAGCAAATTGACTCCCTGACCTCTGCTCCCCATAGTTTCCATTTCAGAACAGTTGCTGAGCACAATGGGTACTTGCACTTTTTGGGAATTACTCACTTACACATCTCAGGGATGGTCTCCTTTCTTTACAGGTTATGCTTCTAAATTTATGGCAGCAAGTTAATGCCACTCACAACTAAAAATAAAAAAAAAAAGAGTATGTGAGCAACATCACTTAAAAAATATGTGGCTAACTGCTGGAAGCTATTAAAAACCAAATAAACAAAAGAGATTACACTTCAAAGAAATGTCAACAGTTTTTCCTCTCTCAGAACAGACGAGTTTTTTTAACTTATATCCACATCCACATCTGGAAAAGGCTATGGCTTTATACATCTTTTATGGTAAAATGAATTTATTGAGTTTTAAAATTTTTGTGATGGATTAATGCAATCTTCATAAAAGGTAAATCCACATACTAGGAAAAATCTGTCTTAACACCGAAGAATGATTTCAATAACAAATAGTCCAATGTTAATTTCAAGGAGGAGGAGAATTTTGAGAAAGCATTTGGTTAACCAGATTTTTTAAAAATACAACTACATGGAAATGAAAATGCAATATCTTTTTCCTTATGACCTATCTTTATGTTAGCACAATTAATTCTTAAGTTAAGGGAAAAATAAAAGAAATAGTTTGTGAAGCCAATCCAAAGTTTAAATCAATATACCTGCTCCAATTAACTAACAATAGACATAAAGCAAGCAGTAAATTTACTGATAGCAAGATCTCCAAGGGAATATTTCAAAACAATCAATGGATTTCTACAATTCTTCTCAAAAGTAGACAGCGTGCCTTTGTGTATTTAAAAGGTGAGATTTAATTTCTCAAAAATATGTGCCTGTTCAGAAGGTTCAAACAATTGACTTCATATTCTACACAATGTTCTCCCATGGCCCGAAACTGACAGTGTTCATTTGATGTTGCTTTACAATTAACTGGGTAGTAGCAGCTTGCTTTCTATATAAGCTTGCCAAAAAAAAATCACCTTTGGTATTCAACCAAACATCCAAATGTGGACGAATGACTGCAATTTAGTAATTTACAGATTTGCTGTGAGAGCAGGGAAGACCTGAAATATGGGCGAAGGTGTCATCTTTATAAGTCAGGCCAAGAATTAAAGAAGGGGAGACTCTAAAACCAGAAGAATGTTTAAAATGGAACAACATAATTTGGACATAAAGTAAGTGGTCTGTAGTCAATAAAAAAGAGAAAGAAAAAGAAAAATAAACTCCAAAAGGGCGGCTGCAAAATAGGAAAGTAAGTCTATTTTGTTTATTTATAAGTGAGTAGCAAGTAGATTCTTTCGCACTAACTAAACCAGACAGTAATTATAAACACAGGTTGGTTAAATTCCCTGCACCCTATCAAAGGAAACAAGCTTCTTTCTTTTCCAAACATTGTCATTTGTTTATTGAGCCTCTTTGGGGCTTGGTTTCGTTTAAAACTATATAAGCACACATCTGTTACCCCCAAACAATGTCAACCTTGTTAAGCTGAACCTGAATACTTATTACACAAAAATTTGCAAGTAACCTAACAGCAATTTTTAGAGTAGCCAGTTAGCATACTGAGCAAAGAATTTGGATTATTTTTGTTCTATTACAGAAAAACCTCACATTATAGTGTAATCATACAGGAAGCAAACAGTTGCCGCCTCAGTAGTTTCGGATAATTAGTTACCTAAATTTTCTGAGGTGAATTCAATGTACTTAGGCTGAGGAACATTATTGCTTATATTCTGAAATACCACAATACAATCTTGGTTAACAATGAAATTATAAATATTGGAGTAAAACGTCATTTTAGAAATCATTAGGTTTTATCAGTACAGTACAACTGAGTTCCTCATTTAAGGAACTGTTTTATTTTAAAAAAATGGGGGGCTGTGATATTGCTTATATTAGCTCATGTCAGATATCAGATTTCAAGAAACTTTTACACAGTAGACACTATTAAAACATCATTATTAGAGTTGTCATGCTTGGGTGGTTTGAACTAAAGTGAATTTCATGTATTTGCTAGGAGACAGCAATAATAAATCCTGGAGTCTGCATTGCTAAGTGATGACCTAGAGTCTGGGGGAATTGACCTCACGAACCATCAGGACAATTGGATGAGTTCAGTAGGTGGGAGCACTGTGCGGAGGGGCAGAGTCTAATAAAACTCCACAAGGACATATAGACATGCCACCCAAACTCCCCTGCGCAACCATTCTGAACAAGGCCATCTCTGCCTATTTTGTTTTCTGTGTCAGTCACGGTACCCACCTAAACCATTAGGAAGTCAGCCAGTCTCATGCTACCTCCTACCCTCAGCCATGGCACACGTATCTAATGGATCACCCAACTCTTTGAGTCAAAGTCTCTCAAGGCAACATACCAGTCAGCCACTTCCAATCAATCCATTTGCTAGCCCAGGCATTAAACTATGAGAAAGCTCTCACAGAGCAAGGCCTGAGGCCCTAGTGCCTTAAACACTGCCTGGCATGTGGCAGGAGATTAATGAAAGTTAACTTGCCTCAAATGGAATACTGGAATAGTTGGAAGTATAGATGGGTGCCAAACTGTCCAGGTGCAAATCCCAGCTGTGCCACTTAATAACTCTGTGACTTTGGGCAAGTTACTTAATGTCTCAGTTTCTGAGTTTTCTCATCTGTAAAATGTGAGGAAGTAACCAATATGAGGAAATAAGGAATTAACATATGCAGAGTGCTTTAGAAGAGTGCCTGATACATAATAATCAATAAATACTGGCTGTTACTATTTTCCTCATTGTTTATTAAAATGCCTTGTCAACCTGAGAAAGTTACATGTAGCTTGTTCTGTTAATGTAACCATCTCCTGCTCTCTAAATCTTCTCTTTGATGAGAGAGATACTTTTCTGAAACACAAATCTCAAGATAATCATTTTTGTACCTATCAGCTTTTTTATTTTATAAAATTTTTGTGGGTACATAGTACATGTATATATATCACATTGCACGCCTGTATCAAAACATACCATGCACCCCATAAATACATGATGTTTTGATAAGGCATGCAATGTGAAATAAGCATGTCATGGAGAACGGGCTATCCATCTCCTCAAGCATTTATCCTTTGCATTACAAACAATACAATTACACTCTATTATAAAAAGTACAATTAAGTTATTATTGACTATAGTCACCCTGTTGTGCTATCAGAAACTAGGTCTTATTCATTCTATTTTTTTGGTACCCATTAACGATCCCCACCTCGTCCCCAGCCTCCCACTACCCTTTCTCAACCTCTGGTAACCATCCTTCTACTCTGAGTTCAAATTGTTTTGATTTTTAGATCCCACAAATAAGTGAGAACATATGATGTTTGCCTTTCTGTGCCTGGCTTATTTCACTTAATGTAATGATCTCCAGTTCCATTCATATTGTTACAAATGACTGGATCTCATTCTTTTTTATGGCTGAATAGTACTCCATTGTATGTATGTACCACATTTTCCTTATCCATTCATCTGTTGATAGACACTTAGGTTGCTTCCAAATCTTAGCTATTGTAAACAGTGCTGCAATAAAAAAGGAACAACAACAGCAAAAAAGGAATGCAGATATCTCTTCAATATACTGATTTCCTTACTTTGGGTATATACCCAGCAGTGGGATTGCTGGATCCTATGGCAAGCCAATGGAACAGAACAGAGAACCCAAAACTAAACCCACACACCTACAGTGAACTTATTTTTTGACAAAGGTGTCAAGGGCATACACTGAGGAAAAGACAGTCTCTTCAATAAATGGTGTTGGGAAAACTGAGTATCCATATGCATTAGAGTGAAACGAGACCTCTATCTCTCACCATATACAGAAATCAAATCAAAATGGATTAAAGACTTATCTCTAAGACCTGAAACTATGAAACTACTACAAGAGAATACTGAGGAGAATCTCCAGGACATTGGTCTGGGCAAACATTTCTTGAGCAATACCCCACAACCACAAGCAACCAAAGCAAAAACGAAAAAATGGGATCACATCAAGTTCAAAAGCTTCTGCGCAGTAAAGGATGTAATCAACAAAGTGAAGAGACAAGCCACAGAATGGGAGAAAACATTTGCAAACTACCCATCTGACAAGTGATTAATAACCAGAATAGATAAAGAGCTCACACTATTCTATAGGAAAAAAATCCAATCATCTTATTAAAAAATGGACAAAACATTGGAATAGGCATTTCTCAAAATGAGACATAAAAATGGCAAATGGGTACATGAAAAAGTGCTCAACATCACTGATCAGAGAACTGTAAATCAAAACTACAATGAGATATCATCTCACTCCAGTTAAAATGGCTTACCTCCAAAAGATGGGCAGTAACAAATGCTGGTGAGGATGCAGAGAAAGGAGAACATTTGCACACTGTTGGTGGGAATGTAAATTGGCACAGCCACTATGGAGAACAGTTTGGAGGTTTTCTCAAGATAATAACTTCTTTAAAACCCTGAAGTGACTCTCTATTGTTGATACAACAAAGTCCAAGACAACCTACATTACCTTCCAAAGGGTAAGGCCAACCTATAGTTTAAAACCTATCTTTGACTCCCAAATCTCCTCCACCATCTCCGATAAGCCCTGCAGCCTTGTTTTAGAGCTATGTCTTAGCTTTTTCTTGCTCTATGAATGATCTATGAGCTCTCATTCATGTCTTTGATTGACCCATTCTATTCTCTGTTCAGTTCTGCCTGGACAATTCCTTTCTGTACCTGAGAAACACTGATTTACCTTTTGAGATATAACCCAAATGTTACCTGCTATGTGAAGCGTTCCCCAAATCTCTCAATGAACTAGTTTGCTTCTCAGCACATTTATCTTCATTAAGGCATTTTTTAAAAACACTGATTACATTGGATCCTTGCAGAGCCTATGAGTTCCTACTCTCTTGCTTATATATGTCTCTAATACTTAACACATGGACTCACTCAAATATTTGTTTATGAATGAATAATCCCAATCTTCCCATCCCAAATTATACATTTTCCAAGGCGATTGTTCTTTTTGAAATTGTTAAACTTTTAGTACTCTTTATTGGATACCAAATTATGAAAATAATACATGTATGTAGTAACAATTGTGACAAAAGCTAATTATTATTCCTTATGCCCATCCAATCCTGATTCTTGACATAGCCAACAGTAACAGTCTGGTGTGCACCCTCATCTTTCTTTTTGCTTATGTGAATATACAATCATGTATGCTAGGGGCTGACAAACTTTCTGTAAAGGGCTAGATAGTAAATATTTTAGTCTGTGCTGGTAATATGGTCTTTGTAGAAACTGCTCAACCCTGCCCTTATAGGAAGAAAACAGTGGTAGACAGCAAAAAAATAGGTGTGATTGTGTTCCCATAAAACTTTACAAAAATAGGTAGCCAGCTGGAATGTGGCCTACTGGCCAAAATTTGCTGTCCTGTTATATATATATATGTGTGTGTGTGTGTGTGTGTGTGTGTATATATATACACACACACACACACACACACACAGGTTTTATCTGTTCATTTGCTTTTAAACAACATGGCATGATGCTATCCAAGTTGCTTGCAATTTGCTTTATTATATACTCCATTATATACTCCATTTATTATATACTCCATTAACTTCCAATAAGTTAATACATTCAAGCAATTCTTTAATTTCTACATACTTATATATGACATATATACACTATATATGTATTATAATTTAAATGGGATGTGTCATATACAGGTGTGCATATATTTTTGGTGCACTTAAAACTTTTGTCTCCTGCATGCTATAAGTTTAACACTCTCCTATGCATTCCACTTTACTTTCCTCAATTCTCATATAAGCATACACACATACATCATCTATATATTGTTTGCTTTATTAAAATGTGACCATTTGGCAAACATTTGTTTGCATCTTACTGTTTTTGCTCCATAACACTCTTGGAAATCCTCTCAAGTAAACTGGAAGAGCAGTAATCTATTCTATTTAATGGACACATTACATGGTGTAGATGTACCATACATATCATTAGCCAGTCACTGGTTCTAGATTTTATTCCTATGAACAATACTATAATATGTTTTGTATATGTGGACTTGCCTACTGGTGGTTTTATATCCAAGGACTATATTTCCAGAAATGGATTTGAACGCTTTACACAATTTATTTTTCATGGCTGTCATTAGAATCGTATTTCTACTTCTATTTCTGTCATTAGAATATATGAGATTACTTTTTCTATGCATCCCTACAAGTAATTAGTATTATCACTTTAAATAATTTTCTTTGACAATTTGTTAGGTGATATATCTCACTGTTACTTTAACTTGCACTTCTGAATACTCATGACCTGGAGCATTTCATATTTGCTGATCATTCAGATTTGTTCTCCTTAAATTATCTATTCATCCTTTTGAAACTACAGCTTTTCATTACCAATAATCTTGAATCCCATCATTTTCAGTAATCTCGATGTTTTATCCATTGCTCTTTACCTCCAGAAAAGACTCAATAGCCTATATTTTCTTTTGATCTTGATTTCTGGTGTTCTGGTGGATGTATCTAGGTACATTACAGTGACCAAGGTATATCTATTTTAAGTAGTTTTCATGTGGTCTAACTTCTTATTTTTTTTAGGTAGAACTTTTCGGTTTTTTTATAGCCATTTCAATGTTTAAGGTACACTGGCTGAGGTTTAATTTAATGTAAATGTAGTAGTATCACCAGTAATAACTACAGAATTTAGTGAGTAGTATTTGAGCTTTTACTCTGTAGCAGACATAGTGCTAAGAACTTCAAGTACATTACCTTATTTAATACTCACAACAACCCTGTGAGCAGGTGCTTCTATTACCTACATTATAGTATGAGAGGGTAAAAACACTTATTCAGGGTCACTCTAATAATCTGACTTACCCCCAGAATCTCAGCTGTTAACATTATATTATCCTACTAAATGTAAGAAATTCAAGATAGAAAACATGAACATATTTTAAGTTATTGGCCAATTTGGACACATTTTAAGTTTTACCTTGGATAATTTGTCTGATTAATTCAGTGCTTCTATTTGATAGTAAAGTTGTCAATCCAGATTTTAGAAGGTTAGGTTCAAAACTAATGTTGTGGACACAACTAATGTTAGGTCCACAACCAACGAATGTGGACCAACCTGAATGTTCAGTTGTAATTATAATTGTTAGGGAGCAACCTACTATGGTTAAAAAAGAAGGAAAATGAAAGCACTAGATTTGGAATTAGAAAACCTGCATCCTGATCCTGATGAAAGCAGTCGTTAGCCATGTGATCTTAAGCAGTCTACTTCTCTTAGCCACATGATCCTCATCTATAAAATGGGGATGAAACTTTTTGTTGTAACAAATTCGCTGGGCTTTAATGAGGTACCAATGAGATGAATTATAAAGAAACACTTTTTGTTGTTTCTTTTGAGATTGAATGATTATATTTTGCCATATTCGTATTACTTTTGATAAATTTTTAAAAATAACTACAGATATTAGTATGTATTTATTTTAGATACCTCAGAATCCATCTCAAAAAAAAAAAAACAGCAGGAAGCACTTTTTAAGCCCAAAAGCTAATTTAGAAAGGTATTATTATTACTACATATAACCCACTTTGAGGACTCAACTTCCTTGTTCGATTGAATTCTACCTGTATCATAAAGGCACCATGAAGAGTAATGTCATGTTCTTAGGCTGCTGAAGAGCTTCAGAAAAAAAAAATCACAGCACTTATTTAATCACCATCTATTCTTTCCATCTAATGCCTGCAAAAAGAGAATCCCTCTCAATAATACTTTTGAAGCAGAGTACCACATTAAAAGCAGGACACTATTCAATAATTGAAGTTAGTACACTTTGGTCTGTCTGTCCTTGACAACAGAGCTGAGGGAATTTTAGGTAAGCAGAATTAAAGTTTCTACCACTTACAACATCTGAAGAAATGAAATAAAATTCTGTGTTCCTGGGTCTTAGGGGGAAAAAAAAAGTATTTCCACATCTTTGAATCTGCCCTGTGTAAGCCCACGGCACCTAGGGACAGCCCCATGCTCCCTGGAGAAGCTCAACAAACATTTCTTGATGAAGATAAACACCTGCTGTATTTAAATACGAGATGAAGAAGTCAGACCGTAAATGAATCTAAGAATAAACTGGGTGTGTATGTGCACACAGCTACTATTAGCATTATGGGAAATTACATTCCTGCTATTATTATGATTATCATTCTAATAACAAAGGGCTACACACTGAGAAAGGGAAAATTATAAAGAAGAAAGGAATAAATCAGTTGAAGAGAGGAGTGAGTTTAAAACACACATATACTCCAAGGGCCCCCAAGTAAAGCAAAAGGACTCAGTTTTTGTAATAGAAATAATTGCAGGGGTGGAAACAACAGTAAACGCTATGAGATCACAGGAGGAAATAGCTTGAAACTGAGGGAAGAAAAAGTATACCATCTCTTCCATTTATCCTCATTCCTTCTCTCTCCCACCCCAAATGCCATTGTCCAACAAAGTCCATTTCACAGATGCTTCTAGTGCCTGATTTTCTTTGAGGTTTGTTTACATCAATAACTAGAATCAGATTGATAAAATATTAGCTAATGTGGAGAAGCACAGGTTTCTCTGGGCAGACAAAGAAAGAAGGAAAAGCAGGGAGTGAAAAGTTGTTGCTAATAAAGAAGAGAAGGAACAGGGTATTAAAAATTGTACCAGCTTTCCCAGAATTTAGACTTTATCTACTTAAGCAGCCCACTGTAAGCAGGACTTTGAATTAATTGGACTGTTTTGTCATGCCAAACAGTCATTGTTTTAGCAAATAATCTCTTTTCCCAATAATACATTCCAAGTTGATGCCGTGATTTGAGAATGTAACATTATGGAAGACACTACGAAGTTGTCATTCCCTTGGTACTTGCTTATATTATATGCACATAGGGCAAACTTCTAAAGTTCAGTCCAGTGATGAGTCTACTTAGAATATAAGACAACTTGGCCTTTCCTGGAGAAGACTGATCTCAGAACGACAATCGCTTATAAACAGTACTTGAGGAAAAAACAAAAAATACCTACTTTCTTCAACTGAAATGACTCCCCAAATCGAGGAAGACAAAGTTTGCAGACATAACATCACAGGGCTGGAGTCTGACAGGAGTTAGTGGTCAGCAACTTCTCCAAGTCCGTTCTGACCCTCCTGTATTAGGACACCAGCAGATAAAACCAAACAAACCCTCAGCTCAACACAAAGAACTTAGTAGGGCCCAATGCTCTGGGTAAGGAAAACAGACAGGGATATTGGGAAATCTCGGGCCTCTTAGTTTTTAAATGCCCAAATGTTTACCAGCTGACCTTCCCCTTTACTGCAGTTCTGGGAAGCAAGGTGCATCCAATAAAGTTCAAACCAATCAACTGCTTTCAGCTGTTCTTGTGCAATGAATTTTTAAACATTTGGTCATTAAGCCCAATATATATTCAGGTCAGTTTTTGAACAGGATGGGAACAGTTTGGGAGCAGATGCCACGGCACTGCCTGGTGGAGAGGGGATAGTAAAGAAGCGCAGAGGATATTTACATGGCTCCACCTATCAGGTTCAATTTCTCCCAGTTCTTTTGCCTCCCAGCCTCTTCTGTAGATTGCTTCAATGATCAGGCATAGTTATTAACTTCTGTTGCCACTTCTTTCCATTAATTGAATGGCAGCCTAAAGACCATAAAGAGAAGACTGGGTGACTTCTCTCTTAAACTGGACCCTCTGTGAATAGTTTGAAGGGGAGGTAGCTGAAAATTGGCTTTATATGTTTGATTGGCAATTGGCACATTGATTTGTTAGTTTCTGAGCAGCCTGTGCTAGATTCTTCAACTTATTTTTGAACATCAATGAGTTGAAAGCTTTCAGGGTTGAAGAATTTAAATCACTTAACCATTTCCCTTTGCTACATTCTGGCGGCCATATGTATGGGGGTAGATTTAATCCTGATATTGTGGGGGTCAAACACAAGATTGTATTGAAGATGGGAAAATAATAAAACACAGTATCCTACAAACTGGTTTAAAAGGTTATCTCTGTGAGCTCAGACCAGCAACCTAGTTCAAATTATTATATTCCTCACAAGGAACTTCTAATAGCAACATTCACCAAATTTTATTGTGTGCATTGCCCCTCTATGCCCTCAAACAAGACAGAAGGGGAAGCTGCTGGAATTCATGTTTTAGATTAGGACCGACATAAAATCTCATCTAGAAGTTACCCCAACAAATAAAACTCTAATGTGGCCACGTATGTTTGGATGGCGGAAAAACAACCAACCACAGCTTGCTGATAAAATAAAGAAAACTGGTGGTAGGGGAAAGAGAACAACCAGCTTTATAAGACACAGCTGGTTACGTAGAGGGCTTTTTGTATGACTACAGCAGCTGGCAGTTGGGTTTAAATAATATTTGAATGGCCAGTAATCTCCATTCTATCACAGTTGTGACAAAGTAGTGAAGCCAGAGTGTTAAATATTTTGTGTGTGTGTGTGTGGTAGCAAAATTCTGGACTCCCCATAAACTATTCAGAGACATGGAGAACTAACTATTCATATATAAGTATTTAATCAACAAATATAATTTCTAGTATTTGATCTTAAAAGTATTCTACTCTTAAGGTTTTCACCAAGCAAAATGAACACATGTCACTAGGGGAAAAGTCATTATTGATAGATAACTTTGTAGAATCACTGCAAGAAAGGCAGTGTGGAGAAAATGGTCCATATTTTGGATAACCATAAATCTAAAAATTGTTAATGTGTTGATAGTTTGTGTATAGACATTTGTGTATGTTCCAAAATTAAAGTTTTCACTGAAAAGTCAAGGAGGACTGGTAAACCCGTAGCATTATGAAAACTCTGCTTTAAATACAAGAGTTAGGAATTTTCTCTTGAGAAGCCAAATAATATTGAAAGTCCATAGGCAAAAACATTGAGGGGGGCTGTGTATTTTTCGTAGATCAGAAATCTATGTGTATGAGAAAAGTAAGATTCCTTTGATCGAGAAGGAGAAATTTCAGATTTAAGACCCAAACTTGTAAGGAATGAGCTTGTACAATTGCCTTCCCCAGCCCCTCCACATGTGGAGTATGCTGCAGTTCATTACCGATAGAAAGGAGGGAATGATCAAGAAAAGGCAAAGGAACGAGTTAGAAGAATTTTAAGAGCCTTTGTTAGAGCTTCATAAATATAAGGAGATAAGCCCAGAAAAGCCATCAGGCCAGCTCTCTTCTCCAATAATAAAAATGTTTCCTAAATCATTCCTCTGTTTCTGGCAGAATTTTAAATAAGAAAATATGACCCATTTTAGTAGTTATTACCTGATGAATGTCTTCAAAATCTAAATACATGAATATAATTTTGTAAAATCTTATGCTATGCCACCAGGAAAGTTTATTTTTAATAGCTGTGTATTTTTTTTAATGTGTCACAAAAAACAATGGTTTGTGCTCCCTCTGTTGGCTTTTCAGCAGCAGTTAATTCATAAATTTCGTTCCTGGAGGTACTCTGCCATAGCTGTGTGCTTCTGCAGCTGCAGCGAGGGACAGGATGTTTCATTCATTGAACTTTATGTTCCTGTTAAACATGAAGTCATTCTAATTCCATTTCTTGCAAATAGTGCAAAAAGCAGAAGATATTTGGGAAAAGTGCAGAGCCATTTCACAACTAAGATATAAATGCCCTTAAGATATCAGGTCAGATTTTTAAAAATATATGAAAAAGAATTCTTCTAACCATCAGAGTCAGTGAGAAAACATATTAATAGAATAATTGATCTTCTATTTAATCCCTTGATTGTTTTTGTCTCTGCAAAATCGCATACTTAACATAAAAGGGACAGATTACCAAAATGAGAAACAATTCATTTTCGCACACCTGTTAGGGTAAATTGGGGGTAAAAAAACCCTAGAACTTTACTTGGTTTAACTTGTTTTCCTAAACAAGGAAGTTTGAGACCAAAATTATTCTATGTTCTTGACTGCTATTCACCTTCATTCAGCCTGGCAAGGCCTCCTAAGCCTCTTGATTTACTGAGAAAATTCTGTTCATAATGAGCTTGTCATTCTCCAAGACTTTTTTTTGGCAGTTATTATCTAATTATTGTGTGTTAGACCCTAAATGCTAAAATATTTATTCTGAGATTTTCAGATCTCAAGTTACTGTACAGCAATATTTCAGGCTCACGGATTTGATCTAATTTATACATCTTGACAATTTAACTGATCTTATTTATATATCTTAACAATCTTGTTTGCCCTTATTTGCAGATATCTTCTCAATGTTAGATAAGTGGGTTCTTTTAAAAAGATGATCGGAAATTAACGGTAGCCACTACTAATTGAGCATTTGCTATGTGCCAGGCATCATGCTAAGCACTACAGATACCTTATCTCATTTCATCTTCAGAACAATCCTTTGAAGATTATCAGAGGTATTATTATCCTGCTCAGTTTGCAGGAGAGGTAACTGAGGATGAGAGAGATCAAATCACTTGCCTAAGTTCACAAGCCTGGTGAGATGGGAAGTTGAGTTTCAAACCCAGGAAATGTGATGTCAAATCCTTGTTCATAGTACAATGGTTCTCAAACTTTAGTGATCATACTAATCACCTGGGCACGTTAAAAATGCAGATTCTGATTCCATAGGGCTGGGACCTCAGATTTTGCATTTCTATTGCGCTCCTGGCTGACACTGAGGCTGAGGATCCTCCCAGTATAGTTTGATTAACCAGGCTCTAGGCCAGTGGGTCTTGAAGTTTAGCAATCTCAGGATCACCTGGCAGCCTTACAGATTGCTGAGCTCTACCTGCCAGAGTTTCTGATTCAATACATTTGGGGTGAAATGTGTTAATTTGCATTTCTCACAGTTCTTAGGTGATGCTGGCCTGGGTACCACACATAGATAACCACTGTTATAGAAGAAAAACTCCTACCCTTGAGATTCTAATTCTGCAGGCATTTGGGAGAATCTGGAAAAATAGTTTATACAATAGCCCTGGGGGGGTTTTATTGTCAGGCAAATTTGCAAAACATAGTTCTATTGTAGAATATTCATGTAGCATGTTATATTAGATTGTAGTGTTCTATATAGTAAGGCTATGGAGTAATAAATTACACTTTATACTCAACAAATACAACACAATTTCATGTTATTAAAAGAATACACTACAGTATCATAGAGAAAACCACTCTTTTTTATTTTTAAAATGATGTTTTTCTTTTAGTTGGCTTTTGGTGGGTGTTTCTTTGAAGCTGTACACATTCTCAAGAGAAGTGCCTGATAAAGCAGTTTGACATTAACTATGTGTTTTTTTTTTTGGTGTTGATGTGGTATTTGTTTCTCAAAATGCTGGCTATGAAGCAAATATCCACTTAACCTTGATTTTTTTGTGGATTTCAATGTGGTAGCTGGACACTGCAATTACACTGATGGGGTGAGTGAGATCTGGGTATGTGTTTGACACTCTGTAAAGCTAAAAGAATCCTGATAGAATCCAAGTCAGAAAATCTTTTGTGAATTCTCACCTGACTTCTCTGCCAACAAGCTCTGTCTGCATATGTACCCAAGGCAAAGCAGGTGCTGTTCTTTCTGCTGGCTTGAATCTTCCAGTGTTTGCATGTTCCTTGTCCTCTTCCTTGCACCTAGCTTTGGGCCAAGTGTTGCTGCTATTAAGTGACTACACCTCTCATCGAAACATACATGAACCAAACTTGACTGCCCAAGGGGCACTGCAGGAAAAGTGGTAACACTTCTTCCAAAAACAAATTAAATATCTATGTTTATTTAAAAGAAAACAGGAAAAAAATCCATGCATGTGAATCTTGTTCTCATTGACTAGAGAATTGACACCTTGGAATGTTCTATCTACTACTGACTTTTTGCAAACATTCTAAAACATTTTATATATATGATAAGTTTATATTGTAATATGACAAGTAAAAATATATGAACCACCTAGGTTAGGAAATAGAACATCGTGAATATAGATGAAATTTTCTGTCTCACTCCTAAATTATTCCCCTCTCTCTTCTTGGTAACTACTATATGAAATTTGATATTTATAATTTTCTTATATGCCTTTAACCTGTGAGATATACATATTCATATCAGATAAATGAAGAATTAAGGAATAAATAGTATTGTTTAGAAAGTTTTTGAGATTTACTTAAATGATATCATACTTTATGTATTCCTCTGCAACTTGCTTTTATCACACAGTATACTTTTATCTTAAGTATAACTCTAATTCATTTATTTTCGTGCTTCATCATATTGCATGATGTGAATATGCCACAATTCTTAAACTCATTCTCTTGTTGATGAACATGTTCATTTTGTGTTGTGTAACATGATTGTAATGAATATTCTTCAAATTTCTGGTGTAAACTTGCAGTGGTTTTCTTGGGGACAGTGGTCTCTCCTTATCCATGGAGAATATATTTCAAGATCCCCAGTAGAAGTCTTAAACAGCAGGTAGTACCAAACCCTATACAGCTGACCATTGAACAACATGGTTTTGAGGTGTGTGGATTCATTTATATGTGGTGATATGCTTTGGCTCTGTGTCCCCACCCAAATCTCATCTCAAATTGTAATCCCCACGTGACAGGGGAGAGGCCTGGTGGGAAGTGATTGAATTAAAGGGCAGACTTCCCCCTGGCTGTTCTGATAATAGTGAGTTCTCATGAGATTTGGTTGTTTAAAAGTGTGTGGCACTTCCCTCCTTGCTCTATCTCTCTCTCTCCTGGTCCACCATGGTAAGATGTGCTTTCTTCCCCTTTGCCTTCTGCCATGATTGTAAGTTTCCTGAGGCCTCCCAATCATGTTTCCTGTTAAGCCTATGGAACTCTTGAGTCAATTAAACCTCCTTTCTTCATAAATTACCCAGTCTGAGATAGTTCTTTATGGCAGTGTGAAAACAGATTAATACAGAAAACTGGTACCAGGAGTGGGGTACTGGTATAAAGTAAACAGAAAATGCAGAAGCAACTTTGGATGGGGTAATGGGCAGAGGTTGGAACAGCTGGAGGGCTCAGAAGAAAACAGGAAGATGAAGGAAAGTTTGGAACTTCCTAGAGACTTGTTGAATGGTTTTGACCAAAATGCTGATAGTGATATGGACAATTAAGTCCAGGCTGAGATGGTTTCAGTTGGAGATGAGGAATTTATTGGGACCTGGAGCAACAGTCACTCTTGCTATGTTTTAGCAAAGAGACTGGTGGCATTATGCCCCTGCTCTAGGGATCTGTGGAACTTTGAAATTGAGAGAGGTGAATATGTGGTAGAAGACATTTCTAAGCAGGAATGTGTTCAACATGTTTTCTGGCTGCTCCTGACAGCATACAGTCATATATGTTCACAAAGAGATAGTCTGAAATTGGAATATGTTTAAGAGAGGCACAGCATAAAAGTTTGGAAAATTTGCAGCCTAACCATATGGTAGCAAAGAAAATTTCTGGGAAGAAATTTAAGCCAGCTGCAGAAATTTGCATAAGTAAAGGAGAGACAAATATTAGCAGCAAAGAGAATGGGGAAAATGTCTCCAGGCCATGTCAGAGACCTTCAAGAGAGCCCCTTCTATCACAGTCCTGGGGGCCTAGGAGGGATAAATGGTTTTGTGGGCCAGGCCCAGTGTCTTACTGCTCCGTGCAGCCTCAGGACATGGTACCCTGCATCTCAGCCACTCTAGCTCCAGCAATGGCTAAAAGGGGCCAAGGTACAGCTTGCACCTTTGCTTCAGAGGGGGCAAGCCACAAGCCTTGGCAGCTTCCATATGGTGATGGTCCTAAGGGTGTGCAGAAGGCAAGAGTTGAGGTTTGGGAACCTCCACCTAAATTTCAGAGGATGTGTGGAAATGCCTGGATGTCCAGGCAGAAGTCTGCTGCAGGGGCAGAGCCCTCACAGAGAACCTCTACTAGGGCAGTGCAGAGGGGAAATATGGGGTTTGGACCCTCACACAGAGCCCCCCACTGGAGCACTGACTAGTGGAGTTATGAGAAGACAGCCACCATCCTCCAGACCCCAGAATGGTAGATCCATGGACAGCTTGCACTGTATGCCTGGAAAAGCCATAGGCACTCAACACCAGCCCATGAAAGCAGCTGTGGGGGCTGTACCCTGCACAGCCACAGGGACAGAGCTTCCCAACTCATTGGGAGACCACCCTTGCATCAGTGTGCCCTTGATGTGATATATGGAGTCAGAGAAGATTATTTTGGAGCTTTAAGATTTAATTACTGCCCTGCTGGGTTTTGGGCATACATGGGGCCTGTAGCTCCTTGGTTTGGGCTAATTTCTCCCTTTTGGAATGGGAGCATTTACCCAATGCCTGTACCCCTATTGGATCTTGGAAGTAACTAACTTGGTTTTTATTTTACAGGCTCATAGGCAGAAGGAACTTGCCTTGTATCAGAGGAGACTTTGGACTTGGACTTTTGAGTTAATGCTGGAATGAGTTAAGACTTTGGGGTACTATTGAGAAGGCATGATTCGTTTTGCAATGTGGAAAGAACATGAGAGGCCAGGTGTGGTGGCTCACGCCTGTAATCTCAGCACTTTGGGAGGCTGAGGTGGGCGGATCTCGATGTCAGGAGATTGAGACCATCCTGGCTAACATGGTGAAAATCCGTCTCTACTAAAAAATACAAAAAAAAAAAAAAATTAGCCAGGCGTGGTGGTGGGCACCTGTAGTCCCAGCTACTCAGGAGGCTGAGGGAGGAGAATGGCATGAACCCAGGAGTTGGAGCTTGCAGTGAGCCGAGGTTGCACTGCTGCACTCCAGCCTGGGTGACACAGCAAGACACTGTCAAAAAAAAAAAGAAAGAAAATAACATGAGATCTGAGTGGGGCCAGCAGCAGAATGATATGGTTTGGCTCTGTGTCCCCACCCAAATCTGATCTTGAATTGTTACCACCATGTGTTGGGGGAGAGGCCTGGTGAATGGTGATTGAGTCATGGGGGCAGACATCCCTCTTGCTGTTTCCATGATAGTGATTGACTTCTTTTGAGATATGGTTGTTTTAAAGTGTGTGTAGCACTTCCCCCTTTTCTCTCTCTCTCTCTCTCTCTCAATCCCCTGCTCCACCATTGTAAGATGTGCTTTCTTCCCCTTCACCTTCTGCCATGATTACAAGTTTCTTGAGGCCTCCCAGTCATGCTTCCTGTTAAGCCTGTGGAACTGTGAGTCAATTCAACCTCTTTCCTTCATAAATTACCCAGTCTCAGGTAGTTTTTTATAGTAGTGTGAAAATGGACTAATACATGTGGATTTTTAAAATAAAAATACTCGAAAAATTTTTGAAGATTTGTGACAATTTGAAAAAACTTGCAGGTGAACTGCATAGCCCAGAGATATTGAAAAATTAAGAAAATGTTAGTTATGTTATGAATGCATAAAATATAGATACTAGTCTATTTTATCATTTATTACTATAAAATATACACAAATCAATTATAAAAATTAAGATTTATTAAAACGTACACAGAAACTTATAGACCACATATGGCAACATTCACAGTTGAGAGAAATGTAAACAAATGTAAAGATGCACTATTAAATCATAATTGTATAAAATTAACTATAGTGTATAGTCAATAATTTAACAGCCACCTTCTGTTGCTATTGTGGTGAGTTCAAGTGTTGTAAGTATCCACTGAAAACCCTGTGTGATACTGATCATCTCTATGTGAGCCATTTGTCTGTTCAGTAAGTTGTATTTTACAGAAAAAAAAGGAGCTCTCATGATTCTCATGTATTTTTCATCATGCCTAGTGCAATACTGTAAACCTTGAATAACACCATGGGACACATATGAAGTGCACTAGTGATGCTGGAAGTGCTTCCAAGAATCAGAGAAAAGTCATGACATTACAAGAAAAAGTTGAATTGCTTGATATGTCCCATAAATTGAGGTCTGCAGCTACAGTTTTCTGCCATTTCAAGATAAATGAATGCAGTGCAATGACGATTGTAAAAACAAGAAAAGGAATTTTGTGAAGCTTTCACTGTAGCTATGCCAGCAGGTGTGAAAACCTTGCACTTTTTTCAAAACACTTTTTTATCTTTTATTGAAAGTGCAGCTTTTATGTGGATGCAGGATTCTTATGAGAAAGGTATATATAGAATCATACATGGTTTGAGAAAAAATGAAGTTGCTATATGCAACTTAAAGCAAAAGGATGGTGAAGGATCTAAAAACTGTAGAATTTAATAACAGCCAAGGATGGTTTAATAATTTTAGAAAGAAGTTTGGCTTAAAAATTATCAAGATAATAGAGATAGTAGCTTCTGCCAACTGAGAGGCAGCAGCTGAGTTCCCAGATACCATTATGAAAATCATTTATGAGAAAGGATGTTTGCCTGAACAGGTTTTTAATGCAGATAAAAGTGCCCTATTCTGAAAAAAAAAGCACTACAAAGCATATTTACTAGTAAGGAAGAGAAGCAAGCACCAAGATTAAAAGCAGAAAGGGATAGGCTAACTCTATTGTTCTACTGCTTTGTGCAAAAGCAATTAAATTTATGATCAGGACTATCTATCAAGTTGTAACCCCCAAGCCATGAAGAAAAAAAGATAAATCAGTTGTCAGTCTTTTGTCAGTCTTTTGGCTGTATAACAAGAATGCCTGGACATGAGAACAACTTTTCTGAATTGGGTCCATTGACTGTTTGTCCTTGAAGTCAGGCAGTACGTTGCCAGTAAGGGACTGCCTTTTAAAGTTCTTTTGATATTGGACAATGGCCCTGGCCACCCAGAACTGCATGAGTTCAATACCAAAGGTGTGAAAGTGGTCTACTTGCCCCCAAACACAAAATCTCTAATTAACCTCTGGATCAGGATCATAAGGACCCTTAAGGCTTCTTACATATGGTACTACATGGAAAGGATTGTCAATGCTATGGAATAGAACCCTAAAAGAGAGAACATCATGAAAGTCTGGAAAGAGTACACCGTTGAAGATGCCACCATGGTTATAGAAAATGCTATGAAAGCCATCAAGCCCAAAATAATAAATTCCTGCTAGAGAAAACCATGTCCACATGGTGTGCATGGCTTCATAGAATTGGCAATAGAGCCAATAAAGGAAATCATGAAAAAGATTATGGATGTGGCAAAAAAGGTGGAGGGTGAGTTGTTTCAAGGTATAGATCTTGGAGAAACTCAAGAGCTAATAGACACCAGAGGAATTAGCAGAAGACAACTTGGTGGAGATGAGTGCTTCAGACCTAGTACCAAAAGGTGAAGGAAAAGATGTAGAAGAAGCAGTGCCAGAAAATAAATTGACAACAGACAATCTGGAAGAAGTGTTTCAGTGATTTAAGATTGCTTTTGACTTCTTTTACAACATAGACCCTTCTATACATCATAGACCCTTCTATGATGTGGGCACTGAAACTAAAGCAAATGATGGGAGAAGGATTGGTGCCATAAAGAAATATTTTTTAGAGAAATGAAAAAGCAAAAAATGTCAGACATAAATTACACTGTATTTCCATAAAAGCTGTCCTGAGTGTGTTTGCCTGTCCTGCTTCCCCTTCCACCTCCTCCACCTCTTCCGCTTCTGCTCCTCTGAGACAGCAAGACCAACCCCTTCTTATCCTCCTCTTCCTCAGCCTGCTCAAGGTGAAGATTGTGAGGATGAAGATCTTCATGATGATCCACTTCCACTTAATGAATAGTAAATATATTTTCTCTTCCTTGTAATGTTCTTAATAAAATTTTCTTTTCTCTAACTCACTTTGTTATAAGAATATGACACACAATACAAATAACATACAAAATATGTATTAATCAACAACTTGTTATTGGTAAGGCTTTCGGTCAACCATAGGCTATTAGTAATTATGTTTTAGAGAAGTCAAAAGTTATACACAAATTTTCAACTATGCAGGAAGTCAGTGTCCCTAACCACTCAGTTGTTCAAGGGTCAACTATATATAGGATGTTTTTTTAAATCTGATAACAAAGACAGCTACAAAGTGACTAAGGGGTAGGTAGTGTGTACAGTGGGATACACTGGACAAAGGAATGATTTACTCCACAAGTGGGATGGAGCAGGATGGCATGAGAGTTCATTAAGCTATTCAGGATGGCATGAGATTTAAAACTTATAAATTGTTTATTTCTGGAAATTTACATTTAATATTTTCAGACCGTAGTTGTCCACAGGTAACTGAAACTGCTAAAGTGCACCTGTGGATAAGGGAGGATTACTGTACAGTGTCAACTTTACTAGACATTGACTAGTGCAGTACTGTCCAATATGGCAGCCACTTCCTACATGTGGTTACTGAACCCTTAAAATGTGGCTGGAGTGAATTGAGATTTACTGTAAGTATAAAATACATACTTCAAAGATTTCAAAGACTTAGTATGAAATAAAGAATGTAAAATATTTAGTAAGTTTTTAGATAAATTACTTGTTGAAATGATAAGGGTATACTGGGTTAAATAAAATATATTATTAAAATTAACTTTACGTGTTTATATTTACTTTAAAAAACGAGGCTACTGGAAAATACAGCATGCATTTGTGGCTCTTGTTATATTTATATTGGGCAGTGCTGGTCTAAGTGTTCAAGAAGTTAACCCAATTTAGTCTCTTACCAGTGATGTGTAGGAACTCCCGCATATTCTTGTTAACACGTCGTATTATTACATTTTTATTTTTGCTATTGTATCTGTTAACTATATCTTTCTGTGGTATGATTTCACATTTAGTTCATTTCTTATGAGGTTGAGAATCATGCATGTTTATTGTCTGTTTTGGTTTCTTCCTTTATGGATGTCTCTTGACCTTTTTTTATTGAGTTATTTGTTATTTTCTCATTGATTTGTAGGAGTTCTTTGTATTCTTTCAGTCTATGTCTTAAAAACTTTTTTTCCAAAGGTACCTTTTGATATATTAAACGTTTTAATTTAACATATTCATTTACTGAGTTTCAGAATGTGAGCTTTTTAGTAAATTGTATTTTGAAATATTTTAAAAGGAATAGGGGTTTTTTATTCATTTTGATAACTGTTTTATCCCCAAAGCCTAGAACAGGACCTGTTGCAAATAGGCACTCAATAAATATTAGTTGAGTGAAGTACATTACCTTTCAATAGCTCTCTGGTGTCCATATTATGCCTTTGTTATCAACTTTCTTCCTCAGGATCTAGAATCTCTGTCCTGTTTAGCTTAATGTAGCTTGCTTTTATTCCCTTTGAAGCTCATCGGTTTCATATATTTCACTCTACTGACAATCTATACTTTTACAAGGCTTCTCAAGGTGTGTTGCCTGCAACAGTGCTTCCAAAGAGTGTAAAAATTGTTATGTTAAAAATAGGTTATCATAGACAAATAGGGTTTGGGAACTAAGCTGGACAATCTTTGGTATTACAAACCTTCTGGAGCTTTTGACATGCTAACATGATTGTGAATATCTGAATATCTGAGAGTGGGATGGATACAGATTATAGCATTTCCCAAACCTAGTTTACCATGGACATTTTGTTTTCAGAAGTTATTTTGCATCTCCTATTTCAAGGCATATTTTTTAAAAGCCATGGATGAACCTGTCGGAGAACTGAACTAAAAACCCCAAGACTGTGATTATACACAAAGCAAAATGTAGAATTTGTAAATAATTTAGCAAAATAGACTTTTCAAGTTCACACACATTTAACCCAAATAGCTGAATTATTTTCTTAACATTTTAAAGTCATTCTCCCATTACAATGTCTGAGTGGACATGGAACTCACATCAGTGGCTTACTTTAAATTAATATAATTAATAAAACATATTAAAAGTTAGCCTTTTTAAAGTATAGGACATTTTTGGAGTAAATACTTTCTAATATGAAAGGTGTTTCTGTACCCTTCAAAATATTTCTGTGTCAATGACTTGAAATAGAAAAAAATATTCCTAGTTGATATGGTTTGGCTGTGTCCCCTTACAAATCTCATCTTGAATCGTAGTTCCCATAATCCTGACATGTTGTGGGAGGGACCTGGTGGGAGGTAACTGAATCAGGGGAGAAGTTACCCCTATGCTGCTGTTCTTGTGATAGTGAGTGAGTTCTCACGAGATATGATGGTTTTATAAGGAGCTTTTCCCCCTTTTGCTCGGAATTTATTCCTGCCGTCATGTGAAGAAGGAGGATGTGTTTGCTTCCCCTTCCACCATGATTGTAAGTTTCCTGAGGCCTCCCCAGTCATGTGAGACTGTGACTCAATTAAACCTCTTTTCTTTATAAATTACCCAGTTTTGGGCAGTCCTTTATAGCAGTGTGAGAATGAACTAATGCACTAGTACTCCATGTTTGGACTTTTTGCTTCTCTTTTCTTCTAAAGTGAGCATTTGTATTGAGAAAACATGTTCTCCTTTCACATTATAGAGATCAGCTCTGGGATTATTGGGACTGGTGTGGAATGGACAGAAAAGAATACATTGTATCTAGTAAGAAGAAAGCATTACATTTATAAAATTCCCTTTCATTTGTTCTATGGTCTGAATATCTGTGTCCTCTCAAAATTCATATGTTAAAATCCTAACCCCCAAAGTGATGGTATTAAGAGGTGGGGCCTTTTGGGAGATTAGGCCATGGGAGTGGAGCCCTCAAGAATGGCACTAGTATCCTTATAAAAGAGGCCCAAGGGAGCTTGTCTGCCCTTCCCCCATGTGAGGATGCAGTGAATAGACACCTTCTCTGAAGCAGAGAGTAGCCCCCACCAGACCCCAATCTGCCAGTGCCTTTATCTTGGACTTCTCAGCCTCCAGAACTATAAGAAATAAATTTCTGTGGTTTATAAGCCACCCAATTTATGGTGTTTTTTTCTTAGTCTCAATAGACTAAGAAAATTGGTTTTTGCTTTTAGGCTGGTAAGTCATTCCACTTGGAGGGAGTTAAAAATGACATGATAAAAATGCTGATTCACATGAAGACATACCACATTGGCAAAACCAATTTGGAAGGCAAGTTGACATTTATGAAAATTAAAAGTGAACATTTTTTTTGTCCACCAGTTTCATTTCTTGGTATCAATCCTGGAGAAAAAAGAAATCACTGATATATATTAGGGTGCATATTCAGAAATACTCATTGAAATATCACTTGTAAATGAAAGACAGAAAAATTATAGACTATCTAAATGTTCCTAGGAAATACTTTTAAAAACTTGATATAGATATGGATAGATGAAATAATACATAGCAGTTAAAAAAGAATTACAACTGACAGCTCCCAGCGCGAGCGACGCAGAAGACGGGTGATTTCTGCATTTCCATCTGAGGTACCGTGTTCATCTCACTAGGGAGTGCCAGACAGTGGGCGCAGGTCAGTGGGTGAGTGCACGGTGCGCCAGCCGAAGCAGGGGCGAGGCATTGCCTCACTCGGGAAGCGCAAGGGGTCAGGGAGTTCCCCTTCCAGGGGTGACAGACGGCACCTGGAAAATCGGGCCACTCCCACCCGAATACTGTGCTTTTCCGACGGGCTTAGGAAACGGTGCCCCAGGAGAGTATAGCCCGCACCTGGCTCAGAGGGTCCTATGCCCACGGAGTCTCGCTGATTGCTAGCACAGCAGTCTGAGATCAAACAGCAAGTCGACAGCGAGGCTGGGGGAGGGGCGCCCGCCATTGCCCAGGCTCGCTTAGGTAAACAAAGCAGCCTGGAAGCTTGAACTGGGTGGAGCCCACCACAGCTCAAGGAGGCCTGCCTACCTCTGTAGGCTCCACCTCTGGGGGCAGGGCACAGACAAATAAAAAGACAGCAGTAATCTCTGCAGACTTAAATGTCCCTGTCTGACAGCTGTGAGGAGAGCAGTGGTTCTCCCAGCAAGCAGCTGGAGATCTGAGAACGGGCTGACTGCCTCCTCAAGTGGGTCCCTGACCCCTGACCCCCGAGCAGCCTAACTGGGAGGCACCCCCCAGCAGGGGCAGACTGACACCTCACACGGCCGGCCAGGTACTCCAACAGACCTGCAGCTGAGGGTTCTGTCTGTTAGAAGGAAAACTAACAGAAAGGACATCCACACCAAAAACCCATCTGTACATCACCATCATCAAAGACCAAAAGTAGATAAAACCACAAAGATGGGGAAAAAACAGAGCAGAAAAACTGGAAACTCTAAAAACCAGAGTACCTCTCCTCCTCCAAAGGAACGCAGTTCCTCACCAGCAACGGAACAAAGCTGGACGGAGAATGACTTTGACGAGCTGAGAGAAGAAGGCTTCAGACGATCAAATTACTCCGAGCTATGGGAGGATATTCAAACCAAAGGCAAAGAAGTTGAAAACTTTGAAAAAAATTTAGAAGAATGTATAACTAGAATAACCAATACAGAGAAGTGCTTAAAGGAGCTGATGGAGCTGAAAACCAAGGCTCGAGAACTACGTGAAGAATGCAGAAGCCTCAGGAGCCGATGCGATCAAATGGAAGAAAGGGTATCAGCCCTGGAAGATGAAATGAATGAAATGAAGCGAGAAGGGAAGTTTAGAGAAAAAAGAATAAAAAGAAACGAGCAAAGCCTCCAAGAAATGTGGGACTATGTGAAAAGACCAAATCTACGTCTGATTGGTGTACCTGAAAGTGACGGGGAGAATGGAAACAAGTTGGAAAACACTCTGCAGGATATTATCCAGGAGAACTTCCCCAATCTAGCAAGGCAGGCCAACATTCAGATTCAGGAAATACAGAGAACGCCACAAAGATACTCCTCGAGAAGAGCAACTCCAAGACACATAATTGTCAGATTCACCAAAGTTGAAATGAAGGAAAAAATGTTAAGGGCAGCCAGAGAGAAAGGTCGGGTTACCATCAAAGGGAAGCCCATCAGACTAACAGCGGATCTCTCGGCAGAAACCCTACAAGCCAGAAGAGAGTGGGGGCCAATATTCAACATTCTTAAAGAAAAGAATTTTCAACCCAGAATTTCATATCCTGCCAAACTAAGCTTCATAAGTGAAGGAGAAATAAAATACTTTACAGACAAGCAAATGCTGAGAAATTTTGTCACCACCAGGCCTGCCCTAAAAGAGCTCCTGAAGGAAGCGCTAAACATGGAAAGGCACAACCGGTACCAGCCACTGCAAAATCATACCGAAATGTAAAGACCATCGAGACTAGGAAGAGACTGCATCAACTAACGAGCAAAATATCCAGCTAACATCATAATGACAGGATCAAATTCACACATAACAATATTAACTTTAAATGTAAATGGACTAAATGCTCCAATTAAAAGACACAGACTGGCAAATTGGATGAAGACTCAAGACCCATCAGTGTGCTGTATTCAGGAAACCCATCTCACATGCAGAGACACACATAGGCTCAAAATAAAAGGATGGAGGAAGATCTACCAAGCAAATGGAAAACAAAAAAAGGCAGGGGTTGCAATCCTAGTCTCTGATAAAACAGACTTTAAACCAACAAAGATCAAAAGAGACAAAGAAGGCCATTACATAATGGTAAAAGGATTAATTCAACAAGAAGAGCTAACTATCCTAAATATATATGCACCCAATACAGGAGCACCCAGATTCATAAAGCAAGTCCTGAGTGACCTACAAAGAGACTTAGACTC
This sequence comes from Pongo pygmaeus, assembly GCF_028885625.2. Lineage (NCBI taxonomy): Eukaryota > Metazoa > Chordata > Mammalia > Primates > Hominidae > Pongo > Pongo pygmaeus. Next base: position 82,716,100 of record NC_085930.1, read on the forward strand.
CCACACATTAATAATGGGAGACTTTAACACCCCACTGTCAACATTAGACAGATCAACGAGACAGAAAGTCAACAAGGATACCCAGGAATTGAACTCAGCTCTGCACCAAGCAGACCTAATAGACATCTACAGAACTCTCCACCCCAAATCAACAGAATATACATTTTTTTCAGCACCACACCACACCTATTCCAAAATTGACCATATACTTGGAAGTAAAGCTCTCCTCAATAAATGTAAAAGAACAGAAATTGTAACAAACTGTCTCTCAGATCACAGTGCAATCAAGCTAGAACTCAGGATTAAGAATCTCACTCAAAACCGCTCAACTACGTGGAAACTGAACAACCTGCTCCTGAATGACTACTGGGTACATAAAGAAATGAAGGCAGAAATAAAGATGTTCTTTGAAACCAACGAGAACCAAGACACAACATACCAGAATCTCTGGGATGCATTCAAAGCAGTGTGTAGAGGGAAATTTATAGCACTAAATGCCCACAAGAGAAAGCAGGAAAGATCCAAAATTGACACCCTAACATCACAATTAAAAGAACTAGAAAAGCAAGAGCAAACACATTCAAAAGCTAGCAGAAGGCAAGAAATAACTAAAATCAGAGCAGAACTGAAGGAAATAGAGACACAAAAAACCCTTCAAAAAATAAATGAATCCAGGAGCTGGTTTTTTGAAAGGATCAACAAAATTGATAGACCACTAGCAAGATTAATAAAGAAAAAAATAGAGAAGAATCAAATAGATGCAGTAAAAAATGATAAAGGGGATATCACCACCAATCCCACAGAAATACAAACTACCATCAGAGAATACTATAAACACCTCTATGCAAATAAACTAGAAAATCTAGAAGAAATGGATAAATTCCTCAACACATACACCCTCCCAAGACTAAACCAGGAAGAAGTTGAATCTCTGAATAGACCAATAACAGGAGCTGAAATTGTGGCAATAATCAATAGCTTACCAACCAAAAAAAGTCCAGGACCAGATGGGTTCACAGCCGAATTCTACCAGAGGTACAAGGAGGAGCTGGTACCATTCCTTCTGAAACTATTCCAATCAATAGAAAAAGAGGGAATCCTCCCTAACTCATTTTATGAGGCCAGCATCATCCTGATACCAAAGCCTGGCAGAGACACAACAAAAAAAGAGAATTTTAGACCAATATCCTTGATGAACATTGATGCAAAAATCCTCAATAAAATACTGGCAAACAGAATCCAGCAGCACATCAAAAAGCTTATCCACCATGATCAAGTGGGCTTCATCCCTGGGATGCAAGGCTGGTTCAATATACGCAAATCAATAAATCTAATCCAGCATATAAACAGAACCAAAGACAAAAACCACATGATTATCTCAATAGATGCAGAAAAGGCCTTTGACAAAATTCAACAGCCCTTCATGCTAAAAACTCTCAATAAATTAGGAATTGATGGGACGTATCTCAAAATAATAAGAGCTATTTATGACAGACCCACAGCCAATATCATACTGAATGGGCAAAAACTGGAAGCATTCCCTTTGAAAACTGGCACAAGACAGGGATGCCCTCTCTCACCACTTCTATTCAACATAGTGTTGGAAGTTCTGGCCAGGGCAATTAGGCAGGAGAAGGAAATCAACGGTATTCAATTAGGAAAAGAGGAAGTCAAATTGTCCCTGTTTGCAGATGACATGATAGTATATCTAGAAAACCCCATTGTCTCAGCCCAAAATCTCCTTAAGCTGATAAGCAACTTCAGCAGTCTCAGGATACAAAATCAATGTGCAAAAATCACAAGCATTCTTATACATCAATAACAGACAAACAGAGAGCGAAATCATGAGTGAACTCCCATTCACAACTGCTTCAAAGAGAATAAAATACTTAGGAATCCAACTTACAAGGGATGTGAAAGACCTCTTCAAGGAGAACTACAAACCACTGCTCAAGGAAATAAAAGAGGATACAAACAAATGGAAGAACATTCCATGCTCATGGGTAGGAAGAATCAATATCATGAAAATGGCCATCCTTCCCAAGGTAATTTAGAGATTCAATGCCATCCCCATCAAGCTACCAGTGACTTTCTTCACAGAATTGGAAAAAACTACTTTAAAGTTCATATGGAACCAAAAAAGAGCCCGCATCGCCAAGTCAATCCTAAGCCAAAAGAACAAAGCTGGAGGCATCACACTACCTGACTTCAAACTATACTACAAGGCTACAGTAACCAAAACAGCATGGTACTGGTACCAAAACAGAGATATAGATCAATGGAACAGAACAGAGCCGTCAGAAATAATGCCACATATCTACAACCATCTGATATTTGACAAACCTGACAAAAACAAGAAATGGGGAAAGGATTCCCTATTTAATAAATGGTGCTGGGAAAACTGGCTAGCCATATGTAGAAAGCTGAAACTGGATCCCTTCCTTACACCTTATACAAAAATCAATTCAAGATGGATTAAAGACTTAAACGTTAGACCTAAAACCATAAAAGCCCTAGAAGAAAACCTAGGCATTACCATTCAGGACATAGGCATGGGCAAGGACTTCATGTCTAAAACACCAAAAGCAATGGCAACAAAAGCCAAAATTGACAAATGGGATCTAATTAAACTAAAGAGCTTCTGCACAGCAAAAGAAACTACCATCAGAGTGAACAGGCAACCTACAAAATGGGAGAAAATTTTTGCAACCTACTCATCTGACAAAGGGCTAATATCCAGAACCTACAATGAACTCCAACAAATTTACAAGAAAAAAACAAACAACCCCATCAAAAAGTGGGCGAAGGACATGAACAGACACTTCTCAAAAGAAGACATTTATGCAGCCAAAAAACACATGAAAAAATGCTCACCATCACTGGCCATCAGAGAAATGCAAATCAAAACCACAATGAAATACCATCTCACACCAGTTAGAATGGCAATCATTAAAAAGTCAGGAAACAACAGGTGCTGGAGAGGATGTGGAGAAACAGGAACACTTTTACACTGTTGGTGGGACTGTAAACTAGTTCAACCCTTGTGGAAGTCAGTGTGGCGATTCCTCAGGGATCTAGAACTAGAAATTCCATTCGATCCAGCCATCCCATTACTGGGTATATACCCAAAGGACTATAAATCATGCTGCTATAAAGACACATGCATACGTATGTTTATTGCCGCATTATTCACAATAGCAAAGACTTGGAACCAACCCAAATGTCCAACAATGATAGACTGGATTAAGAAAATGTGGCACATATACACCATGGAATACTATGCAGCCATAAAAAATGATGAGTTCATGTCCTTTGTAGGGACATGGATGAAATTGGAAATCATCATTCTCAGTAAACTATCGCAAGAACAAAAAACCAAACACCGCATATTCTCACTCACAGGTGGGAATTGAACAATGAGAACACATGGACACAGGAAGGGGAACATCACACTTCGGGGACTGTTGTGGGGTGGGGGGAGGGGGGAAGGATAGCATTGGGAGATATACCTAATGCTAGATGACGAGTTGGTAGGTGCAGCGCACCAGCATGGCACATGTATACATATGTAACTTACCTGCACATTGCGCACATGTACCATAAAACCTAAAGTATAATAATAATAATAATAATAATAAAAGAAAAAAAATCTAAAAAAATAAAAAATAAAAATAAATTGGGAAAATTTTAGTTTTAATACAATATGCTAAACTTCTAAATGTTAAAAATCTATTTGCAACTTGAGCTTTCTAAAGATGTATTCATTTCTTTTCAAAACATATTAAACATACTAAGTACCTAAAAAAAAAAAAAAAAAAAAGAATTACAACTATAATAATATGGTAATATCTCCAAGGTATATTTTGAGTGGAAAAAGCAAGTTGTAGAACAAGGCATCCAAAATAATAACATTTTGTTTTAAAAACACAAACCTTATATGTTTTTATAGACATATATGGTCTGAATACAGAAAAAATGTAATTTAAAAAAATAGTAGTTATATCTGGTGAAGGTACTTGATCTGGAAAACATGGCCAAGGGAGATGAGAAAAATAATTTCTCTTTGTATTGTTTGTGTAATTACACATTAATGAAAAAAACTCTCAAATTATTTATTTCAATTTACCTTTAACCTTTTACACATACTCAAATTTTTAAAAAAGAACTCATGGTACCTGTGTTTGCTAGCTTAAAAAAATAAATACAAAGGCATAGCTGATCATTGTTTCCTCCCAATGGCGTATGCACACGCATGTTACTTTAAGGACCATTTCCTGAAGATAAGGAACAGAAATGAGGGAGAAAATGGAAGAGAAAAGCCTTTCTTTTGGTGAGACAGCGAGAGCACAGTTTGACGATTCTCCACTTGACAATTTTTCCCCAGGACAGGACATGTAGAAACATATTTGCCAAGAGCAAAGCCAGTACTGGCTTTTAGACACAGAGAAATCAAAGCGGCCCTGAGTGAAATTCCTTTGAAGACTACCTGTGTTGTCTATAGCCGACACTCTTCCTCTGGAAAAGAATCAGCAGATATATATGTGGTGGCTGCATCCCCAAGCTGGGCACACGATTAAAAGCATGCCAAAGCAAAGGCACTAGACGCTTGCCAAGATCTGAATATCTTGGGCTGTAAAAACAGGTAGAGAGGCCTGCTCAGTTGAAACCTGCAATTGGGCATTAGGGAGCAGAGATGCAGTATAGGGGAATTTATGAACCTATTTGAACATCATAAGTTTGAAATTTCCAGACGAAATTGAGGCTTGTACGGTTCCATTTATCACACTTTCCATTTCAGGCTGGCTGAGATGGGGGGAGTTTAAGTGACAGCTGGGTTACCCTTACCCCCAGGCCACCTGATGAAATTGTGGAGCAGAGCCTGCCTGGTACGTGGAAAGAAGATGAGGAGAAGGGGACAAGCTGCAGGGGGGTGCAGAATGCGTGAGCTCGTCCTGGTGGCACTGAGCAGGTAGAGTGCTCCGGCAAGAGGGGACAAAGGAGGCTGGGGAGGGTCTGATGGAAAGACCTGAGAATGAGAATGAGAAGAAGACTTGCAATCGAGACTTCTTGCCAAGAGAAGAATGAAAGGGGATAGAGTGGGAGGGCAGGGAGAAAAAAAAAATTAGTCCAGCTGCTCAAGGAGAGCAGGTTGAAATAGAGGGGATGTTGATTTAGAACAGTCATCACTCAGGAAAGCCAGAACAACAAAAGAAACACAGGAAGGTACTGCCTAGAGGAAGAAATTCTCCGTAGCGTTTTTTTTTATTACTGCGTTTAAAACGGGAAAGAACTGTAAAGGTGGGTGGAATGATTTCAGCCCGTCTAAGCGTGTGTCCACCTGCCTGGCTGTGGCCGGGAGGTTTGTTTGGCTGCCTATCAGCTCTTATTTCCTTAGAAGGTTGGAGAATTAGCTTCTCCATTCCCATCAAATGTGTGAAAACCATTCCTTGATGTAGGTGAAGCTTTCTTGGTTTACTGAGCAGGAAAAAGGGACAAAGAGTGACAAAGTTCTACTTTAGCAATTTATAACTTCACCGCCCCCCCGCCCTCCACTGACTTCCGTTTTATCTCAGACTGTTATTTTCTCTCTTCCTTTTGAGTTTCTGTTAAACACACTAGATATCGTTGGTGTGTTGTTGTTATTGTTTTCAAGATCCCCTCTCCCCGAAAAGCTACCTTTGGAGAGAAAGGATCATGGACTCCTAGAAATTCACAACTGGCTTGGGTTAATCCAAGGCACGTTTTTACTTTTTTTTTTTTTTTCCTGAGGGAGTCTCTTGAGACACATCACTAGTACCAGTTTGTTTTGGAATCACATTTAGGAGAATTTTTTTTAAAACCATGAATAAGTCTGTGTTTTTTGTGGAAACAAAGAGCAGATTTTGCAAGCGAAGGAGGTCATTTATCACCACAATGAAAGTATTTTACATGTAAACAATATGACTGCTTTACCTGAGAAAATTAGTGATGGATTAATGATAGAGTGGATTCTGTGTATATCCATGCTCACTATTTACTTGTTGTTAAAAAAAATTGCCCTTGAAATAAAGTGTAGTGCTTTCTCCTCACAGACTCACACAGATATCAGTCATTTTGTGAAATAAAAGTTGATAGTTTGATAAGCAATTAACATGTGCTTCTTTCAGATAGAGCCAAGTGTTTCGTTAGATTTTTAGATAACGACATTTCAATGCTTTCATTCAAATGCACATGTAGTGTATTTGAAATGGTCCCATTTGAGGCTATTGCTCAGACTACAAAGGAAGAACATCTCTCTCTCTCTCCAGCAAAGCCCAACAATGGGTTTGTTTCACATAAGCTTTTGCCCTAAAACTACATGGCACAGTCAACAACGATCAATGTCTCCCAGGACTGCTCAATTTGAAGTGATATCTGTTGGTTCAGGTGGTTACATGGAGCTATTAAGATGTTTTTGAGTGCATCAGAGAGAAGTGGGATGGCATGTTACCAGGAAAGTGGAAAGGGAAACTGGTTCAAGGGTGTTGTTGATTTGAAAATAATTGAACAATCTGAGTCACACTATAGACTCGTAGCTAACCCCATTGTTCTCTGAAATTAGAGGGAGAGACAATAAAATGAGATGCTCCTTTGGAATTGAGTGTGCTGAACCAGCACTTTCCTTGGCTCCGTCACAGGAGCATAAAATCTGTGCTCTGAAAATGAAAAAGGGAATACTCTGATTGGACTGGATGCCATAAGATACCCCGATGGCTTACACTTCACTTGGGATCGACTGGAAAATGTGTGTTGGAAATCTCTTTCACAATTACGAAATTTCACTTCCAATGCAAAAACATCTTTCAGGCTAAATGAGAAGTAACACCACTCCAGAGAAAAGCGTTGGCCGTCTCCCAGATTAATATGGGGTTATGGTCCATGATAGGGTTAGATGAGGTAAAAATTTCCCACTTCTCTTCCAGATAGACCGGAAATTGTTGTGCCTGAAATAGATTTGGGCTAAGTAACCAATTAAAATAATTTGGATCAAGAAATGTGACATGGAATGTGATGTAGATATTTCCAGTTCTTACTCAGGAAACCTTATTGCAAAAAGGTTGAAAGATAATTGAGAAAATAATTTAAATGGTGGCAAGAGTTATTTGTGTGAAGATAAAATCCAGAGTCCTTTTCATTGAGATGGAGAAGCTGCCAAATAGCTCTTGGTGATAATTCTATGCACAAAATTTTCATAGTGGGCTTCAGTACCTTGCCAGATGAAAGCTTTTGCTCAGTTTAAAGTTGGAAAAGAGATTTGAGTCTCCACCAAGGATAATGTGTTAAGCTTGGTAATTAAAGACTGTTTTTTATAAATAATGCCAAAAGCACATTGGGAACATTGGGCCCATATATTACTGTACTTTAAAGAAATCAAGAACCTAATAACATTCTAGATAAAACGACATACACACCCACATCCACACCCCCCGTACACATACATACACACACCCTGATTCGTATCAGGATATAAGGGAAATTATACAATTTTTCTAATCAAGTTATCAAACGATATTAAGGGGCAGTATATCTACTGTGTCTTTGAATAATGAGAGCTTTAAAAATGTAATAAAAACTTTCAAGTTACATAGTCCAGCGCTACTCAAAGTGTGGTCTGTGACCTGCTGCTAGTTCATGACCTGTTCACCAGCACACAACAAGACACGCATAGAAAATGAGACTGAGCATTTCACAACTTGTATAGCAATAAAACAAGGACTGCAGAGTGTCATGATTTTTAAATGAGCTCATGTTTTCTATTTCTTATTTGAGTTTTCTACAATTTCATATTTATTGTATTTTACAAATACATTGGCCTGCAGTATTAAAAAAAATTCTCCTACTTCACAGACAATTTGAGAATTGACATTAACTCTACTTTTAAGAATCTAAGTGCTACCTTTTGAATTTATATTATCTTTGTGTTTTAAGACGGTGCATGATTTAGCCTCAGTTTAATCAGGAAAACCAGGCACATAAATTGAATATGGCTGCTGAACCAATCTCATGCCAGTCTCTCGCTCTTGTACTCTATCGCAATCCCACACTGTCCTTTCTTTCTCTCAGACACACAAAGATCCTCCCAGAATTTGAGGCTTTGCATGTGCTCTTCCCTTCACCTGGAATGCTTTTCCTTCTTCTCCTCCAAAGGTTTGATTTTGTCTTGTTTACGTCTCAGCTTAAATGCCACCTCTGTGGACTTACTTTCCTGACTCAAATTGAAAAATAACTCCCCTCCAAATTCTTATATCATTCTCTCCCTGTCACTATTGTGACTACTATGTATAGTTTAATTACTTATTGTCTATTTCTCTATACTAGATTGTTAACAAGAGAAGGAAACTTGCCTATTTTTCACTGCTGTGTACTCAGTCTAGAGCAATGTATGACACATTGACATATTAGTTCATTGAAGGACTAATAAAATGTCTGAATCCCTATTTTCCCCTAATAGAGTGTAAGCCCCTCAAGGATAAGTTTTGTTTTATTCATTTATGTATCCCTAGCACTTTAGCACAATGCCTGACTCAGAGAAACTACATTAAAAAATGTCTTTTGAAGTAATAAATGAATAAATTACTTCCTGGAAACATCCATCTGGGTGTTCCATAGGCAGTTGGACTTGTATATTTGTGTCTAAGCTCATCATACACTGCTGTAGTCTTCAATTAGCATCACCATTCACTTAGGCTCCCAAGCAAGGAACCAGCATCATACTCGATTCTGTCCTTATCTTCCCTTCTTATTCTCAAATTCACCTCAGAAAAATGAAACTGATTTAAAATTGATTATATCTCTTACCTTTGATTATATTCCTCATTTTTGCATTAAACCTTTATTTTGATGTAGGCATATATGTGTTTTTTTTTTTCTTTATGACCTATACTTTTTGAGTATTATTTGGAAAAGCCTATGCATTTGTTGTGGTGGACACTGGGGTAGTTGGCCTAGTTTCCTCAATCTTTCTTACCAGTTCTACATCCTACCTCCCAGCTCCTGTGTGTTTTCTTTCGAAAGGCTTTGAAGAACAAAATAAAGATCTGTAAGTAAAAGCTTCCTGTGTTTTGTGTTGCACAGGCAACTCATAAAAGCCCATGCAAGCATGAGAGAAAGGGTCACCTTCTATTAGTAATGCAGATAGAGTTAGTTGCAGGAGAGAGTAAAAAGGACCACTGGACACAATTTGTCTTGTGTCTAATGGGAAAACTGAGGCTAAAGGAAAAGACCCAATAATATGGTAGGGAGAAAAAGGAAAGCTCATGAACACATACACACACACACACACACACACACACACACACACACCTTTCTCCAAAGCATTTTGACTTTGCATCCAGAGCTGTATCTCACGTAAGAATTAGAATCTAAAGTCAGTGTATATGGTGCATGTTTATGTATCATAAAACATCAAATGACACTCATTGTGGGGAGATGATGATCTTATATAAAGCACACAAGAACCGACACCTGCAAATGAAGCAACAGATTGGTGTTTCTCATCTTATTCACGCAATCCAAGGATACAAGGCTCTTCATGGACCCGCTAGAAGGACTTTTCCTGAGATGGTGATTAAGACAACCATGAAGGAAACAGAAGTTTTACAGTTTTCAGTGGCTGCAAGGTCTAAAGTAGCCTCTTAATTAAAAGAACCCATTTAATTAATTTTTTAATTAAGAAATTTTAGCAATGGAAAAAACGCACACATACAGGAAATGGATAATTATTTTAACATTTGGTGGCCTTTTATTAAATATTCTGAAAAATATAAACTCTGTAGATGCCAAATTTTGCAACATGATTTCCCCAGTCTGTTACTGTACAGAAGTAAGCTGCTGAGTGGAAAGAAAAGCAAAAGTTTCTGTGCTCAGAAGAAAAATGGCTTTTATTTATCTGGCCTCCCGTGCTTTTCCACTCATTGCTGTTTTAGAAAGATTACCCTTGTAAAAGGTTTACTCGTGGTGTAATCTTAGACCAGACTTATTAATAGATGCCCTTTTCAAAAAAACAGATAAAAATAAACTACATAAAAATAAAAATACAATGGAATTAGGCTAATGTATGTTTGTCTTGATCAGAAATTAATGCTTTCTGTACTACAGATTAAAATTGCATTAGCTATGTTTCTGTGCAGAAACCCAATGGTTATTTTTTCTAACAGAGGATAAAAATGCACAACTGTTCATGGACAAGAAACGAAATAAAAAGCTCCATGATTGGAAAGAAAAGCAGGATTCTGCATTCACTTTTAGTCAAACCCAGAAGTAAGAAAAGATGAAGGCTCTAGGTATCAAATATAAAGAGGCTGGTTGCTGACTTTAGAGGCTCAGGTTGTTCATTGCTGTGTGTCAACTCAGGCCAGAAATTTGATGTGTCTGAGCCTTGTCTATAGAATAGAGATGCTATGCTGCAGAGCTGTTGTACGGATTTAAAGCTGTGGCATGTGCAAAGCGCATGGTAGTGTCTGGCACGGTATACATTTAATACAGGTTAGTTACTGTTAGCAGTATAACTTGGGAAAGTGCTTTTCTTCTCAGGTATTTGTCTCCCCATCATTAAAATAAGAAGACTGAATAAGATCTATGTCACCTGAAGAGTAGGATGCAAATCACTGGTGTTAAAAACAAGACAATGTAAAGCATTTTGTGGAAACAGTACTCGATAAACTTGAATCTCTACATGAAAATACGTTCCCATTGCAAATCTCATTCCTATCTTCTTCTTAAATCAAAGAGAACATCTTTGTTTAGTGCTAGAATGGCTTAACAACTCATTATTTAAGAAAACAAGCCTTAATCCTTTAATAGGCAATAATAAGAATTTGATATCTAGCCTTATTTTTTATTATATTTATTTTTAAAGTTTGTCTTTATGACAGTGGACATCAGTTTTATATTTACAATAATACTATAAAATTTTCTTTTTGAAGCTATATTTCAGTAAAAATAATGAGCTGATTTAAAGTAAAACAGTACAGGCAGTGTATGTAGGAAAGATCTTGACCTTGACTTGCTAAAGACTAAAGTTTGGCAAATGCTGGACTTGATCTAACATTCTATGTTTCTATGGGGAAGAACTGGTTCTCTCTAGTCACTGTCTCAGCAAGATTACTTTTAGAGTAAAGTGTATTCTGATGACTTTCTTTACTTACTGTCCTGAGCTTGGTTGAAAGTAGAGTGGAGATGTTGCTTTGTTGCAATCAGGTATCTGGAGAGCAACTCAGAGATAGAGGAAAAGGAGACAAATCTATTTATAGTTTTTTTAAAAAAACAAAGCAAATCACCATGCAGATGTACATACATGCACAGATAAATACAATCAGCTCACTTGACTGTACCACTCCATGTATTATCAATGTAAAGTAGATAAGATGGCCTCATTCTATTTATTATTTATTTGTTTTTATTGTGGCAAAATATGCATAAAATAAAATTATCATTTTAACCATTTTAAAGTACAAAATTCAGTGGCATCAAATACATCCACAGTGTTGTGCAACCATCACTGCCATCCATCTCCTCATCTTAAACAGAAAGTCTGTACCTATTAAAGAGTAACACCCCATTACTCCCTTCCCCCACTCCTGGTAACTCCCGTTCTACTATGACTTTACTTATTCCAAGTACCTTATAAAAGTGGCATCATATGTTTGTCTTTTGTGTCTGGTTTATTTCACTTAGCATATTGTTCCTAAATTTCATCTCTGTTTGTAGCATGTATCAGAATTTCATTCATTTTTATGGTCAAGTAATATTCCATGATATACATATTCTACATTTTGTTTATCCATTCCTCTGTTGATTGACATTTGGATTGCTTCTACCTAGCCTGCGTGGTTACTGTGGCAGAGAGAAAAGTCTTAAGATGCACACAGCATCACCCCCAGGACTTCAGGGAATGGGGAAATTCATAACCTAATGAGAAAGTGGGGGTGCTGCTATAGGGAACAAAGGAAGAAATGCTAGGCAGACTAACTGAATAAATAAATATCATTACTTTATTTTACCATATTATGTCTGTAAGGGTTTACTTGATACCAAATATGGGATTACGAAAACAAATAACTCTATTTTTAAAACTCGTTTGTTTAAAAAGTGGGTATTTTGTATCTTTCTCTCAACTCATAATGACCAACCTTACCATGTCTGTATTATGTACCTTTAGATACATGATCTAAGGTGGATGAATTTGAATCTTTCTGTTAACATTTGGGATAAGATGGAGAGGGAACTGAGCATCTAGGCCAGCCTCTTGGATGGAGAATTTTTTCTCAGGGGCTAGGTGTGTGCACATGTGGTGGGGTGGGGAGGGGAGTCTTCCTACCTCCATATGCACAGAGAAGTTGAGAAAGTTGATGTTCAAAGAAAAATTTCAAGTAGAAGAGAAGAGAAAAGCAAAGACAAGAGAAAAAGAGAATGCTGGCTGGGTCCTTGTTGAGATGTTTGTGGAGTTGCAAGAAAAAACAGGATTTCAGCACTAGAAGAAGCATCTCATGTTAAAAGTGGAGCAAAGATTTTGGGCTCAGCTAACCTGAGTTCATGGTCTGAGCACATGAGCATTCAGTTCCTTATTCTGGTCCCTTCCAGGGACTCAGCTTTTCCCACTCTTGAAATTTGTGAAGACATCTGAGTTCTTAAAACAATCCCCCTTATTGATTAAACAAGTTTGGCTGGAGTGAGTTTCTTTTTCTTGTAATCAAATAATCTGAATTAAACTAATTTATTTCAGATTCTTAGATCTAAAACATTCTGAGAATAAAAATGCTAGAGGTACCATATATATCCAAATACAAGTCAACTCCTAATACCAAGTATCTATTGGCATAATATGAGGATGTGTGCTTTAACTACCATCTCATTCATTGTAAAGTAATTGGGAGTTCACCATAATACAAGACGTTTAAAAGGATTCCTTCTAATTTTCAGGAATGATTTTAAGAAAAAAAAATCTTGCCTTCTAGTCAGACATATACAGTTGCCAACTAACAAGAGGGTGTTCACATTAATCCCTATAAGCTGACCATGTCACAACTTATCACAGAAACAGAACATGCAGAAAGTAATAACACATTTTACTACTCAGTAAACTGCACGCAGAATCTCTGGTGCAGCTGCATGTGATCTTCCTGACCAAAGCTTGGGGCTAGTAGAAACACTCAATATAATAATGAAAGAGAAAAGCTCTCCTTAAGGTAATAGAGCCCCATAGGGCAAAATTATTATCAACTCACCCATATAGCTATAGCAAAAGGTAGATACTGGGAGAAAAAAATCAAGTTTAAAATGAAACCACGAGCTTACAGAGAGCTTTTTTATTCATGTGACAAGATTTTGTTATAAATTACTTTAATGCTTTCAAAACCTCGATAAATGGATTGATAGATAACAAATTTTGTCTTGTGGCTTATTTACTCCCTAGAATTAAATTACGAAGTGGGAAGGGCATTAACTCTTCTAGACCACTAGAAAACCACTTAGGGCACTGGACTGGAGAAAGTACTAGAAATAATGACTCAAGAGAGGATTTCTCCAGCCTCTTTGTGTAACTGGGAACTTTATCAGAAGACAAAAATCACAAAAACAAGGGATTAGGAAACAGACATCCAAGTAAAGACCAGGTAACACTTCCATTTATGAAGACTAATGTTGAAATTATTAGATCATTATGTATGCACAATAACTCTGAAAATGCTATATAGACCAGTGGATCTCAGTGTATGGTCCTCAGACCAGTAGCATCAGAATTACTAGAGAACTTGTTAGAAATGCAAATTCTCAAGCTACACCAAGACCTGCTGAATATGTAATTCTGGAGGTAAGGCCCAAAAGACTGTTTTAACAAGCCCTCCTGGTGATTCTGATATGCACCACAATTTCTGATTCACTTGTGCCGGAGTGAAGAGGAAGAGCTTTGCTGTTAGACAGATGCGGATCCAAATCAGCCTGTTCTCTTACTGGCTGTGTTATTTTTGCCATTTACTTAATCGGTGAGGGCCTGAATTTCCTCATCTGAAATGTAAAAAATGGATTCTTACCTCACACTAATGTAAAGATTAAATTTATATTACTTGTAAACAGACTTCTCAAAGTGCCTGATTTTATCATGTACGTGATAGTACCATGCTAGTAGCCCCATTTTGTAGAGGAAGTATGTGGTGAAGCCAGGCCATGAACCCAGGTTAGCTGAGCCCAAAATCTATGCTCCACTTTTAACATGAATTGCTTCGTCTAGTGCTGAAATACTGTTTTTTTTCTTGCAACTCCACAAACATTATCTTAATGGATTTATTTATTCTCTTCAATTACATGAGAAATATCTGCCTAATGCAGAAAAAGAAAGAAAAGAAATTCCTGAAAAACTCATCACAATTTTATGACTCAGAAATAACCTCTATTACATTTTGGTATAAAGATTTCCACTCAATCTTTTGTTATAAAATATCGTAAATGCTATTTTTTCATTCAAAATATTGAGAATTTTCTTTCATTTTGATAAATGTATCTAAGAATTAGAAAGCAATCTGCAATATAGGAAACATTTTAGCATATGTCCTATAAACAAAAAGTAGAATATTTCCAAATTTTTTAATGTAATGAGAATGGGTATTACAGTTGTCATACCAACATTTGTTGTACCCTTCCTCCACTATGTCGAAGCGACATGATTAGAATTTACCAGTGTCAGGCTCAGTTCCAGGGAAGAGCCAATGAAAGTTACTTTTCCCTAGTCACGTGACTGGTTTAGAAAGTACACTAATCAAGCTTTCCCTCTTCCATAGCTAAGCAGTTGGCTCAGGAGTGAACATTATGATATTCAAGTTGGTTCAGTCAGAGGGAAGCTAAGGACATTTGTTTGAGACAGAAATGCTCCCCTTTTGGACTCAAGTGAGCAAATCTGTAGCCAGGAGATGTTGACAGCCATCATATGACAAGGAGGAGAATCAAACTTCTATTAAAACTGATCTCACGGAGGATTGACTGGAAAGATAGATGAATCTCATGGAGTTCCAGGGTCAGATCAATCCTGAAGCCTGTAACGCGACCAATTAGTTTATTTATAGTTGCATTTCTCCCATTAGCTGTAGCCTTACAACAGGCTGTGGGACCAGCCTTTTCTTCATATGGCTGAATCATTGGTTATACCGCATCTTTAAACATCAGGAGATTTCTGTTTCTATTAATGGCAGAGTCACTGTACCAGACTATGCCTCACTTTTTATACAATGACAAAACTGTATAAAAATATGCAATAATTACTTTCGGATGTTGGGAAAAAGGCAACAGTAGAAGAAAACTGTGATCCCTGAAGGGAAGTAAGTTTGATTTCCCAAAAAAGGTGGGAATCACTCTGATTTTTTCCTGGAAAGTTTTTTTTTGTTTGTCATTATTTGGGAATATAAGCAATATCAGTGAACGTTCTTAAGTCGGAAGGGAAATTACACACACATACACACACACACACAGAAAGAGCTCTGGAAATGATAAATATTTTGTTGGTATATGTAAAGGACTATTTTTCTTTTGTTAATCTATTTAAAATACATATGCCTCTTTAAAGCAAAAATGATAACAATGTATTAAATGGGTTTGTAATGTTTGTAGATGTAACATGTATGATGACAACAGTTCTAAGAATAAGAGGCTGCATGATAAATTATCCCAACTTAGTAGCTTAAAATAACGTCCATTTATTAATTAACAGTTCTATATGTCCTAAGTCTGAACTGGGATCTCTGTTCAAGATTTTAAAAAGTTGAAATCAAGATATCAGCTGGGTTGTGTTTCTTTATAAACAACAGGGTCTTCTTTCAAGCTTATGTGGTTGTTGGAAGAATTCAAGTCCTTGCAGTTGTAGGACTGAAGCCCCTATTCTCATGCTGGCAGTTGACCAGGGGCAATTCCCAACTTCTAGAGGCCATCCATATTTTCTTGCCATGTGGCCACCTCCATAGGCCCTGTCATGTTTTTAATCTCTCTGACTTCAGAAAGGGCCCAGTGCCTTATAAAGGTACATCTAATTATGTTAGGCCTGCTAAATACCTCTCTTTTGAGGGATCCAAAGTCAGCTGATTAATAATCTCATCATGAATGATATTCCATCATATTCACAGGTTCTACCCTCAACCAAGGAGAGGGGAATGGTATCCTCATGCACACTAGTGAACAGTAATCTTAAGGACCATCTTAGACTTCTGTGTGCTATAGGATAAAAATGAAAATTAAAACCATTGTACAGTTTTTATATTTTACCTTAAATAATAATATATTATCTCTAAGTAGATTGGAATAAATTTTGGAGGCATAATATAGTCTGTAGAGCAACCAGTTAAAAAATTCGAAGAGATATCACTAAGATGCAAATAAAAAAACTAAAATAGAAAACTAAAAAATATCTGAACAACTCAAAAGATGGCAAAGGACAAATAAGAGGAGCAAAAAAGAAATGAGACAAATACAAAACTACAAAATGCAACCATATCAATAATAACATTAAATGTCAATGGAATAAACATTTCAAGCAAAAGGCAGAGATTGTTAGACACGGACAGAGAATGTGGAGAAAAGCAAAATCAACAGAGGATGTGGACAGAGGATGTGGAGGAAAACAAAAACCAACTCTATACTGTCTACAGGCAATATATTTTAAATAAAAAGGTACACATCAATGGAAAGTGAATGAGAATGAAAGATACACAATGCACATAGCAAGTATGAGAAACCTAGAGAAGATCAGACAAAATGTACTTAAAAAAAGAAGTTTCTTTTGCTGTGCAGAAGCTATTTAGTTTGATTAGATCCCATTTCTCAATTTTGGCCTTTGTTGCAATTGCTTTTGGTGTTTTAGTCATGAAGTCTTTGCCCATGTCCTGAATGGTATTGCCTAGGTTTTCTTCTAGCGTTTTTATGATTCTAGGGCTTACATTTAAATCTTTAATCCCTCTTGAGTCAATTTTTGTATAAGATGTAAGGAACGGGTCCAGTTTCAGTTTTCTGCATATGACTAGCCAGTTTTCCCAACACCATTTATTAAGTAGGGAACGCTTTCCCCATTGTTTGTTGTTGTCAGGCTTGTTAAAGATCAGATGGTTGTAGATGTGTGATGTTATTTAATTTTTGCAGTCTATCCACCTGACAAAGGGCTAATATCCAGAATCTACAAGGAATTTAACAAATTTGCAAGAAACAAACAACTCCATCAAAAAGTGGACAAAGAATATGGACAGACACTTTTCAAAAGAAGACATTTATGTGGCCAAAAAACACGTGAAAAAATGCTCATTGTCACTGGTCATCAGAGAAATGCAAATCAAAACCACAATGAGATACCATCTCACGCCAGTTAGAATGATGATCATTAAAAAGCCAGGAAACAACAGATGCTGGAGAGGATGTGGAGAAACAGGAAGGCTTTTACACTGTTGGTGGGAGTGTACATTAGTTCAACTATTTGTGGAAGACAGTGTGGAGATTCCTCAAGGATCTAGAACTAGAAATACCATTTGACCCAGCAATCCCATTATTGGGTATATACCCAAAGGATTATAAGTCATTCCACTATAAAGATACATTCACACGTATGTTTGTTGCAACGTTGTTCACAATAGCAAAGACTTGGAACCAACCCAAATGCCCATCAATGATAGACCGGATAAAGAAAATGTGGCATATATACACTATGGAATACTATGCAGCCATAAAAAGGATGAGTTCATGTCCTTTGCAGGGACATGGATGAAGCTGGAAACCATCATTCTCAGCAAACTGACACAGGAACAGAAAACCAAACACTGCATGTTCTCACTCATAAGAGGGAGTTGAACAATGAGAACACATGGACACAGGGAGGGAAACATCACAAACTGGGGCTTGCTGGTGGGTGAGGGGCAAGGGGAGGGATAGCATTAGGAGAAATACCTAATGTAGATGACGGGGTTGATGGGTACATCAAACCACCATGGCATGTGTATACCTATGTAACAAACCTGCACGTTCTGCACATGTATCCCAGAACCTAAGTACAATAAAGGAAGAAAAAAGAAGTATCACTAGATCGCATGTTCTTACTCATAAGTGGGGTCTAAGCTTTGAAGATGCAAAGGCATAAGAATGACACAATGAACTTTGGGGACTCGGGAAAGGGTGGGAAGGGGTGAAGGCTAAGAGACTGCAAACTGGGTGCACTGTATACTGCTCGGGGGATGGGTGCACCAAAATCTCACAAATCACCACTAAAGAACTTACTCATGTAACCAAACACCACCTGTTCCCCAATAACATATGGATATTAAAAAATTTAAAAAATTTATGCTGCAAAAAGAGAGAAGTATCACTAGAGATAAAGTGAATTGCTTCATAATGATCAAAACGACAACACACCAGAAAGATTATACAGTCAAAATAGAATAAAAACACACACAAGCACACTGATTTCACCCTCCACCTGCAACCCAATCTCCACTGAGCAGCCAAAGTGATCTATTTAAGATCCAAATCAGATTATGGGAGCAAATAGACTGAGATTCTGACTAATATAATAGATTTTATCCCTATAGTACAATGATGGTTTGAAATAATAAAATTCATCTTTATAATTAAGCACATCAGTAGTGTGAAGGAGAAAAATGATGTGATGAATTTGATGAATGCAGAAAAAATATTTGCCAAAGACCCCAACTAGAAGCCAAAAAGAATTTTCTTTATAGCTAGCGGTTGTAGCAAAAATTTCCATGAAACCTCATACATAATGAGAAACCATTAACCATATTTTTCCTTCTGGATTGAGAACAATACAAACATGCTTAATTTTTTGAGATGGAGTCTCATTCTGTCACCCAGGCTGGGGTGCAGTGGTGCAATCTTGGTTCACTGCAACCTCTGCCTCCCGGGTTCAAGCAATTCTCCTGCTTCAGCCTCCTGAATAGCCGAGATTATAGGTGCCCACCACAATGCCTGGCTAATTTTTGTAGTTTTAGTAGAGACATGGTTTCACCATGTTGGCCAGGCTGGTCAACAACTCCTGACCTCAAGTAATCTGCTCCCCTTGGCCTCCCAATGTGCTTGGATTACAGGTGTGCTACAGCTCCTTGCCTTAATTTCTCTTAACATTGTACTAGATGTGTCAGCCAGTACTCTGGGGAAAGAGAAAAAATATACATATATATGTAAGAATTATTATAAGGAAGAGATAATTGTCTTTATGGTATTATAATAATCTATATCAGTGCTGTCCAATAGAAATGCAATGTACATCAGAAATGTAATTTAAAATTTTCTAACCATTGATTAAAAAGAACAGGTGAAATTAATTTTAATAATATAATTTATTGGCTGGGGGCAGTGGCTCATACCTTTAATCCCAACACTTTGGGAGGCCGAGGTGGGCGGATCATAAGGTCAAGAGATCGAGATCATCCTTGCCAACATGATGAAACCCCGTCTCTACTAAAAATACAAAAATTAGCTGGGCATGGTAGCGCATGCCTGTAGTTACAGTTTCGGTTTGCCAGTATTTTATTGAGGATTTTTGCATCGATGTTCATCACGGATATTGGTCTAAAATTATCTTTTTTTGTTGTGTTTCTGCCAGGCTTTGGTATCAGGAGGATGCTGGCCTCATAAAATGAATCAGGGAGGATTCTTTCTTTTTCTGTTGATTGGAATAGTTTCAGAAGGAATGGTACCAGCTCCTCTTTGTACCTCTGGTAGAATTCAGCTAGGAATCGGTTCTGTCCTGGACTTTTTTTGGTTGGTAGGCTTATAATTATTGTCTCAATTTCAGGGCTTGTTATTGGTCTATTCAAGGATTCAACTTCTTCCTGGTTTAGTCTTGGGACGGTGTACATGATTATCTCAATAGACGCAGAAAAGGCCTTCGACAAAATTGAACAGCTTTCATGCTAAAAACTATCAATAAAGTAGGTATTGATGGAACGTATCTCAAAATAATAAAAGCTATTTATGACAAACCCACAGCCAATATCATACTGAATGGGCAAAAACTGGAAGCATTCCTTTTGAAAACTGGCACAAGACAGAAATGCCCTCTCTCACCACTCCTATTCAACATAGTGTTGGAAGTTCTGGCCAGGGCAATCAGGGAGGAGAAAGAAATAAAGGGTATTCAATTAGGAAAAGAGGAAGTCAAATTGTCCCTGTTTGCAGATGACATGATTGTATATCTAGAAAACCCCATCATCTCAGCCCAAAATCTCCTTAAGCTCATAAGCAACTTCAGCAAAGTCTCAGGATACAAAATCAATGTGCAAAAATCACAAGCATTCTTATACACCAATAACAGAGAAACAGAGAGCCAAATCATGAGTGAACTCCCATTCACAATTGCTTCAAAGAGAATAAAACACCTAGGAATCCAACTTACAAGGGACGTGAAGGACCTCTTCAAGGAGAACTACAAACCACTGCTCAAGGAAATAAGAGAGGAAACAAGCAAGTGGAAGAACATTCCATGCTCATGGATAGGAAGAATCAATATTGTGAAAATGGCCATACTGCCCAAGGTAATTTAGAGATTCAATGCCATTCCCATCAAGCTACCAGTGACTTTCTTCACAGAATTGGAAAAAACTACTTTAAAGTTCATATGGAACCAAAGAAGAACCCGCATTGCCAAGTCAATGCTAAGCCAAAAGAACAAAGCTGGAGGCATCATGCTACCTGACTTCAAACTATACTATAAGGCTACAGTAACCAAAACAGCATGGTACTGGTACCAAAACAGAGATATAGACCAATGGAACAGAACAGAGCCCTCAGAAATAATACCACACATCTACAACCATCTGATCTTTGGCAAACCTGACAAAAACAAGAAATGGGGAAAGGATTCCCTACTTAATAAATGGTGCTGGGGAAACTGACTAGCCATATGTAGAAAGCTGAAACTGGATCCCTTCCTTACACCTTAACCAAAAATTAATTCAAGATGGATTAAAGATTTAAACATTAGAACTAAAACCATAAAAACCCTGGAAGAAAACCTAGGCAATACATTCAGGACATAGGCATGAGCAAGGACTTCATGATTAAAACACCAAAGGCAATGGCAACAAAAGCCAAAATTGACAAATGGGATCTAATTAAACTAAAGAGCTTCTGCACAGCAAAAGAAACTACCATCAGAGTGATCAGGCAAGCTACAGAATGGGAGAAAATTTTTACAATTTACCCATCTGACAAAGGGCTAATATCCAGAATCTACAAAGAACTTAAACAAATTTGCAAGAAAAAAATCAAACAACCCCATCAAAAAGTGGGTGAAGGATATGAACAGACACTTGTCAAAAGAAGACATTTATGCAGCCAAAAGACACATGAAAAAATGCTCATTGTCACTGGCCATCAGAAAAATGCAAATCAAAAGCACAATGAGATACCATCTCACACCAGTTAGAATGGCAATCATTAAAAAGTCAGGAAACAACAGGTGCTGGAGAGGATGTGGAGAAATAGGAACACTTTTACACTGTTGGTGGGAGTGTAAACTAGTTCAACGATTGTGGAAGACAGTGTGGCGATTCCTCAGGGATCTAGAACTAGAAACACCATTTGTCCCAGCCATCCCATTACTGGAATAAAGACACATGCACACGTATGTTTATTGTGGCGCTATTCACAATAGCAAAGACTTGGAACCAACCCGAATGTCCATCAATGATAGACTGGATTAAGATAATGTGGCATATATACACCATGGAATACTATGCAGCCGTAAAAAAGGATGAGATCATGTCCTTTGTAGGGACATGGATGAAGTTGGAAACCATCATTCTCAGCAAACTATCGCCAAGGACAGAAAACCAAACACCGCATGTTCTCACTCATAGGTGGGAATTGAACAATGAGAACATTTGGACACAGGAAGGGGAACATCACACACTGGGGCCTGTTGTGGGGTGGGGGGTGGGGGAAGAATTGCATTAGGAGATATACCGAATGTAAATGATGAGTTAATGGGTGCAGCACAGTAACATGGCACATGTATATGTATGTAACAAACCTGCATGTTGTACACATGTACCCTAGAACTTAAAGTATAATAATAATAAAAAAACATGAAATGATTAGAAAAAAATGTATGAGAATAATTTTAGGGCCTAGAGTGAGGAAGGATTTCTAAAATAAATTCCCCAAAGCACAGCCATAAACAAAAAATTGACAAATTTTATTATAACAAAATCAAAACCTTTGTTCAAATGGAAAGTACAATGGAAAAAGTTAACAGAGAAGCCACAGACTGAGAAAAGACATTTTTAATGTCAAAAACTAATGAGACTAATATCTAGATATATAAGTGGAATTTTTGCAAGTTAAGAAACAGGAATAGCAATGGAAACACAGGCAAAGGATAGGAATGAATAGTACAAAATATAAGAAACTCATAAACCTAACAAACATACATGAGGATTCATCAATATTTGGAAAAATGCTAATTAAGACAATAATGAGATGTCAATTTATACCCATCCTATTGACAAAATCACACAGCTGGATAATGCAAACTATTAGCAGAAATCTGGAATGTAGGGAGCCTTCATATATTCTTCTGGAATTCTTAGTTAAATTAATCATGTTTATTCTCCATCACTGGACAATTGCTTTCCTAGGTGTATACACAAAAGTATTCTCACTCAGATTAATAAAGAACCATGTATGAGAATGTTTCTCTTAACTTTATGATAGTCGGGAGTTGGAAGCAATCTAGTTGTTACATGATTGGTTACCAAATGTTCATGCAAACTGGCAAATGCTAAGAAAATAGTGCTGAGTAAAAAGAAAGTCTAAAGGAGTTATATAGCATAGCACTCTATGTGCATCAAAAGTGTAAATAAAATTGACAATGCATGCTTTACAGGAACACATACAAATGAAAGAAGAGCATCAAATGAGTTAGCACAATGACCTGGGGTAGGATGGAAATGAGTTCTGCAGCTAAAGGGAAGGTAAATGTAAATAAAGAGAAAGGGGACTTATACAGGCCATGATGATGGTGTGATGGTCTAGGACATATGATTAATTCAATCTTCTGCACCTTGGGTCTAACCTACTTCACTTGCAGAAATTAAATCAACTTTTAACCATTAAAACTGTCCAGTGGTTTTCCATGATACTTCAAATCAAATCTAGACTAACTTGGTTTATAAAGCCCATGATTTGCATTCCAGTGCCTAGAACAGTGACTGGAATATTGTAAGAACTCTGTAACTGTGTATTGTATATTAAGAGTGAGGGAGCAACTAACTCCCCCTGGGCTCTTAGCATATTTATATGCCTTATTTCACTAGCTGGTGTGTAAGCTGGGGAAAAGCTAGGAGCTACTTGCTTGCCTTTTCGTGTCACCAGAAAGTACAGCTGCTCACATCAAGTCTATGAATAACTTTTTGAGCACTGCAATAATGTAAGTAAAATTATGCAGGACGACAATAGGTTCATTTAAAATGTCTCAAACTTAAAAAATATAATTTATCTTGAAAAACGTTATATAATGATAATCATTATTATGTATTCATTTAAAGGTGTTTTCTAAAGCTTCTCTACTTGGCAGCATTTTTTGCGCTCTGCTCCATTAAAGCTTGAGAAGTACTTTGAATTACCAAATATGTTGGAAAGTTATGATATACAATTTCTTTAAAAATATCCTATAATTCTTACTTTTTTTTTTTTAACCAGATAAGTCTGGCTTTCCACCAGTCAGTCTAAATTAGATTTTACTTTATTTGGCAGTTCCTTAGTATTATATAAATCACTCTCTTATTAACATCCTCTCACCACTAATTAGTTAAGGGACTGTAACCAGTGCACACATGTAACTCCCACTACCTTCATGAGGATTAAACATTCATACCTTAGGGCAAAATTGGCATTTAACAAGAGAAATTGTTTCATGTGAATTAACCTTGAGGACGGGAGATAAATAATCCAGGAGGTACATGAGGATTCCCGAGTGTCATCACTAGGGATTCCATAATCATGGAGTGGCCCAAATAGTAATGGCATATTGAGAAATTTAAACTACCTTGATTGATGCAGAATGGTGTATGTTAAATTCTTTATGTGCAAAATATTTAAAGAATTTCTGGTAATTAGAGTACATAGTTTGGAACCAGTGTTGCAACTATAAGTGCGAAGCACATTCATACAAGACAGAAACTATTTAGTTTCATGCATTTTAAATTATTTCAATCATATAGTGGAGACTTGCATACCTCGTTAATATTGAAGAATCTCTGAGACTATTAAAAAAAAGGTTAATTTTGTCAAAAGTTAGAAAGTGTTTTGGAAAGTCGTACATATTTTCAGTAGTACTATGGTATCATGTTAGGAATTGTATAAAAGTAGTCCCTAACCACAAAATGAAATTAGGATATATGCAACTAGAAATGAAAGGAAATGTCTCAAACTACTGTTTTGAATAGGGAAATTCTGCCTGTGAGGGAGAGGGTAGGGGAACAGCTCAGAAAGATTTCAAAACAGGTAATGCTTAAGACAGATTAAATGGGAGAAGTGAGGGATGGAGGTAGGGTGCAAATTCTAATCAGAAGAACAGGAAAAACAAACTCATGGGGGTATAAAAGATGAGAATATTGGAGGTGGAGTAGTGTGTTGGTGAGGCTGGAGCACAGAGAGGAAGGATACAGGCTATGTATAAAATTATGATTTTGTTCTATGGGGAATAAAAAATCATTTTAAAAATCACACTAATATTTTTAGTTTTGCGGAGTGTGTGACCAAAGAAGTAATAAATATTCACGTTAGAAAATCTAGAAATGAGTGTGAGCTATGCAAAAATCTAACCACCCCTTGTACCAATATTTAATAATAAAAACATTACAGTGGATATTTTCTGTTTTGGGTGACCTAAGATCGATTTTCTATTGTTTGCAAAGGTATTTATCCTCTCTGTGTGATCCATGTATTTCAGGGAAAGCTGAGTTCTACTGTGACTCTATGGATCAGGCAAGTGTTCAAGACTTCAGTTTAGGTCCATATACATGGTTACAATGATTGGTTCAGAGATAGACATATGACCTAAGTTGGTCCAATTAGATTAATGCTCAGAATTTTTGCTTAATGGTTGGGAAGAACATTTCCCTTTCTCCTTGGACATGAATAAGGAAGCATGCAGTCCTAGAAACCACGGGCAACTACCTTGGTACTATGACAGGAGATGGATAAGGAGATAACAAAACAAAACAAAACAAAACAAACAAACACACAAAAAACAGCCAAGGAATAGAGAAAAGTGGACAAAAAGTGGTCCTAGTCTTTACATTTGGATGCTCAGTGAAACCCCATTTGAAACAAACCTCACCTCTAGAGGGTTTTTTATTACGAACGTGAATAAAGTCCTTTTATGGTTTAAGCCAGTTTGAATTATAATATCTGTTACTTGTCATTGAAACATCCTACCTGATAACACAGTTAACATCACAGAGTCCTTATGCCGGAGACACAGAAGTATCTCCTCTGTTCATATTGCCTTCTGTTTTCTTCTGGTAAGTGCTCCTCTGCATGGTCACAGGGGTAAGACCTTGGCATTCATCTTTT
Source organism: Pongo pygmaeus (assembly GCF_028885625.2). Lineage (NCBI taxonomy): Eukaryota > Metazoa > Chordata > Mammalia > Primates > Hominidae > Pongo > Pongo pygmaeus. The sequence continues at coordinate 82,741,678 of NC_085930.1, forward strand.
GTGTCTGCATTTGAATTGTCCCAAGACAGTCCAACTTACACAAATTAGAACAATTTTGAATTATGACCAAGAGGAAGATTGAATATGTTTTCAGTGCCTGAAAGTCTAATAGATTAAAATTGGGAGCTGTCTGTATCCTTATTTCCTGCCGTGTAGATAGAAGTAGAAAACTTGATCTAAAAGGAGAAGGAACCAGAATATATGTGCAGAGCAAAACAATGAGAATTAAACAAAATAAGGAGAGAATGAACTTGTAGATCCCTGGTTCCATCATTCTGCTGTCAAAGTTCACTTTAACCTTGCTCCTACATTCTGTGCAATCCCCATTTTTGGTAAACCAATAAGAATATAAAGGAAGACAGTTTTCTCTATTTTTATAGGCTTGTCCAGGGAAAATATTCAGTATGATAATAAGTACGGTTATATTGGTTATTTAAAGCCAATATTTATTCTGATGTTACTAGTTGTAACCAGGACATATTAAAATATATGTTTTCAAAATGAGGATTATACTTTATAAAAAGATTTTTTACAATATTGCTTTATCCTTAACATTATACTTGGAGATATTTTCCTATACTATTAAATAGTCTTTGAAATTATGATTTATAATGGTTGTATTGGAAACACTACCTAGTGTGTTATGAATTATGTAACTGTTGTTCTGTTGTTAGGTATTTAAGTTGGTCCTTATCTTTAACAATTATAAGATTCTGAAAGGAATATTTCTCAGCAAAAAAATCTTTGTCTGTCCGTATTTATGAACATTTCCTTAATTTTTTTTTTTTTTTGAGACTGGATCTTGCTCTGTCACCAAGGCTGAAGTGCAGTGGTGTGATCTTGGCTCACTGCAACCTCTGTCTCCTGGGCTCAAGATCTTCTCACCTCAATCTCCTGAGTAGCTGGTACTACAGGTGCACACCACTGTAACTGGGTTTCGCCATGTTGCCCAGGCTCCTTATGACAACTTTTTAAAAAATGACTGTGATATAAGGCAGGAGTATTTTTAAGGTTCATCATAAATATGGCTAAATAATTTTTAGAAAGTTTTGGCCAATTCTCATAGAAATTTATGAGTGTCTGCCTTGATGTACCATATCAGGTATTGTATTTTATCATTTAAAAACTTTTTACTAATTCCAGTATAAATTCTTAATTAAAGAAGGGCTATGTTTAAAACTGTGTGCTTCAGTGTCCTAGAGTATGCATATGTATTGATGTAACTGCAAGTACTCTGTTCTTGGAAAGTATCCTTTAAGTTTTCTTCTAACTTCTCTTACACGACTATGCTTTGTTCCATCTTTCTAGTCTCTTTCTTTACTTGGTTCCGGTTTTCCAAATGGACTCGTCTCCAGTCTTTTCTTGTTAATTCAGTGGAATGAGACAATATTGCCTCTTAAGAATTATACGACAGACAGGCGGTTCCAAGATGGCTGAATAGGAACAGCTCCAGTCTACAGCTCCCAGAGTGAGCGATGCAGAAGACGGGTGATTTCTGCATTTCCAACTGAGGTACTGGGTTCATCTCAATGGGACTTGTCAGACAGTGGGTGCAGGACAGTGGGTGCAGCGCATCGAGCGTGAGCCAAAGCAGGGTGAAGCATCATCTCACCTGGGAAGCACAAGGGGTCAGGGAATTCCCTTTCCTAGCCAAGCAAAGCTGTGCAGACAGCACCTGGAAAATTGGGTCACTCCTACCCTAATGCTGCGCTTTTCCAATGGTCTTAGCAAACGGCACACCAGGAGGTTATATCCTATGCCTGGCTCAGAAGGTCCCAAGCCCACAGAGCCTCGCTCATTGCCAGCACAGCAGTTGGAGATTGAACTGCAAGGCGGCAGCAAGGCTAGGGGAGGGGCGCCTGCCATTGCTGAGGCTTCAGTAGGTAAACAAAGTGGCCAGAAGCTTGAACTGAGTGGAGCCCACCGCAGCTCAAGGAGGCCTGCCTGCCTCTGTAGACTCCACCTCTGGGGGCAGGGCATAGCTGAACAAAAGGCAGCAGAAACCTCTGCAGACTTAAATGTCCCTGTCTGACAGCTTTGAAGAGAGTAGTGGTTCTCCCAGCATGGAGTTTGAGATCTGAGAACGGACAGACTGCCTCCTCAAGTGGGTCCCTGACCCCCAAGTAGCCTATCTGGGAGGCACCCCCCAGTAGGGGCAGACTGACACCTCACACGTCTGGGTACCCCTCTGAGACGAAACTTCCAGAGGAAAGATCAGGCAGCAACATTTGCTATTCAGCAATATTCGCTGTTCTGCAGCTTCTGCTGCTGATACTCAGGAAAACAGGGTTTGGTGTGGACCTCCAGCAAACTCCAACAGACCTGCGGCTGAGGGTCCTGACTGTTAGAAGGAAAACTAACAAACAGAAAGGACATCCATACCAACACCCCATCTGTATATCACCATCATCAAAGACCAAAGGTAGATAAAACCACAAAGATGAGGAAAAAACAGAGCAGAAAAACTGGAAATTCTAAAAATCAGAATGCCTATCCTCCTCCAAAGGAATGCAGTGCCTCACCAGCAACGGAACAAAGTTGGATGGAGAATGACTTTGATGAGTTAAGAGAAGAAGGCTTCAGACGATCAAACTACTCCGAGCTAAAGGAGGAAGTTGGAACCCATGGCAAAGAAGCTAAAAACCTTGAAAAAGGATTAGACAAATGGTTAACTAGAATAACCAATGTAGAGAAGTCACTAAATGACCTGATGGAGCTGAAAACCATGGCATGAGAACTACGTGACAAATGCACAAGCTTCAGTAGCAGATTCGATCAACTGGAAGAAGGGGTATCAGTGATTGAAGATCAAATGAATGAAATGAAGCGAGAAGAGAAGTTTAGAGAAAAAAGAATAAAAAGAAACGAACAAAGCCTCCAAGAAATATGGGACTATGTGAAAAGACCAAATCTACGTCTAATTGGTGTACCTGAAAGTGACAGGGGAATGGAACTAAGTTAGAAAACACTCTGCAGGATATTATCCAGGAGAACTTCCCCAATCTAGCAAGGCAGGCCAACATTCAAATTCAGGAAATACAGAGAATGCCACAAAGATACTCCTCGAGAAGAGCAACTCCAAGACAAATAATTGTCAGATTCACCAAAGTTGAAATGAAGGAAAAAATGTTAAGGGCAGCCAGAAAGAAAGGTTGGGTTACCCGCAAAGAGAAGCCCATCAGACTAACAGCTGATCTCTCAGCAGAAACTCTACAAGCCAGAAGAGAGTGGGGGCCAATATTCAACATTCTTAAAGAAAAGAATTTTCAACCCAGAATTTCATATCCAGCCCAACTAAGCTTCATAAGTGAAGGAGAAATGAACTCCTTTACAGACAAGCAAATGCTGAGAGATTTTGTCACCACCAGGCCTGCCCTAAAAGAGCTCCTGAAGGAAGCACTAAACATGGAAAGGAACAACCAGTACCAGCCACTGCAAAAACATGCCAAATTGTAAAGACCATCAAGGCTAGGAAAGAACTGCATCAACTAATGAGCAAAATAACCAGCTAACATCATAATGACAGGATCAAATTCACACATAACAATATTAACCTTAAATGTAAATGGGCTAAATGCTCCAATTAAAAGACACAGACCAGCAAATTGGATAAAGAGTCAAGACCTATCAGTGTGCTGTATTCAGGAAACCCACCTCACATGCAGAGACACACATAGGCTCAAAATAAAGGGATGGAGGAAGATCTACCAAGCAAATGGGAAACAAAAAAAGGCAGGGGTTGCAATCCTAGTCTCTGATAAAACAGACTTTAAACCAACGAACATCAAAAGAGACAAAGAAGGCCATTATACAATGGCAAAGGGATCAATTCAACAAGAAGAGCTAACTATCCTAAATATATATGCACCCAATACAGGAGCACCCAGATTCATAAAGCAAGTCCTTAGAGACCTAGAAAGAGACTTAGACTCCCACACAATAATAATGGGAGACTTTAACACCCCACTGTCAACATTAGACAGATCCATGAGACAGAAAGTTAACAAGGATATCCAGGAATTGAACTCAGCTCTGCACCAAGCAGACCTAATAGACGTCTACAGAATTCTCCACTCCAAATCAACAGAATATACATTCTTCTTAGCACCACATCACACTTATTCCAAAATTGACCACATAGTTGGAAGTAAAGCACTCTTCAGCAAATGTAAAAGAACAGAAATTATAACAAACTGTCTCTCAGACCACAGTGCAATCAAACTAGAACTCAGGATTAAGAAACTCACTCAAAACCACTCAACTACATGGAAACTGAACAACCTGCTCCTGAATGACTACTGGGTACATAACGAAATGAAGGCAGAAATGAAGATGTTCTTTGAAACCAATGAGAACAAAGACACAAAATACCAGAATCTCTGGGACACATTCAAAGCAGTGTGTAGAGGGAAATTTATAGCACTAAATGCCCACAAGAGAAAGCAGGAAAGATCTAAAATTGACACCCTAACATCACAATTAAAAGAACTAGAGAAGAAGAGCAAACACATTCAAAAGCTAGCAGAAAGCAAGAACTAGCTAAGATCAGAACAGAACTGAAGGAGTAGAGACACAAAAAACCCTTCAAAAAATCAATGAATCCAGGAGCTGGTTTTTTGAAAAGATCAACAAAATTGACAGACTGCTAGTAAGACTAATACAGAAGAAAAGAGAGGAGAAATCAAATAGATACAATAAAAAATGATAAAGTGGATATCATCACCAATCCCACAGAAATACAAACTACCATCAGAGAATACTATAAACACCTCTATGCAAATAAACTAGAAAATGCAAAAGAAATGGATAAATTCCTTAACACATACAGCCTTCCAAGACTAAACCAGGAAGAAGTTGAATCTCTGAATAGACCAATAACAGGCTCTGAAATTGAGGCAATAATTAATAGCTTGCCAACCAAAAAAAGTCCAGGACCAGATGGATTCACAGACGAATTCTACCAGAGGTACAAGGAGGAGCTGGTACCATTCCTTCTGAAACTATTCCAATCAACAGAAAAAGAGGGAATCCTCATTAACTCATGTTATGAGGCCAGCATCATCCTGATACCAAAGCCTGGCAGAGACACAACAAAAAAAGAGAATTTCAGACCAATATCCCTGATGTACATCGATGCAAAAATCCTCAATAAAATACTGGCAAACCAAATCCAGCAGAACATCAAAAAGCCTATCCATCATGATCAAATGGGCTTCATCCCTGGGATGCAAGGCTGGTTCAACATATGCAAATCAATAAACGTAATCCATCATATAAACAGAACCAAAGACAAAAACCACATGATTATCTCGATAGATGAAGAGAAGGCCTTTGACAAAATTCAACAACCCTTCATGCTAAAAACTCTAAATAAATTAGGTATTGATGGGATATTTCTCAAAATAATAAGAGCTATTTATGACAAACCAACAGCAAATATCATACTGAATGGTAAAAACTGGAAGCATTCCTTTTGAAAACTGGCACAAGACAGGGATGCCCTCTCTCACCACTCCTATTCAACATAGTGTTGGAAGTTCTGGCCAGGGCAATCAGGCAGGAGAAGGAAATAAAGGGTATTCAATTAGGAAAAGAGGAGGTCAAATTGTCCCTGTTTGCAGATGACAAGATTGTATATTTAGAAAACCCCATCATCTCAGCCACAAATCCCCTTAAGCTGATAAGCAACTTCTGCCGTCTCAGGATACAAAATCAATGTGCAAAAATGACAAGCATTTCTATACACCAATAACAGACAAACAGAGAGCCAAATCATGAGTGAACTCCCATTCACAATTGCTTCAAAGAGAATAAAATACCTAGGAATACAACTTACAAGGGATGTGAAGGACCTCTTCAAGGAGAATTACAAACCACTGCTAAACGAAATAAAAGAGGACACAAACAAATGGAAGAACATTCCATGCTCATGGATAGGAAGAATCAATATCGTGAAAATGGCCATACTGCCCAAGGTAATTTAGAGATTCAATGCCATCCCCATCAAGCTACCAATGACTTTCTTCACAGAATTGGAAAAAAACTACTTTAAAGTTCATATGGAACCAAAAAAGAGCCCACATTGCCAAGTCAATGCTAAGCCAAAAGAACAAAGCCGGAGGCATCAAGCTACCTGACTTCAAACTATACTACAAGGCTACAGTAACTGAAACAGCATGGTACTGGTACCAAAACAGAGATATAGACCAATGGAACAGAACAGAGCCCTCAGAAATAATACCACACATCTACAACCATCTGATATTTGACAAACCTGACAAAAACAAGAAATGGGGAAAGGATTCCCTACTTAATAAATGGTGCTGGGAAAACTTGCTAGCCATATGTAGAAAGCTGAAACTGGATCCCTTCCTTACCCCTTATACAAAAATTAATTCAAGATGGATTAAAGACTTAAATGTTAGACCTAAAACCATAAAAACCCTAGAAGAAAACCTAGGCAATACCATTCAGGACATAGGCATGGGCAAGGACTTCATGTCTAAAACACCAAAAGCAATGGCAACGAAAGCTAAAATTGACAAATGGGATCTAATTAAACTTTTTCTGTGCTTCTGCACAGAAAAAGAAACTGCCATCAGAGTGAATAGGCAACCTGCAGAATGGGAGAAAATTTTTGCAATCTACTCATCAGACAAAGGGCTAATATCCAGAATCTACAAGGAACTCAAACAAACTTACAAGAAAAAAACAAACAACCCCATCAAAAAGTGGGCAAAGGATATGAACAGACACTTCTCAAAAGAAGACATTTATGCAGCCAACAGACACGTGAAAAAATGCTCATCATCACTGGCCATCAGAAAAATGCAAATCAAAACCACAATGAAATACCATCTCACACCAGTTAGAATGGCAATCATTAAAAAGTCAGGAAACAACAGGTGCTGGAGAGGATGTGGAGAAATAGGAACACTTTTATACTGTTGGTGGGATTGTAAACTAGTTCAACCATTGTGGGAGACAGTGTGGTGATTCCTCAAGGATCTAGAACTAGAAATACCATTTGACCCAGCTATCCCATTACTGGGTATATACCCAAAGGATTATAAATCATGCTGCTATAAAGACACATGCACACGTATGTTTATGGCGGCACTATTCGCAATAGCAAAGACTTGGAACCAACCCAAATGTCCATCAGTGCTAGACTGGATTAAGAAAATGTGGCACATACACACCAAGGAATACTATGCCGCCATAAAAAAGGATGAGTTCATGTCCTTCGTAGGGACATGGATGAAGCTGGAAACCATCATTCTCAGCAAACTGTCGCGAGGACAAAAAATCAAACACCACATGTTCTCACTCATAGGTGGAAATGGAACAATGAGAACGCTTGGACACAGGAAGGGGAACATCACACACCGGGGCCTGTTGTGGGGTTGGGGGAGGGGGGAGGGATAGCATTAGGAGATATACCTAATGTAAATGATGAGTTAATGGGTGCAGCACACCAACATGGCATATGTATACATATGTAACAAACCTGCATGTTGTGCACATGTACCCTAGAACTTAAAGTATAATAATAATAAAAAAAGAATTATATGACAGAAATGATCCTCTGAGCCTGTGTCTCATTGACTTGTAGTCAATAAGAGTCTATATCTGTGATTCAAAACATGGTGCAGGAAAGGAGATTTGTGTGTTGCTTTTGTATAGGTCAACAAATTTCTACAGAGGGAAACTCAATAAGGCATAAAAGGCTGCGTTCATACTCTCAGGTAATGATTTTTCAATGTATGAAAAATTTTACAAGGGAACAAAGTGAGAAAGTGTTCTTTGATTTGACAATGTGTTTATGTGTGGGCCTTACTATAGCTTCTTTGTGAATGTTTGTGCATGAATATGTTTTGAATATACTGTTTAAATATTTCCTTAATTCTTTGAAGCCCAAGGTCAAAACTCTTATCTTTTAATAAAACTTAAGCCCATTCCACCTTCAGCATGTCTCTCTTTCTTATCACTTTGTTTATTCAAAAAAGGTTTACTAAAACCCCAAAATGGGCCAGCCACTTTTCTAAGTGCTGAGATATATAATAAACAAGACCAGACTTTCTCCATATACTCATGGAGCTTATGATTTAAAAGAAGAGACAGATTTTAACTAAATCATCACCTGAATAAATTACAGTTATAAGCAATGATAAATGCTTGAATGAAGGAGAGGTACAGAGAACCCTGAAAGAATGTGTAATTGAGAGAGATGCTGACCTACTTTGGAGAATTGGAGCGGTTGAGGTGGGGGAGACCTCTCTGAGGAAATGTTTGAGCTGATATCTGAAGAATAAGTAGAAGAAACAGGGGAAAAAAAAGTGGGACGCAGGATGGGAGCATAGATTACAGTCAGAGGAACCAGCTTTTACAAGCTGCTATAGTGGAAAATAATATTTCTTCTTTGATTCTTTGCAGTAAATATTTTTGTTTGTTTGTTTGTTTGAGACAGAGTTTCACTCTGTCATCCAGGCTGGAGTGCAGTAGTGCCATCTCAGCTCACTGCAACTTCCGCCTCCCGGGTTCAAGTGATCCTCATGCCTCAGCCTCCTGAGTAGCTGGGATTACAGGTGTGTGTCAGCACACCTGGCTAATTTTTGTATTTTTAATACAGACGAGGTTTTGCCATGTTTGCCAGGCTGGTCTCGAACTCCTGTCCTCAAGTGATCTGCCTGCCTTGATCTCCCAAAGTGCTGAGATTACACATGTGAGCCAGGGCAGCCGGCCCATGCAGTAAATCTTAATTGACTATCTCCATGTGCCCATACTGGGATGCTGTGAATACAGCATTGGATGAGATAGATAAAGTCTATGTCCTCATGAAACTTATACTTTGGTGGAGGAAACAAAACAAAGAAAAAGGTGGATAAATATCATAATTTCAGCTAACCAGTACTATGAAGAAAATAAAGCAAGGGAAGTACTAGGGTATCTGTGTGTGAGGAGGATGTTTTAGAGACAGCATTTAGAAAATGCCTCTCTGAAGAGTTACTATTGAAACATATGAATAATTGAAACATATGAAAATATGAATAATGACAAGGAGGCATCTATGCAAAAATCTGAAGAGAGAGAAGCATCAAATATAAGGTGCTTATGGGAAAAAGGGGCTTAGTGTGTTCAAAGGGTAGCCAGGTGGCTGACATGGCTTGAACATATCAAGTGTGAGAAAAATAGGTAGGCAGTGAAGTCTGGGAGACAGGGCCACATAGGACTTAATATGCCATAGTACAGAGTTCAAATTTTACTCTAAGTGTGATGGGAATCTGGAAAACATTGGAGGATTTCAACAATGGGAAGGACATGTCTGACTTACATTTAAAAAATAAATGTGTATTTCAAAATGTGGATTTAAAAAAATACACTTTTGGTATAAAATTAAAGAGAGAGACAAGTTAGAAAAGGCTATGTAACAGTGATCCAAATGAAAGATGATGTGGATTGAACTAAGTTGGTACCTGTAGAGGTGTTTGGAAGTGGTCAAAGAGAGAAGAGTAACTTAGAATAGAGTTGCCCAAACCTGACAGATGGATTTGGATGTGGATGGGAAAGAGAAGAGGAACCTGATATGGTTTGACAGTGTAAGAGAAGAGGAATCTGATATGGTTTGACAGTGTCCCCACCCAAATCTCATTTTGAATTTTAGCTCCCAGAATCCACATGTGTCATGGGAGGGAGCTGATCAGAGGTAATTGAATCATGGGGCAGGTTTTTCCTGTGCTATTCTTGTGATAGTGAATGAGTCTCATGAGAACTGATGGTTTTTTAAAAGGGCATTTCCCCTGCACTTGCTGTCTCGCCTGCCACCATGTAAGATGTGCCTTTGCTTCTCCTTTGCCTTCCTCCATGATTGCATGGCCTCCTCAGCCATTTGGAACTGTAAGTCCACTAAACCTCCTTTTCTTTATTACCCAGCCTCAGGTATTTCTTCATAGCAGTATGAGAACAGACTAATACAGAACCAAATATGATAACATGTTTTTATCCGAGCAAGTTGATGAATGGGGGTGCCATTTTAACTGAAAGGGAGAAGTCCCAAGAAAGGATTCTACCTTGGACAGTGTGGCAGATGTAGTTGGTATCACACCAATATACCCCTTGCATTCACAGACCCTGACTATACCAATGGCATCTAAAGGCAGTGTCTTGGTCAGCTCAAGCCATTGCAACAAAAATACCATTTTCTAGGTGGCTGGAAGAACAGAAATTTAATTCCTTCAATTCTGGAAGCTGACAAATCTGAGACCATGGTGCCAGCATGGTTGGGTTCTAGTGAGAGCTCTCTTGCTGCTGTGCAGATGGCCATGGTCTTGCTGTATCCTCACATGGCAGAGAGCAATGAGAGGAAGCAAGCTCTCTCATGTCTCTTTTTATAAGAACACTTGTCTTATTCTAGAAGGCTCCACTCTCCTGACCTAATTACCTCCTAAAGATGCTACCTCCTAATACTATCACACTGGGGGTTAGAATTTCAACATATGAAACATTCAGTACACAACAGGCAAGCACCTGCAACTCTCCTTCTAAAAGCTCTCTCTCAAACCTGTGGTGTAGGGAAGATGGAAGTGCCATGGGGCTATATCTTCCAGAGTGTCCCAGAGCTAATGAAGTTGGGGTTGCTGAATAAATCCACCAGCTTCCTCAGCTTTTGAGTGGAGTAATTAAGAAGCATGTTCTACACAGTCTCCTGGAGTTTCCCAGGAGGGTTGTTCCCCAGTTGTCCGCAGTAGAAACCTGCTCAAAAATGCATCTTTAATTGGCTTTCTACCTTTTTCTATCTTACTCCCAACTCTCTTCCCAGTGCTCCCTGGTATCATCTTCTAAATAAATAATTTGAATGTACATATGTATCTCAGAGTCTGCTTCTAGGGGCTGAACAAGTTAGATAAGTTAGATCTAAGATAGCTTCTGGCTATCAAAGTGAGGATGTCAAGTGGACTGTTGAGTACATGGGTTTCGAACTCAGGAAAGAGCTCATGTTTTTTATCACCATGGCTGGTAATAAAAATTTTGGAGTCATTAGTGTAAAGACAGTATTTAAATTTATGGCAATGGATGGGATCATGATATATTAGAGGAACAAAAAGGAAGGCCACTGTGCCTAGAGTACAGATAGAATAAGACAAGTGAGAGAAGAAAAAAGGGGCTGGGTCATGTGGTACCTTATATGTTATGCAGGGCTTGAGTGTTTATTCTAAGGGTAAAATCCAAAGGGGTCTAAGTCTTATATGGTCTGGGACTCATTCAGGGTTGCTATGCAAGTTAATATCTACCTATTGCAATTGTATGTTTTGTTCTCTGAACTTCACAGTAAATAGCATCGGGATAGGAGAATTAAGCTTGCACCCTCTTTCCACGGTATACCATATTCAGTTCTCATTTGATATTCAAAATCCTTCTAATTAAAACATGCTTCTTTTCAGATATGCTCACGATCTCACACACCTAAAACTGTGTTTCCATCTTTCTGGCTATCTAGATGGGGAGATGAAATGAACCTTTTCGGATTATTCAAAACAAAGTTTTCAGGCTTGCTTCGTTTTTATTACATAAGTGGCAAATATGTTCTTCATCAGTCTGGCCCAGTTCTTACTCTTTAAAGCATCTCAAGATCCTTGCCTTGTTGAGAGTAATCAGAATTACATGATAGCCATGACCAATAGGCTCCCAAAGAAAGGCAGGAAACTTTCTTGGAATTCAAAGATATATAACAATAATGCAATAATTTCTTTTAATTAACAAAGACATTCATTTCAGTAATAGTTGAATTGAATAATTAAGATATTTTAAGAGACTGCTGTATATAGCTATATTCTTCATTACATACAAGATGTAATGACCCTGGGAAAAGTCAGTCAAATAGGAACTTTTCAATATGGGAAATAGTAGAGGAAATCTGCCATCTGTTGAAGACAAAGCATTTGAGCTATGACTGACATGGACATAGTACTCCCTCCCATCTCCAGTTTATTTGTTTTATTTTTTTGAAGCTTATTCATTATAAATGGAGAATTTAAACCTGCCCAGGGGAATATTTAAGGTCACTCTAATTTATTAGATCGTTAGTTGGAATAATTAGCAGAATCCACACTTTGGGCACGTAAGAGATAGTACTGCAACATTTCTCAGTAAATTACCAAAATCTTGATTATCTTATTAGCCTATTGATTTATTGTACTTCTCAACATTTCAGTAAACAGGAAGCCCTTGGACTTTCTGACCTCAAGAGATCCTGAGGTCATTAATTTCAAATCCCTTGAATCATCTCATCTTTGTTAAATTTACATAATAACAAATCCTCATTCTATGGGCAAGGCAAGTAATTCAAATATATTTGCCCATTTTAATTTTCAAAATAACATTTGGTGGTAGGCTCTACCATATTCATTAATTTACTCATGGACAAATTTCATCATAGAGAAGTTAAGAGCTAAATATACGTGACCAATCATTCCAATTTGCCCAAGACTCTCCTAGTTTTAGCACAGAAAGTCTCATGTTCTGGGAACCCTTCAGTTCAAGCTCATTTATGTCTCCACTCCACCAAATTCAGATTCTAACCCTCAGTACTTCAGAATATGACCATATTTGAAGATAGAGTTTGTATTAATATCTATTTATCTATTTATTATTATAGAGATAGGGACTTGCTCTGTCACCCAGGCTGGAGTGCGGTGGTGTGATGATAGCTCCCTTTACTCTTGGGTTTAAGCAATCCTTCCACTTCAGTGTCCTGAGTAGCTGGGACTAAAGTGCATAACACCATGGCTGGTTACTTTTTTTTAAAATGTAGAGACAGGGTCTCACTCTGTTGCCCTGGCTTGTCTCCAACTCCTAATCTCATGCAATCCTACTGCCTTGGTCTCCCAAAGCACTGGGATTACAGGCATGAGCCACCACACCCAGCTAAGATAGAGTTTTTAAATGGAGAACTAAGTTAAAATGAGATCATTAGGGTGGGCTCTAGTCCAATAGGACTGGAAATCCTTATAAGAAGAGGAAATATGGACAGATGTGTACATAGAAAAGCCCATGTAAAGACATAGGGAGAAGGCAGCCATCTACAAGTCAAGGAGAAAGGACACAGAAGAAACAACCCTGCTGGCCCTCTTGAACTTGGACTTTAGCTTCTGTAACTGTGGGAAAATATATGTATGTTCTTTAAGCCGCTAGTCTGTGATATTGTGTTATGGCAGCCTGCGATGGTTAATACTGAGTGTCAACTTGATTGGATTGAAGGATGCAAAGTATTGTTCCTGGATGTACCTGTGAGGGTGTTGCCAAAGGAGATTAACATTTGAGTCAGTGGACTGGGAGAGGAAGACCCACCCTTAGTCTAAGCGGGCACCATCTAATCAGCTGCTAGTGTGGCTAGAATAAAGCAGGCAGGAGAAGATGGAAGAGCAGACTTGCTGAGTCTTCCAGTCTTCATCTTTCTCCTGTGCTGGATGCTTCCTGCTCTTGAACATCAGACTTCAAATTCTTCAGCTTTTGGACTCCGGGACTTACAGTGGTTGTGGAGACTGAAGGCTGCACTGTCGGCTTCCCTGCTTTTGAGGTTTTGGGACTCAGACAGATTCACCACTGGCTTCTGTGCTCCTCAACTTGCAGACAGTTTATTGTGGGACTTTACCTTGTGATCCTCTGAGTCAATTCTCCTTAATAAACTCCCTTTCCTATATACATGTTTCCTATTCGTTCTGTCCCTCTAGAGAACCCTGACTAACACACAGCCCTAGCAAACTAATATGCCAGTCAAACTGGGAATGTTGGTCACTCAAAGCAGCTTGCCTACACCAAAATGTGCAGAGCCAGGATTTACACCCTACATTTGTGCTCTTAACAATAATGTTTGCTAACCATAATAACAAATACTTGCTTAAGTGCCAGGCAGTTTCCTAAGCACTGTTCTTATATTGATACGTTAACTTCTCATTAATATTTTCATCTTAAAGATCAGGAAACACCACACAGAAAGGTAAAGTAAATTGTCTAGGATCAGACAGCTATTAAGTAGTGGAGCCAGGCTGTAAACTTCTTGTCAAACAAACAGTCTGACTTCAGCTTCTGTGTTGTACCTTATTAATACATTAATTCAAAGCGTTGTAACATTTCATATAAGCACAGTGGTTTACAGACAATCTGTTCCATGACAATTTAGAGTCCAAAAAGTTTAGTAACTTGCAAATGGCCTGTAGGAACAGAACAGGAACTCATGCTTCAATGTCCTGTCTCCTGGTCTGGCATTATTTGTTTGTTTAAACTTGATTGAGGTATAATTTACATGCAACAAAATGTATCTACTAAATATATATAATTTTTTGACTTTTGAAAGATGTATACCGCCATGAAACACAGCCATACTCAAGAAAAAGAACATTTCTGTCACCACCAAGAGATTCCTTTGATCTCTTTGTAGTCCATTTTTCCTTCCAACCTCAGCATTCACTATCATGATGAGCCTGTTATCAACAATGGTGCTGCAAGTTTCTGTGTCTGCCTGTTTTTATTTCTCTTGTGTAAATAGTAAAGAGTTGAATTGATGAGTAATATGGTAGGTGTTACATTTGACTTTCTAAGCAACTGAGAAATGGTTTTCTTAAGTAGTTGTACCATTTTGCTTTCCCATCAGCGATATATGAGAGTTCCAGTTGCTCCACATCCTCTCCAACACTTGCTGTAGTGGGTCTTTATGGCATCAGTCATTTTTGTGGGCGTGAAGTAGATTCTTAGTGTAATTTTAATTTTAATTTCCCTGATGACTAATGATGCTAAGTATCTTTCATTTGTTTATTTGCCATTCATATGCCTTCTTTGATGAAATATATGTTCAAATATTTTGCATTTTAAAAAACTCAATAAAAATATCTTTCTATTGAGTTGTAAGAATTCCTCGTATATTCTGATACAAGTCCTTTAACAGATACGCATTTTGCAAATATTTTCTTGCATTCCGTGGCTTGCTTTTTCATTTAACGGTGTCCTTTGAAGAGCAGAACTTTTTAATTTTGAGGAAGACCAATTTTTTTCTTTTATGGTTTGTACTTTCTGTGTATGATCTAAAAATCTTTGTATAACCCTAAGCCACACAGATTTCCTTTTATGTTTTTTTCTAGAAGTTTTATAGTTTTAGGTTTTCTTATGCCTATAATCAATTTTGGGTTAATTTTGTATATTTTGCGGATTTTAAAATATTTGTGTATTTTTGTATATCAGATATTTACTTTGGGCACACACACACACGCACACACACATATATATATAATTTTATTTAATCCTCACAATAACCCTCTGTTATGGAGATTACTATTATCCTCACACTATTGAAGAAGGTGTTGAAACTTGGAGAGGATGAGAAACTCACCCAAGGTCACTACTCTAATTAGTGGAGTAACAGAGATTAAAATTTAGATATTTTAATTTTGAAGTCTTGGATTTAGCCAACTAAACTAATTATACCTGAAGTGTAATCTCACTTGTGATATGATGGGGCCCCTTCTAGATGGGATTCCATACTCAGTTTTGACTCTTACTAATTACAATGACTTATTCCGAGCTATAAATGGAAAAGGACTCATACTAAAACATCTTAGTATTATAGATATTTATTTAAGAGTTGGGATTGGGGAGACTCACCATTTGCAAAGAATATTTACAAAATTTTCATTGTAAACAATTATATTTAAATTTTTTCTAATGAACCAGTACATAACTTCTTTTCCCTAATTTTACAAGTGTTTAGAAGATTTGACAAAGGGCGTTTAAAAATTTTAATTCCATAAATGAATAATATTACAGTTAGTGGGAGAAAAGTAATCTTGGAATATCAATGTATCTGTTTCATCACTTTCCATTCAAAGACATACAACACTTGAAAGAGAATTGGATTAGACAGAAGTCTGATACCATTTCTGGTTCTACCATTAGATAGTTAGATAGCTTGGATTTATTACCTGTATTAGCTTGCTAGGGTTACTGTAACAAGGTACCACAGCCTGGGTGGCTTAAATAATATAATTTTTTTTCTTAGTTCTGGAGGCTGGAAGTCTGAGATCAAGAGGTTGGCAGGGTTGTTTCTTCTGAAGCCTCTTTTTTTGGCTTGTAGTTGGCTTATCTTCCTGTATCTTCACATGGTCCTCCCTCTGAACGTGTCTGTGTCCAAATTTCCGATTCATATGAGGACACCAGTCTTATTGGATTAATGACCACACTAATGACCTTGTTTTAACACAATTACCTCCTTAAAAACCCTACCTCCAAATACAGTCACCTTTTGAGGGTTAGGACTTCAAGATATGAAGTTTTGGGAGACATAATTCAGTGCATAATATTCATTATCTAACCTCTGGGCTTTAGTTTATTCACTTGTACAATGGGATTACCTAACCACTGAGCTTTAGTTTATTTATCTGTACAAGAGGAATATTGAATAGATAAAGAGTTCATAACCTTGAGTTATAGTTGAGGTTAAGGGGGCATGCATAAACCCTCTGAAATATTATACCACATTTTGTGTGTGTTTTTTTTAGGGGGAGGAAAGTCTATGGTTTTAATTGGATTCTAAAAGGGGTACATGACCCCTCAAAAGATTAAAAGGCAATGAGTTAGATAATTTTTATAGTGCTTCTCAGCTCTTAAATTGTAAGAATCTACTCTTCAAAAAGGGAAGGCAATGTTCTGTTCTTTCACAAGACTTCTAGCCAGGAAATTCTTCCTAATGCCATTAATAAATACTTTCCTTTGTAAATGCAATTTTACTCCATTTTGGACTGGCACTAAAAATAGTGTTGTCCAGAGAGGTCATATGGCATATTTCTATTTTTTTCTGGTTTTATAAACAATTTTTCTGTTTGGTCATCACTGGAATATTGAAATCTTATTCCTTTAGCATTTCCCCTGGAGCTGAACTCACTAGTCTGTGGATAATTTTTCTTGTTCTTCTGTCATCATTATTCTTGCCTTTTAGAAGGTTAACATCTAGATGAATTGTCAGGTATGCACGCTTGCACACACACGCACACCCCTACACACACAAATGGCACAACTGGAACAGAGGTAAAGTGAATGGAATGCTACTTTGACCAAAAATGTTTATTAACATTTGTTGAATGAAAAATAAATGAATGAGTTGAACCCAAGGGAAAATAGTTAAATTCAGTTAATAATTGAGTAACTGTTTCCATAGCCCATAAGTAATACAACTGTGTTAGTTAAACCTCTGATTATGAACGATTACTCCTTTGATCATTTCAGGTAGAAAACATAAACCCAGAAAGATAATGAAATAGAGAATGTACATGTGAGTGTGCATGTATTAGATCGGTGTGTGTATTTACATATCACCTATTTACATATTACACATGTATTTAACATCACTTGTGTGTGTGTGTGAGTGTGTAATACAACGAAAACAAGGTCCATACAAACTGCATGGCTTTCCTTGGTGAAATTTGTGAAGTGAGACTGACTTATTTATTTTTCAGCCAGGTCTCCAGCAAGCTGGCTGGGTTTCTTCCCTTACTGTAATCACATGCTTACCGAATAATGTGTTAGAAAACAATGTCTTCCACTGACATTTTTATGCCTCATGAGCATGCATTAGCTTACTGTGTTTGTCTGCGTATATCTGTATGTGCCGGTGAAGACAGAGATCATAGGGAAATACAATGAAGAGAGAATGTAGGGACTGGTTCACAATTTTCACTTGCACCATTTCCATGGAGCCTAAATATCCATAACACACTTCTGTCTTTATACTTTCTAAGCATATTTTACTATCTGTTTCAGAAGGAATATTTAATGTCAAAAGGCATGGGATTCCACTACTGCTGGTGAGAAGGTTGGATTTGTGTATGCTGTTGAGGCTTCCAGTAGATTTCTCTTCCGTTACACCTGTTTGGGATCTTCTAGCGTTTGGCATAGTTGGTCTTTTTCAACACGATTAACCTCCCCCGTCTGTCATAAACATTCTCTCATGCATTTGGGGTTAGAGGACTAATGAGAAATATGCTTTGGACACTGTGGTCTATTTTATTTGGGGATCATTAATGTCCAGAGAAAACTTAAGCTTTCAAGAGTACTGCTGAAAGATTGCCTCTCTGTCAGGACTACATCACAAGGCACTCAATTTATCAGCCTTCTGCTGGGGTGACCCCGCTCGGATTTGAACCTCTGGCTCCAGGGAGTCTAGGTTGAACAACGGTGATGTGGAGGCCACTCAGCCACTGCCTCCAGCCAAAAAAGATTAGTGTCATCAAAAATAGATTAGCGAGTCAGTTAAAAAAATTAAAGTAACCCCTTTGTTCTAAAATATTTGTCAAAGTAAGCAAAGAAATTAGCTTTCATTTCAGATTAATTACTGAGTAAATTAGGATTGGGGACAAGAACATTTTCACTTTTTTTTTCTTTAACTACGGAAATGGAGAAACGTGTAATATTTATAATAATATTTCTAAGACTCAAGAATTTATACAAATGCCTGACAGAGCTCACTAGCTCTCCTGCCTGTAAACTTTTTGTCATTGAAGTATTTCTTAAATGTGGACTCTGCCTTTACCCTGTGGAAAGAAAACTGTCTCAAAGGGAAAAAATGAAAAGGAGATCCTTGATTGTTTCAGATTCTGACTTCCAGAGCCATGTGACTTCATCTCAGCTACCCCACATTTTCACAAAAGAATTGGGACCCCATCCCCACGACAGATAATGATCAATCTGTGCGTTTAGTAGGTATAGCCTTGATGTCATATGAGGGGAGAAATGCAGCAGCTCTTTGCTCTTTTCAGGGAAAATCTTGGAAATTACAACCACTGCTTCCAACAGGGGCTGTGCCCAGCTTGGGCAAACAGAAAGGCAGTGCATTGCTCAGCTGCCCTCCATTGAGGAGAAAAATTTAGTCAGTGAGCATTCGTTCATTTATGAGTAGATGTTTACTAATTAATTATTATGTGCCAGGCATTGTGCAGAGTTGAAGACACAATGGTGATCAAAAATAGGTGAGTAACTTTACAGTAAAGAAACCTAGCAGACTATTGTAATCAAGTGATCAAAGCTAATATCACCAATAATAAGACACAGTGACAGTGTGTGTCCCCTGGGGGATGAACTGGTAAGGTATAATAGGATTTCTGTAGTATTCTTGCCAAAAATGCAGCTACAATCTAATATGAGAAATCACCAGACAAATCCAAGTGGAGGGTATATTGAAGACTAGTACTCTTCAAAGGTGTTAAAGTCTAAAAAGACAAAGGAGGACAGAATAACCATCACAGATTGAAGGAGACTAGGGGGACAAGTCCACCAAGTGCAATGTGGGATCCTGGATTGGATCCTGGACTAGAAGAAAGACATACTGGAGGGAAACTGGCAATTCAAGTAAGCTATATGGTTCAGTCAAGAGCACTGTTTATCAGTTTTAACTTCTTGGTTTCAATAATTGCACTGTGGTTATACAAGATTTTAACATTAGGGGATACTAAAGGAAGAATTTACAAGAATTCTCTGTACTATTTTTGGGAATTTTCTGGAAGTCTAAAAGTATTTCAAAATAAAAATAATTAAAAGCAAACTAAAACAGATTCAGTCCCTGCCCTCATGGAGTTTCTTCCCTCTTAGGAAGGATATTCAACCAAATAATCATGGAGATGAATACGTAATCACAGATCTACATAAGTGCTTTTAAGAAAAGAAACTTCATTAGATAGTATAATTATAGCAATCATTAAGAACAGACATTTATTTAGTGCATACAGTAGTCCCTTGGTATCCACAGGGCATTGCTTCTAGGACACCTCCCCCCCATACCAAAATTCACAAATGCTCAAGTCCCCAATGTAAAATGACAAGAGTATTACATATAATCCACTAACATCTTCCCATAACTTTAAATCATCTCTAGATTATTTATAATACCTCAAACAATGTAAATGCTATATAAATAGTTCTTACACTGTATTGTTTTTTATTTTATTTTTATCATCATATTGTTATTTTTCTATTATTATTTTTATATATTTTCAATCCAAAGTTGATTGAATCTGAGAATGTGGAACCCATAGAGATAGAGGGCCAATTGTACAATGTGCCATGTGCCAGAAATGGTTTTAAGTATCCCTTTTTATCTTTATGTAGATATAATTTCAAGTTAAAATTGTATACACTATGGTCTACAATTTGATGTTTTGAAATATGTATACATTGTGAAATGATTACCACAATCAAGCTAATACGTCCATCACCTAATAGAGTTATTTTCGTGTGTGTGGTGGGAGCATTTAAGATCTACTCTCTTGGAAATAGTAATACAATGCATTACTATTAACTATAGTTTTCATGATGTTACAATTGGTCTCCAGAACTTAATCATCCTGTAACAGATACTGTACCCTTTGACCAAATCTCCCCACAGTTTTTTTTTTTCATTATTATTATACTTTAAGTTCTAGGGTACATGTGCACAAAGTGCAGGTTTGTTACATATGTATACATGTGCCATGTTGTTGTGCTGCACCCATTAACTCCTCTTTACATTAGGTATATCTCCTAATGCTATCCCTCCCCACTGCCCCCACCCCATGACAGGCCCCAGTGTGTGATGTTCCCCTTCCTGTGTCCAAATGTTCTGATTGTTCAATTCCCACCTATGAGTGAGAACATGTGGTGTTTGGTTTTTTGTCCTTGCAATAGTTTGCTGAGAATGATGGTTTCCAGCTTCATCCACGTCCCTACAAAGGACATCAACTCATCATTTTTTATGGCTGCATAGTATTCCATTGTGTATATGTGCCACATTTTCTTAACCCAGTCTAGCATTGATGGACATTTGGGTTGGTTCCAAGTCTTTGCTATTGTGAATAGTGCCACAATAAACATGTGTGCATGTGTCTTTATAGCAGCATGATTTATAATACTTTGGGTGCATACCCAGTAATGGGATGGCTGGGTCAAATGGTATTTCCAGTTCTAGATCCCTGAGGAATTGCTACACTGTCTTCCACAATGGTTGAACTAGTTTGCACTCCCAACAACAGTGTAAAAGTGTTCCTATTTCTCCACATGCTCTCCAGCACCTGTTGTTTCCTGACTTTTTAATGATCACCATTCTAACTGGTGTGAGATGGTATCTCATTGTGGTTTTGATTTGCATTTTTCTGATGGCCAGTGATGATGAGCATTTTTTCACGTGTCTGTTGGCTGTATAAATGACTTATTTTGAGAAGTGTGTCTGTTCATATCCTTCGCCCACTTTTTGATGGGATTGTTTGTTTTTTTCTTGTAAGTTTGTTTGAGTTCTTTGTAGATTCTGGATATTAACCCTTTGTCTGATGAGTAGATTGCAAAAATTTTCTCACATTCTGTAGGTTGCCTGATCACTCTGATGGTAGTTTCCTTTGCTGTGCAGAAGCTCTTTAGTTTAATCAGATCCCATTTGTCAATTTTAGCTTTTGTTGCCATTGCTTTTGGTGTTTTAGACATGAAGTCCTTGCCCACGCCTATGTCCTGAATGGTATTGCCTAGGTTTTCTTCTAAGGTTTTTATGGTTTTAGGTCTGACATTTAAGTCTTTAATCCATCTTGAATTAATTTTTGTATAAGGGGTAAGGAAGGGATCCAGTTTCAGCTTTCTACATATGGCTAGCCAGTTTTCCCGGCACCATTTATTAAGTAGGGAATCCTTTCCCCATTTCTTGTTTTTGTCAGGTTTGTCAAAGATCAGATGGTTGTAGATGTGTGGTATTATTTCTGAGGGCTCTGTTCTGTTCCATTGGTCTATATCTCTGTTTTGGTACCAGTACCATGCTGTTTCAGTTACTGTAGCCTTGTAGTATAGTTTGAAGTCAGGTAGCTTGATGCCTCCATCTTTGTTCTTTTGGCTTAGGATTGTCTTGGTAATGCGGGCTCTTTTTTGGTTCCATGTGAACTTTGAAGTAGTTTTTTCCAATTCTGTGAAGAAAGTCATTGGTAGCTTGATGGGGATGGCATTGAATCTCTAAATTACCTTGGGCAGTATGGCCATTTTCATGATATTGATTCTTCCTATCCCTGAGCATGGAATGTTCTTCCATTTGTTTGTGTCCTCTTTCATTTTGTTGAGCAGTGGTTTGTAGTTCTCCTTGAAGAGGTCCTTCACATCCCTTGAAAGTTGGATTCCTAGGTATTTTACTCCCTTTGAAGCAATTGTGAATAGGAGTTCACTCATGATTTGGCTCTCTGTTTGTCTGTTATTGTTGTGTAAGAATGCTTGTGATTTTTGCACGTTGATTTTATATCCTGAGACTTTGCTGAAGTTGCTTAAGAGCTTAAGGAGATTTTGGGCTGAGACGATGGGGTTTTCTAAATATACAATCATGTCATCTGCAAACAGGGACAATTTGACTTCCTCTTTTCCTAATTGAGTACCTTTATTTCTTTCTCCTGCCTGATTGCCCTGGCCAGAACTTCCAACACTATGTTGAGTAGGAGTGGTGAGAGAGGGCTTCCCTGTCTTGTGCCAGTTTTCAAAGGGAATGCTTCCAGTTTTTGCCCATTCAGTATGATATTGGCTGTGGGTTTGTCATAAATAGCTCTTATTATTTTGAGAAACGTCCCATCAATATCTAATTTATTGAGAGTTTTTAGCATGAAGGGCTGTTGAATTTTGTCAAAGGCCTTTTCTGCATCTATTGAGATAATCATGTGGTTTTTGTCTTTGGTTCTGTTTATATGCTGGATTACATTTATTGGTTTGCATATGTTGAACCAGCCTTGCATCCGAAGGATGAAGCCCACTTGATCATGGTGGATAAGCTTTTTGATGTGCTGCTGGTTTCGGTTTGCCAGTATTTTATTGAGGATTTTTGCATCGATGTTCATCAGGGATATTGGTCTAAAATTCTCTTTTTTTGTTGTATCTCTGCCAGGCTTTGGTATCAGGATGATGCTGGCCTCATAAAATGAGTTAGGGAGGATTCCCCCTTTTTCTATTGATTGGAATAATTTCAGAAAGAATGGTACCAACTCCTCCTTGTACCTCTGGTAGAATTCGTCTGTGAATCCATCTGGTCCTGGACTTTTTTTGTTGGTAGGCCATTAATTATTGCCTCCCCACAGTTTTAAGTATTCTACATATATTGATCAATTAGTTCTTATGTTTATGTTTACCTACTATTAATGTTTACCTACTATTATCTCTGTTCTAATAAGTCCCCAATCAATATTTCAAATATTTTTATAGTACTGTTTTTTAGTTGTGCAGTCAATCATTTACATCTCTACATGAATACGCTAAGGACACATCAAACTTACCACACTCAAGGTGAAATATTATGTTCTCTCTAAAACCTGCTTCTCCTACCTAAGTCCTCAAATGACATCACTGCTCTCCCAATCACTTGAGTTAGAAACAGCTTCCTAATTTATTTTCTTTCTCTTAATTATACCCTTGAGAAAGTTATCCTGCATATGCAAAACTCTTTCTAAGAGGCAAACCTGATTATACTTTTTATTTGTTTGTTCCACTTCTTCAGTAAATTTCCATTACTTGTGGGATAAATCTTAAGCTCCCTGTAAGGTGGATAATGTTTTCCATTACCTGGACTTTATACACACCACCCAGCCCACCCACTCTTTCCCTCTTCAATCCTACTACCTACTGTTCTCAGAAGCAGGCATCTAGGGCAGAGTAATGCTCCGCAGACCCCCACATCCTAGGCTTGGCTCCAGCCTCCCAATGCTTTGAAGGTAATTTTCCTAGGCTTCAGATGAGTCCTTTAATTTTGTGTACATCAAAGTCATTTTTAATACAGTATATGAATGTGCAACAATTACCCTCTAAATAATTTACTTGCTTTGTTTACTGGTAGGCATTTCCACATTTGTATCTCCGCTGTAACTTTTTCAAAGTGTGTGGCCACCACTGCTCATGGTCTGGGCACTCCTAAAGAGTTGTGTGTGTGTGTGTGTTTAAAATTTGTGTATGTCTGATTGGCCCCATTACCCTAAAAGATTCTGGTTTCTATATATGAACCGTAAATAGCTTAACAGAAAATGAAAAGCAACCACCACTATGGAGTTTCCCCAACAACATAGTCAGGTTAATAAAACCACATCTCATTTTTGAGATTCCCACCTGCTTGTGTCTGAATTGCAATATGACCTTAAAATATTCAGACGAGAGATGGGGACAATGGTGCTTCTGTGAGCCACAGCTCCAAGAATCCAGACCTGTTTCATCATTGATAGCCAAGCCATGTTTAGTAAGAATTTCACGACTTTCATCTTGGTAGGAAACTTTTGCAGCTGCCTGCTTTCCTATACTGCCTGCTGTCGCTAAATAAAGCAGCGGCAGTGAAGGGGGTGACTCTGAGTCATAAACACTCTACCATTATAACATGAAAAATGTGTCCAAAAGAAGCATTTTTATGTCTCTGATTGTATTATCATTAGTTTAAGAAGGTTGGTTGAGCACCCAGGAAAGCCATGAGGAGGATGCACTTACACATCGGCTTGATGGGTAATGCCTCCAAGACATTGAACATGCTGAGACAAACAAGGGATCCCCAGAGTGCTCATCTGCTACAGGACTTACTTCATACTGGATCAATTATGCAAATGGAGATGTGAAGATAGCTCCCTCTTTTAGTAAGGAGCGTGATTACTCCTGCACTCACAATTCCAACATAGCACTCACCGGAAATACCAGTCACATTCTGAACCACCTGGTTCCATCTGGAAAATGTGTTTTCTTAATTGGGAAGGGGATAAGGATTTGAAAAAAATTTCCACCACCTTACTATTATTCGTTTACATTTAACATGATAAAATGTTTGCCATTACGTGATCCAAGTAGAGACATTTACATATGTGTGAGTTTGATTTCACAATAAAAACTATCAAGGATAATGTGTATTTTTTTTTTAAGTTTAACAGTCTTAACACTTATCTGATCATATTAGAGACTTGAAAGCTAGGACAACGTAACAGGTTCAACCTTTGAGATAGTCTTTAAAAAACTCTTTTAAGAAACCACTACATAGAAAAAGTTTAAAATTCCAAACAGTAATTTACATGAGCTAAGAAAATTAACAAGGGTGGTCAATCAGAGATAACGAGATCAAAGGCAGAGAATAACTGGAAAAGTGATAGCTGTTTAGAAAATTATCGGCCAATAATTATTAAGGCCAAAATTAAAATCATTCCCCTCTACTTTGCTCTCCTTGTCCATTACTCATGCTTCTCACATGAGGTGTGTGAGAGCTACCTTGTCTGCCTGTATACACATGCTCCTTTCATGGAATGATTATCTTGGTGGAGAAAACCATTTATTTTCATTGTACTACCCAGCTGGTCACTTCTATGCCACCTTCTGGGCAACCGTCTAAAACCAAGAAAAAGTTAAAGAAAATCAGCCAGATGTAATCCTGTATTGGGAAATGGCAGAGCAATACATAAAACTCCAAGGTACTGGTTTGACAGAATTCTTGAGGTTTGTCATAGATTAGACATAGTCATTTTAAATGGCAATCATGGCTCATGATAGAGATCCACAGTGGAATGGCTCAAATGGCTCTCTGTTATCCTGCTTTGGTGTAAGTCAGTAGCTCAGAGAAATCAGGAGCATTTTGCACACTTGAATAACTGCATACTTACTTCATTTTAAAAATGACACACCCATATGCTAAATTGACAAGTCAAAAATATAAATCTAAACTAGTTGAAAGTACTTTTATTCCAAGGCACATAAATCTTTCTAAGTCCATCAATTAATTTTACATCGTTTTAATTACAGTTTCTAACCTCTACAATTATTACACGTCAGAATGTTTCTCCTTATGTCAACAGATGATGAGACAGGTACAAGATGTAGCAACTTTTGCTCAGCCAAACAGTGTTCTCTGTTCAGCTCTAAGACCTTTACTTTCAATAATTTTAATTCAATTTCAGTTCTATTCCATGCCTCAGTTTTCTTTTATAAAAGCTGGGAATTCTGGAACTTCTTACTTGACTCACAGGGACATGAAAATTATTTTAGGTTTACAAGCTTTCTGAAGATTAAAAGAAAAAAAAACCTTCAAGTAAGTGCTAACTGTTGCCTTCAGAACTAACCTATATTTTATCAAATATAATGGAGTCAATTATTTAAAATTGTTGACTAAAACTTGTCTACAGCTGACTAAAATGAAAGGAATTCAAATATAAACCTTTTAGGTGTGTGTGTTTTATAGAGCTCCTAAAACACATGCCATCTAAAATCACAATAGTAAAATTTTCCTGAAATTTACCGCTAAATGTGAAAGTCACTTATACGGGAAGAATTTGTATTGCATTTGTGAAAGCAAAATTACAATAGCTGACAAAACATGAAAGTTTTATCATGGTGGATTAGAACGTTGCAAGGAACTCAAAGGAAGTTACCGTTATTCAACATTTCAGCTAACATTCTTGTAATGTCTCTTCTGGGAGTAGATTTGTCTCCTCACTCTGTAGGAAGCCCATACACATAAAAAGGTTAGATTAGAGACACATAATAAATAATATAACAAACACTTCCTATCATGTTAGACTCCACTCCACATAGAGCAGGCAGGCAAGCAAATAGGTGATGCTCAGATCCCTGCTCTGCTGGCTGGTTTGTCACCCGCGTGGCGGGCAGCTCCCCAGTGTCTCACAAAGCTCAGCCTTGGATGAGGCACTACTTGTCGCTATTGCAGAGGACTGATGACACTTTCTCCCCCATCGAACATAAATAATGTTTGCAAATATCCTCTGTCCTCTGAGCTGAGGGTTTGACTTTAGGAAATGACCTGAGGTAGAGAGAAAAGATTAAAAATGTTAAAAATATTTGGATAAGTGCTTTCCTTTGTTTCTACCTGGTGAAGTCCTTTCTCTTTCCTAATTCCCTTTACTCCCCTAGGGGTCTTCCTATTACCCCTATGTTCATCTCTTTAAGAACACTTATCCTGTTAGGGGAGAACTGAAATTTCTGGTTTTGTTTGTCTGCTGCCAGACTAGAGATTTTTAATCTCTTTGGCTCAAGGATCCTCTCTCAGTTTGGGTTCCCCTGGAAATAGACCTTGAGACAAGGATTTTAGTGGGAGCAGTTTATTTGAGAAGGGGTCCCTGGAAACATGGGTAGGAGGGAGTAAGGAAGGAAGGCAAAGAAGAGAAGGGAGGTGGCAAAATACACTTTATCAAGCAGTTTCTACTATGAGTAACTGCAACTTAATCCCAGTGGGGAGCTCTTGGAGTCTGGGAGTTGTCTCATCAGCTGTGCAGAGAGAGGTAGCGTGTACCCTAACTCCATCTGTTATTGATTGATGGCTGCTCGAGAGAGGGATGTGAATTCTCACTTCCTGCCTGCCACGTGCAGCGGCAGAGAGGTAAGATCATAGCGGGTGCAAGGGAGAGAAGGAACTGAGATCCATTTGAGTAACAAATTGAAAGGTGTAGAATTTCTACCCACTCTTCCCATTCCCAGTGTATATTTATAGAAAGAAAGATAGGTGAAAATAGTAATAGTTTGTACGTAATTTCAGAGGTTACAAAACTCTCGAAATGCATTTATGGATCCCAGGTTAAGAACACTTACAATAGACTGAAAGCTTCTTGAGGGTAAGATATACTTAAACATTGTTGTATACTTAGTACTTGGTATCATTTCTGGCCCCAAATAGATTCTCAAGAAACATTTCTTCAATAAGTAAATAAATAGAGAATGTACAGAAGATGTTTTATTCAAATTATTTCTGTACAGAGGATTTAAAATTAAGTCGAGTTATCAATTGTGATGGGGATGACCTTGGTTTTTTAAAACATAAATGATTGAGATAGGGTTTGATTTATTTCTAAAGCATACACAGATTTCAGAGCTGGGAAGTAGTTTGTCTTTCCAATGTTAGAGAGATTATAGGGTTAGCAGCTTAGTAAAGGACTGAAAAGAAAATAAAAGCATAGAGTATCAGTTTCCCATCCCAAATTTTTGGGAGTTGGCTTCTATTTTTGTAATCAAGAGCCTTGGCTGATAAGATATTGTTGAGAGATTATTCCCTGAGAAAGGGTTTTAAGAGTTTGTTGAAGAAGAGGACATAAGAACAATGGGGTCCTTGGGCTTGGAAGTAAGAATTACTACCAAAGAGATGAAATGCACAGGAAGACAGTTTTGGGGACACATCTGCCCTTTCTAGAAACCAAGAAGATAAGGTACCACCGAGAGCCCCAAATAAGACACATTATGCTTCCTCTTTTTTTTTTTTAGCTTTATTTAAATTACATCTGAAGTGGATTAGTACAGTGGTTTTCAAACTTTACAGTGAATCAGAATTTCCTGGAGAGTTTGTTGAAAAAAGATTGTTGAGTCCCATCTCAGAGATTCTGATTCACAAGGTTAGGGTGGAACCTGAGCATTTGCTTTTCCTACAAGTTCCCAGGTGATGCACATTGACAACCACTGGGTTAGTAGATATAGAAACCTAGTGTCAAGCCAAACTAGGATCCAATAAGCTATAAAGAGCAGAAGAACGCTGGAAGAATCTGGCTGGAGTTGATTTGCATAGTACCAGCTCTTTTACATACTACTTATCAGATGACCTTGGGCAAGTTATCTAATCTCTGCGTGCCACAGTTTCCTCATCTATGACATTAGATAGTATGCATGTATAGTCACTCCCAAATATCATGCTATAGATCAGCTAAATCTGAATTCACTCAACTCATGTTAAAATGCATGTTCTTGGGCACATGTTTCAGACCCCTGAATCAGAATATTTCAAGGTCATTCTGATATTCAACGAGATTTGAAGACTTCTGATATGCTATCCTTCTTTTGTAAATGAAGTATTAAAGCACAATTTAGCTTTTCCTTATGGCTCAGGCTCATCTTAGTGACCACCAATTACTGTACAGTAGTTTCATTGCCTCATCTTGTTGTTGTCTCTCACATCGGCAGCCACATCGGCAGCTTTGTCCTTGCCCCTGTGGCATCCCTATCCCCCACTTCTAATTCACACTGACTAATGTTATGTGCTGTGATGAATTGGACTGCTGGCATTGTCAGGGTTAGGGTTAAAAATCTGAGTCAGAAAACTCTTGCCTGGTACCTGAGAAGAGCTTCTGGAACCCACTGGCTAAGGCATAGGGCTGAGGCTTTCTATTTCATACCTGTGTTGTTGGATAGGTGATGTTGTCAGAAGCCCAATCTTCAGAAAGATAGGATGTTACTACACTGATTTTGCCTTTATGCAAAGCTCAGCAACATCGTCACCTCATCAGAGCTTATACTCTTCAAAATCTGGTTAAAAAATAATCAAGCCTCTCCTTGGGTGTACAGCATATAGTCAACATTTTAATCCCAGTATAAATACTATCATCACAAATTGATTTTCACCTTCTTATTCTTGTTCCTATTAAAGATCTATTACATTTAAAGATCATTTTAATAATAATATATTTAAAATATTCTCATATTAAAGTCAAATGATGATAGCATATTTGTTTTTCAATGTAGATTGACCTGGATATCAAAGTTCATTTGAGGGGGGAATATCTTCATTATTTTAGATGTTTTAAGTTCAAGTGCTTTGATACCCTGTTTAGAAAAGCTTGTGCTAAAGCTTTCCTTGATGTCACCAAGTGACAACATTTACCTTAGCCACAGTCAATTGAGTGAAGGAAAGTGCAGAAAGAATCAGTTTTAAACTCCATTTCCCGTGGTTTTCTCTAATATTCAAATACAAAAATTTCTTCTCAAAAGTCTAAAATCTGTAACAATATTTACTTTACATATGTTCTTTGTTCCCACAGTAAAATTATATTCTTGGTAATTTTACAAGAGCAACTACAGACCCCACGAAGCAATGACGATGGTGTTTTGTCTTTTGCAATATGCTGCTAATTATTACTCTTAGACGAAACGGTTCAGAAATAGACTTAGGTTCCCAGGCTGGGGGGAAAAAAGAAATGCATTATGAAAATTATGTATTTGCCCTCTGGGGACCCCACCTCCTTTATGAAAACTCTTGCCAATCAATCCACAGAACAGAATCTGATTCAATTCTGGGGCAAACATTTGCCTGCTGTTGAAGCTCAAGGAAAGAAAGATGCTTCATATGCTGGTGCCAAAAAGGGAGGTGGAAGAAAATGGGGAGTAAAATCTAGGGGGCAAATAAAAAATATGTACATGTATATTTATGCATTCTGTATTTTGGCTCTAATTGCTTCAAAGATTATTTATTTTTCTTTTTTCCTTTCATTTTAAAAAAATACCTTCCAGCTTCTTAACATGTTTTTCAAAGTAGAAGCTGGAAGGCATAATAAAAAGCAAGCAGGGATATGCTTTTTGAATAGAGTGAAATAATTAATGTAAGAATGCTTCCGTTTGGGCATTTTTTATGAAGTGAAATATATTATTTTTGCTCTTAAAATGGAGGCAATTTGTTACACAAAAGTGGTGTTTTCTTTAATCTGAAAATAATACTAATTATAACACTATTTGGGAGCTGGAGTTTTGAAGCCTAAAATTCCTTTTGTAGTTTGAAATTATTTAGCTGCCATAACTAAACTGGCTCTGCTCCCTGGATATTGTCATTTCTTTCAGCATTGTCCCTTTCCTTTTACTCTGGCCACTCTCCGCCCTAGGTTTTCTATGGAATGCCTCCTAGCTCCCCAGGCTTCAGGCTGCTGGTATTTATTCTCTTTAATTTAATTTATTCCCTTTCAGTTAGGTACTGCTTTTTAAGCTATCCATGCTATTTCATTGTTCAGCAGAAAAGGGTTTTATGGTGGAGTATAACAAATGATATATTCTTTGCAGAACCTCTGGTCAGAGGGTTGGTGTCTGTTTATCCTAGAGAGACGGGAGAAGGGAACATTTCTCTCTTCTTTCTGGAGATCTCTAGGCCTTCTAGGTTGACACTCCCTCCCTCTTTCTTAGGGACAAAAGGCTTTAACTTCTTGGTTGTATGGTTTGGCTGTGTCCCCACCCAAATCTCATCTTGAATTGTAGTTCCCGTAATTTCCATGTGTTGTGGGAGGGGCCCGGTGGGAAGTAATTGACTCATGGGAACAGGTTTTTCCCATTCTGTTCTCTTGAAAATGAATAAGTCTCATGAGATCTGATGGTTTCATAAAGGGGAGTTCCCCTGCACATGCTCTCTTGCCTGCCACTATGTAAGACTTGACTTTGATCCTCCTTTGTCTTCCACCATGATTGTGAGACCTCCCCAGCCATCTGGAACTGTGAGTCAATTAAACCTCTTTCCTTTATAAATTACCCAGTCTCGGGAAAGTCTTTATTAGAAGTGTGAGAACGTTCTAATACACTAGGTAATCTCCTGGGGGCATAATGTGGTCCCTACTTCGTTTAGAAATTGCTTTCTGACATATCTTTTAGAATCACAAGAAGGCAGGGGCTTTGACATCAGGTAAATGGCTGCTTCCAGGACCTGGAATTTACCCAGATCTTATAAAATCCCTAAAATAGGGCTGTACTTCCATATCAACTTAAGGCATACTTTGAGAGGAGCAGTAAAAATCCTCAACTGGACACAGATTTCTACTACTCTGTGCAAACAATAGGTTTCTGATTATTAATCCTCACCTTCATTTGGGGTCATTTTTGAGGATCAGGTGAAAAGTATACCCATGGACACATGCACAAAAGTGTGTAGCTTTTCCAAGGGATCCATGGACATCTCTACCACCCAGGACCAAAGTGCAAAGGTGTGTTGTTTAAGAAGTCCTGTTTGCTGTTCCAAGAGGTTCTACCTAGTCTGGGTCTCTGCAGTCTTCTCTATCGTTCTTTTTTAATTTTTATGTGTGTATTGTAGGGTACATATTTATGGAGTACATGATATATTTTGATACAGGCATACAATGCATAATAATTACATCAGGGTAAATGGAGTATCAGTCACCTCAAGTATTTATGATTTCTTTTAGGTACAAACATTCCAATTATACTCTTTTAGTTATTTTAAAATGTACAATAAATTATTGTTGACTGTAATTACTCTGCTGTGCTAGTAAATACTAATCTTATTCATTCTATCTAACTATATTTTTGTTTAACCATCACCATTCACTACCATTCCCAGCCTCTGGTAACTGTTATTCTATTATTTATGTCCATGAATTCCATTGTTTTAATTTTTGGTTCCCACAAATGAGTGAGAACATACGAAGTTTGTCTTTCTGTGCCTGACTTATTTCACTTAACATAATGACTTCCAGTTCCATCCATGTTGTTGCAAATGACAGGATCTCATTATTTATTATGACTGAATAGTATTTCATTGTGTGTACATGTACCACATTTTCTTTATTTATTCATCTGTTGATGAACACTTAGGTTGCTTCCAAACCTTGGCCATTGTGAATAGTGCTACAATAATCATGGGAGAGCAGACATCTCTTTGATATACTAATTTCCTTTCTTTTGGGGATAGTCCCAGCAGTGGGATTGCTGGATCATATGGAAGTAATATTTTTTGTTTTTTGAGACACCTGCATACTGTTCTCTATAGTGGTTGTACTAATCTACATTCCCACCAACAGTGTATGAGGATTCTCTTTTCTCTACATCCTTGCCAGCATTTGTTATTGCCTGTCTTTTGGATAAAAGGCATTCTCACTGGAGTGAGATGATATCTCATTGGAGCTTTGATTTGCATTTCTGTGATGATCAGTGATGTTGAGCACCTTTTCATACACCTGTTTGCCATATGCATGTCTTCTTCTGAGAAATGTCTATTCAGATCTTGTGCCCATTTTATAATCAGATCTATCCTCATTTTGTTCCATGCTCTTCCTCACTCATGATACCTCATCATGTCACTGTAGCATCCCAAGTTTTTACTGCTCCTCTCAAAGTATTCCTTAAGTCAATATGGAAGCACAGCTCTATCTTAGGGATTTTATAAGATCTGGGTAAATTCCAGGTCCTGGAAGCAGCAATTTACCTGACGTCAAAGCCCCTGTCTTCTTGTGATTCTAAAAGATATGTCGGAAAGGAACTTCTAAACAAAGTAGGGACCACAGTTATGCCCCCAGGGGATTACCTAGTGTATTAGTCCATTCTCACACTTGCACTAGCCGTTTGTATTTTCTAGAATGCTTTTCCCCCGAATGTCCCCATACTACCCTTTGGCTGTTGGTCCAGTTACCGCTTCTTCAGATGCGCCGTCTTTGACTACTCTAATACAAAGTGATGACACCCCTTTCCAATCTCTTTGTCATATTGTCTGATTTATTGTCTTTAGAGCACTATTTCTATATTGTTATATTGTTGATGTATTTGCTCACTTGTTCTTGTTTACTGTCTTAGTGTGTTACCCATCA